>NC_056743.1:1838947104-1839143959 GCF_019279795.1 Protopterus annectens | reverse complement strand
ATTTACAAAAACTTTTATTAACTTTTGCTCCTAAAAACTTCTATCTAAATATTATAAAATGTTAAAATAAATGTGTGTAATGTATATAATGATATATAACATAATTCATTGAAAGTATTCTATTATACTTTTTGTCGAAATGCTTTCATTTATCCCAGGGGAGGTAGTGGCATCTGTTAAAATCTGCCAATATGTTTCCCTGAATGATAGTGTATTTTTTATATTATTACCTCTTGGGTTTGATGTCACTATTTCTACAATACCAAACCTAAATTCATGCTCCAAACCCTTATTGATAACATGCCTGGCAAGAGCATTCTTTTCATCTCTTCTTTTAATGCAGTAATTATGGGCATATATTCTTTTTTTAAATTTCTGTTCCGTTTTGCCTATATAATATGACGGACACCTGATGCATTTTGCCATGTATACTATAAAGTTACTGTTGCAATTCCCTTTTTTGAAAAAGATTTTTGTGCTATTGTAGTTTGCTAATTTAATACTTGATTCTTCCAATATATAACTACACTGTTTACAGCACCCACACCTTCTCGTACGCTGACTATCATCTCTGTCAGCATTTTTTTCTCCTCTTTTAACCTTTTCCAATATTGTCTTTAAATTGAAAGCCATTTTGTATACAAATATTGGTTTGCTCCCCACAATATCTTCCATCTCATGATTAGTTAACATAGTATGCCAATGTTTATTTAAAATGTTTTTCACCTTATTATTATATGTATTATATTCCACTATACATGCTCTACCTAAATCCCTGTTGATTTTTTCTTTCTCTGCTATCAAATTAACCACTTCATTATATTTGCTTCCTAGTAGTGGAAAAATATTATCGCCCCATCTATTCAACAATTCAAGGCTTATTCTCTTCATCATACTTTGACTGTAACCCCTGTCCATAAATAGAGTAATAATAAAATCTATCTCTTTTTTAACTTCCTCTTTAGAGGTGGTCATTCTCAGTGCCCTAATACATTGACCTTTAAATATATTGATTTTTGTTTTTACAGGATGACAACTCTCATAATCTAAATAAGAATTAGTGAAAGTGTCTTTCCTATAAATGTTGGAATGGAAGTTGTCACCTCTTTTGGTTACCAATGTATCTAAATATGGCACCCCATAGTTGTTTTTGTTTGCCGTGAATTTCAAAAAGTTACTACTCTGGTTTATATATTCCAAAAAACTACTAAACGCTTCCTGACTACCATCCCATATTATGTATATGTCGTCCAGGAAGCGTGAGTAGTACTTGATGTTTCCCATAAATTCACTTTTGAATACAGACTCCTCCTCCCAGTCTAACATGACCATATTGGCGTAGATGGGGGCACATGCTGCCCCCATCGCTACCCCTCTAATCTGTTTGAATACCTCTCCTTCATAATATATAAAATTATTCTCTAATACTATAGACATTAGGTCATGAACTAAATGGATTTTCTCTCTTGTAAGGTTGCTATGTCTGTATATGCTGTTGTAAAATGCCTCCAAGCCTTCTTCCTTAGGGATGCACATAAATAGGTCTACCACGTCGATCGAAGCAAAAATCAACTGTTGAGATTTTAGTGTCACTGGATAATTTTTTAAAAACTCCCATGAGTCTTTGACCATATGGTCGACCTTACAATATATATGTTTCAATAAGGTGTCTATTAACACTCCCATTGGGAAGGTCTTTGATTTACTGCCCAAAATAATGGGCCTAAAGGGTGGGTCCTGTAGATTCTTATGGACCTTAGGTATTCCTACCATTACGGCCAAGGTAGGGTATTCTACCTTTAAAAATTCATAAATCTCCTCACTAATCCTGTTGTCTATTAGGAATTCTTCGATGTTATAATCTATCTTTCTGTAAGCCGTATTTAGTTCATTTTTAGATATGGTCTCATAATTCAAAGTGTCATGTAGCATCTCATATATTTTGCTGTTATACTCCTTTTGATCATAAACTACAATGCCCCCACCCTTGTCGGGCTTCATAATTCTAACATTATTATTATTTTTCAAATCCGCAAGGACTCTCATTTCTTCTTCAGATAAATTGCTCTTAACTAATCTAGGGTTCCTTTTGATCTTATATATATCTTGTGTAACCAATTTCTCATATCTCAAAATGTCTTGATTCATAATAGGCATAAAACTGCTCTTTTTCCTGATAGTATTATTACTATCTCTATTGCCATTGTTATCCTTAAACATCACTGCTAGGTTCAACTTTCTAATGTATTTTTTAACTTCACATATAGTATCCACCAGTCTAAAAGAGGGAGTCGGAATAAACTTCATTCCTTTGGACAGTAAACTAAAATGCGCCGGAGCTAATGATATGTTGGTATAATTGAAAATCTGAAAGTTATTATATTTACTAATAACATTCTGTGATGTTTTGTCTCTATTTTCAACATCATTGTCCCCAGCTTCACCTGTCCCTACTGCCAATCCTGATAATAACTGTTGCCTTTCTTCCTCCAAGAGTTGTTTTTGGTCCATCTCTTGTAACCCTCTCTGTTGTTCCCCCCCCGAAAATTTTCCTTCTCTGGGTGATGTACCTTGCTATCATGAGAATTCTGACCAGTCTGTTTCCAGATATAGGCCATCCCCTTTTCATATTGTTCTTTATCCCTACTAAGTTTTTTACTTTTTCTACTATGTGCTGTTTTGGTTTTGTTCTCCACATTCTCAAATTGCTTATGGTACAATTTCTCCCAGTCTTTAAACATTAAATCAGATAAAATACTTTCATTCATCCGGTCAATCTCAGTGAGTAACATACACATTTTAGCATCATTAAATTCAATCAATTTTTTCATATATGCAATACCAAAGGAATCAAATAAGTTGTTAAATTCATTTACTGTTTCTTTTGTTAAATTAATTCCCATTGGAACCTTAAAAAAACGTAGGCCCATTGGTACTATACCCATGTTCATACATACAGTTAAATAGGCATTGTCTAATTTAATCGAATTAATGATATTTAATTTTCTTCCAAATTCATATATAATGTCTTTTAAAGTGCCTTGTTGCTTGAAGTTGTTACTAACATTCACATTATGTTCATTGTTTTCAAATACACAATCATACTGTAAAAAATCTTTAAGTAAGCACTCTTGATTTCTACTCTTTTTCAAAAAAGGGAATTGCAACAGTAACTTTATAGTATACATGGCAAAATGCACCAGGTGTCCGTCATATTATATAGGCAAAACGGAGCAGAAATTCAAAAAAAGAATTTATGCACATAATTATTGTATTAAGAGAAGAGATGAAAAGAATGCTCTTGCCAGGCACGTTATCAATAAGGGTTCAGAGCATGAATTTAGGTTTGGTATTGTTGAATTAGTGACATCCAACCCAAGAGGTAACAATATAAAAAATACACTATCATTTAGAGAAACATATTGGCAGATTTTAACAGATGCCACTACCCCCCCAGGTTTAAACGAAAGCATTTCTACAAAAAGTATAATAGAATACTTTCAATGAATTATATTAATGTTACATATTATTATATACATTATATATATTTATTTTATATTTTATAACACTTAGACAGAAGTTTTTAGGAGCTAAAGTTAATATGGATTATACAGTTGTATTGATGAAATTTTGTTGTGTATTAATTGAGTGTATATGTCTTTAAAGATGTAAAAGTTTTGGCGCCAAATTCAAACTATTTAAACTATTGAATGCAATTGTATGACATTCTGATGAAGCCTACATTGTTGGTAGGTGAAAGCGCTTAATCCTTTGTGTGCAATAAATAGTTTTTATATACTTGAAGTGAACAGCTTTATTCGTGACAGTTTGGATTTTGCCACACAGTATACGCATCGGCGTTTAGCAGCAGTTTTAAACGCTCAGTGGTTCTGTTGTAGATATGGGAGTCATGGTAGCTTCCAGGGCTGCCAGCACACACATCCATGATAATGCCCTGGGCATTGCACACAACCTGGCAGTTGATGGAGTGGAATCCCTTGCGGTTTATGTAGTGCCTACCCTGCTCACTGGGTGGTGACTTGATTTGTATGTGCGTGCAGTCTATCGCACCCAGTACCTCCAGGTATTGTGCCACACGGTGGAAGTGGCGCATATTGCTGGCCAACTCCTCCTGAGTTCTGGGGAAGTATATCTGCTCATTGGCATGTGGTAACATGGCATCCAGGAACTGGTGTAGTACCCTGGATGCTGATGCCTGTGAGATACCCATTATATCTCCAGTTGGCCTTTGAAATGTACCTGTGGCCAGTATTTGCAGGCTTACACATACCTTCGTGTCCACTGGTATGGGTTCCCCTCTGTTGTTTCTGGTTCTCAGGCGTGGCCAGCACAGCTCCACTATTTGCTGTAAGATGTCCCTGTCCACCCTGTAATGCTCTACTATCTCCAGGTCATGTAGCCCCTGGTAGGTTACCCTTGGTCTGTACACTCTCCTTCTCCTCCGAGGCCTGCGGTGGTTGTCGGCATCATCCTCCACAACACCGTCAGTCTCTAACACATGCTGATGAATCACAGCTATGGCAGCTCCCAACATGTACATTTTAAAAGTTCCCCGTGTGTTTACACCTATGGTGCGGTGTTTGGGAATACACAGGTGTGTGTTGGGTGCTTTCACACTTTATACTATTGTGCTGTGAACACCGATGATGTCATAGGGTGTGTATGTACGATCGTAGCTACAGATTATCTTATGTGTTTTACTGCCGGAACTACTATTGTGGTGCCTTTGGTGTTGAATTACATTTGCCTGCCATGGATTACCTCTTGACCTTCCCTTTACATTTCTGCGTGTTGCACCTACCATTTTCTGGCGTGCATCCTGCAGCTTACTTTCATTTGTACTTTCCTGGACCTGGCATATCTTGCGTTATGTGTGCTACTGCCGGTCTGCTGTCGGTTTGCTTTGCTCTGCTGTGTCAGGTCTCCTATCTTTGCAATCCAATAGGCCCCTGCTTTCTTTGCATTCAAATGCCTCCCCTATCCTGTTTTGCAGGTTTCTGCAAGCGGACTTGTCAGCTGCCGTTGAATGGCCTTCGTGGATTGATTGGTGTTGATTGCTCATTAGTACTCCAATTACCCTACTTCCACATTTCCTTCTTTTCTTCCCCTGACCTTCCTGTTTCTGCTATTGTTTGCGGTGCATGCGTCCGATTACTGGGTTTCGGGCACGTTTTCATCCTCATACACATGCGCTTTGGCCACCATGTGTGCTCTCAGCTAAACGATTCCTCCCCACCCCTATCCTGCAGCTTTGCTTAGCAATGGACAGGCCAGATTTGCAATGCTCCAATGTGCTTAGTGCTACGGTGGCACACCCCTCTGCTGATGTCATGTATCTCCTCTGAGCCACTCCTCGGTGTTATACCGCTGCGCCATATGGTACAACCTTCATCCGGCGGGACATTTGCGATTCAGTATTATCTGCCTCATTTGCATGGCATTGACTACTAATTCATAGTTACCGCTCCGAACACTATCACAAGCCCTTAGCAACCCTTGCACCTTGGTTGTGGTGTTCCATGCCTACCATTGTGTATTATGCTGTAAACCTGATTTCTATTACGTTGCGATTTTATGACATTTTTATATTATTTCTTTATGTTACAGCGTCCGCACACATGCCCTGCGGTTATGCTGTGCGTTACTGTGGACATGACATTAAATGTTGTTATTTACACATTGTGCATCTTTTCTTATGCCATTGGCTGTGTATTTCGCCATTGGCATATGTTAACGTTGTGATACCTGAGTCTGGCCCTCTTCCATAGCTCCGATGTTCTGTTTGGGAAAATGTAAACCGTGTTTTTTGGTTTACATTTTCATGGGCTTTCGCTACGCCTGCACCACTTCATGAATCGCTATATGCCTTCATTTGCATGGTGCGATACTGCACATGGAGTGATTTGCATACCTACGCCGGGGGCTGCGCAGATCTGGCGTACGCCAGTAGTGCACGTGGAATTGGATCGTACCTGAATCGCTCGGCGGCCATATTTGGCGTTATAACGCCTACGCTATGCGTGCACCTGGCGCAAGCTTCATGAATCCCGGGGGCTATCTTTTTTACGGTAGTGCCCATATTATTCACCCATTTTGTTGGCTGTGATTTCTTTCCTATGACAAATAACTTTCCATTCTTTTTAGTTGCTGTTCTACGTTACTGCTGAATGCTATAGGTAGTTTGCTATAAATAAGTATCACTAACACTTCTTCAGGTTTTATTCGTACATGATATTCTCCTATTAAGTTTCCTTTTTATCATCACTGTAGTTCTGGACTGCATCTGAAATATTTCTCTGATAGTGTTATTGATTTCAACATAAGCAGTCTTTGTTTTTAGCCTGTGAGTTTGCGTGACCATTCTTAATTTCTCACAAGGCACACGATCTAAAATATTTGAACAATCTACAAGTTTAAATAATAATGTTTGAAAAAGAAGACTGGACTTCCCAGTGTTGTTTAGCATGCCAGCAGTTTCTGAATGCATGTTGCTATGTACTGGTCAGAATAGGTTAGCAATGCATGCATACTCTGTTGTTAGTACCAAAACTTTTAAAAGCTTTAAAGTGTGATCGGACAAGATATTGTATATTCTGTTCATTAATTCTTAACATTTCTTTCAACAGTCTATCTTGTGCATGTCTTATTATCCCAAATTCATTTTTAATTTCACCATATCACTGTATCAAGACTTCATTTTGATAGTACCTACCAATAGTTCATTTTAAAATTTATATAGTACAATATGCAAAATCTCTTTAACAGGCTTGTTTTTGCTTGCACATATTTTAGAAAAATCACTTCTAGTATGGATTCCTCAGAATAGAATAAAAGTGGATAATGCTTTCTTTCAGGCTTAAAACCACACCAAATGCAAACCAAATGAGCAAATGTTTTGTTCTGAAAGCCTCTGTCTTGCTTAATTTATATATATATATATATATATATATATATATATATATATATATATATATATATATATATATATATATATATTGCTTCTTATTACAGAATTGTTCAAGCTCATCAATCTCAGAGTCTTTGGCTCTTTTCTTCAGCTTAGTGTCATCTGTATCTATAGTCTTTGATCTTGTGTTCTTGTAGAAATCAAATAATTAATGAATGGTACATTCTTTCGGGGCTGGCAATAATTACTGTTTTCTCTTAGTTCTGCTGTTTGTGTGTCTCTTCATCAAGCAAAAAAAAAAATAACAATAAATAAATATTTTATGTTTTCCTCAGCAGCATGCAAAAACACAGCACACCAAATCTCCTGAAGATTCTCAGTTAATTCATTTATATTGACAAATAAATCATACTTCTAGATCAAAAATTTCCAGTTACCAGCTAAGCCCCTGGAAGTAACATAAACATTGTACATGAATTCCACTGGGAACTATATTTTTTCAGTTTTAAAACTGGATGCAGTATTCAGACTCTTGTGGGCATATATATCTCTTCACTGGTTGTTCATTCTGGCAGATATTTTCTCCACTCTCTGATGCCATGCCATGTCAGAGGGCTTAATAAACAACACATAGAAGCATCAGATATAGTGCAGCTTCCATGAGGTCTGTATGTATAGTGAATTCTCTGTAGTTTCTATTTATTACATGACATCACGATTGCTGTAGTTAGTTCATTAGCATTTAAAGGGGCACACCTCAAATTTGACAGATTTCTTTCCTTCCTCAGTTCAGTCCCGTTTTCTTTCCTTTATCGATTCAGTGCCTCAGCATCACATATCTCACCAAGCAGAACAGTCCACACTTTTCTATTCTTTTGTCATATAATTTCCATGATTTTTCCACCCTATTGACTTTCCTCTGTATGCTATCTAGCATGCTCATCCCTTATTATTATTATATGACCTCCAAAACTGGAAGCAATATTTAGGCTCTGGCCTCTCTACTGACCTGTACAGCAAGCTAGTCCTGGTATGCTGCCATTTCACTTAGCTCTCAGTACTCTGTTGTTGCAGCTATAGTTGCCTGGCTTATCTACCCAGCTTGTATACCCTCATAGCATTATTGTTTCCCATTGCTGTGCCTTGCATTCATTAACACTGAACCTCAGATTGCATTTGTCGCCTGATGCTGATAGCATTCTCTTCCTCCTTAATACTGTTGTCCTCATGCCTTCCTACTGCCTCTATGTTTTGCTTCAAAATGCTGATTTTATCTGCAGTGGCTTTTGGCAATGAATGCATTATAGAGCACAGGTCTCAGAATTAACACATGTGGCAGTCCTCTTCTCACTCCCATGTTTCTGCTACCCACTGTGTCCTACCCTCTTTCCATATTTCTAACCATTTAATTATTTGCTGTTATATCCCTTATCCTCATCAAATTGCTTACCAGCCTTCTGTGTGCTAGTAAACTGAGAAGACTGAAGAAGTCTGTCTTTGTTAGAAACACCATTACTTCACATCAAATTACCCAGAATCCCAACTTGGAGCTTGTAGAATAACAGGTATGTTGTACCTTTAAGAAGCATTTCCAAGATCTGTATGTGCATATAAATACCAAGCATGTGTTAGCTTCAGTGCCATTTTGAAGGTGCAGCTAGAATGTTAACATCTATGTGCATGATAACTAGTTTGTTTATAAGTTAAAGTTACTTAACCCTCATTTATGATGTGTTTGCATACAATAAAGCTGCTTGAACAAGAACCCATGATGCTTGCTTGTTTTATCCTGACCTGGCGAGCGACAGAGCTGCCAGAGTTTAAAATCATACATAAGAAATCCAGCTATTGCTTCATTACTAGCTACAGATCTGCATCATTTCCGTCCAAAGATTACAGGAATTACCTCAACACCATTGAAGCACAAAATATCAAATCATATAATTTCTTTCAAGGGGACTTCAATTACTCAAGCATTCACTGGCACAGTTATACCTCCAAAATAGTTATGCAAAGTATTTCCGTTGCATTGGAGCAAATTGTAAAACTTCGCACTCCAGACTGTAATATCCTCGACTTGTTCTTTCCAACTTAGCCTCTGCCTGTACCCCACCCTGCATCTCCTCATCCCTAGTAAAATCTAACCACAAACAAGTCATCTTCTGTGTCAGGCCTAGTAGTACTACACTACCACCAAATGAGACCACCTGCATTGACTTTTCCAAGGCAAACCTACTTCAGCTTGCAGAAGACCTATGTAAAATTACCAACAATCCCTTGGAAATGAATCCAACTAAGAGGGCTGCCACACTCATCTGTGACAGTTGCCAGCACCTGAACAGTTGCATAGAAAAGTCAGTACCCATCCACCCTAAATGCAATGGTAAATTCTGGAATAAATCTCTCTGGTGGAACTCCTGCATTAATAAACTGTACAACAAAAAAAAAGGAAACTAATGAAACATTGGAAGACATTTTCATTCCCCTACTTCAAGACTAATCCGAAACATGCCAGAAAGGAACTTAAAATACTATTAGAAAATGTAAACAGAGTGTGAACTTATGGGTACTGCAAACTCCAAAGGAAACTACAAATCTTTTTTCAGTTATGTCATAAAATTAAGGAATAATGTCCAGCAATGCACTGATGTCATCTATAATATCTATTGTATTTATCATTTGTTGACTATGTTAGTCTCACTAGGCTAGTAGTCCCTTTTCAGTGGAAATCCCAGGTGGTGTTAATACACTGTGGGAAATTTGGCTAGGGGAATTGGGGACCATCCTTTACACTTTTTGCAGTTGTGTAGCCAGTGAGCTGAGAGTGGAAAGGAGTATTGAGCTGAGATGACGGACGGATGAGAAGAAGTGAATTGCCTTTGTAACAAGGTTGCTAGTGATAAAGTCTGTGCTGATTTTACTGAAGGAAAGAATGGAATGGTAGGAAGAATCAGAAACCATGTAACAATTATGTAACAAAAGGAACAGGAGATGTTATAAAAAAGAGTTTCAGAACATCAGAAGTGACTGAATTTGAGAAAAGAAATTTTCTAAAAGACAAGTATGGACAAGTTTTGGATATTAAAAATGTTAATGAAAAATTGTTATGGACTGGGGGATGGGAGCTGATGTTATATTTGGACTGTAAAAATGGTGAAATAATTCATTTACCAAATGTTGTTATGGTCAATGGGAAGAAGGTTCATAGGTTCATAGGTTCATAGGTTCATACTAGGCTATCTGCCCAAGGGCATTTATAAGCCTAGCCCAGAGTTTTGTGGCTCCTTTTTAGTTGAAGAAATCACCCCTTAGTTTGAAGAAAACTATGCCCATTATTTTGCTGTGCCTCTGTCAAGCAGTGACACTGAGGTAATCCCTGGGGTATATCTGCGATCTCCCATCCATTGGTCAAGATTTCTCTTGAACAAGGCCAGCAGTGCTCTGCCTCACATGTCGGGATTTTGTTCCACAGCATAGGGAGTCTCTGGGTGATGAATCTGTCCTCCAGCGTCCTATTAATAACCGTGTCAAGGTTTAAGTCTCCGCCCTTGTAGTTCTGAGGGATCTAGATTTTTGAGGTGAAGCATGTTCATCAATTCTGGGTTTGACATGGCCTTGTATGTCAGGCACAGGTCACCTCTGAGCAAACTGAATAGAGCTGCAGTTCTTTCAGTTGGGCAGCATAAGACATATTTTTGAGACCCTTTATCCTTTTGGTGAGGAACTTTTGGGGCCTTTCCAGCTGCTGCAGGTGTCGGGTCAGATACATTCCGAATGGGGCATTGTACTCAATCATAGGTCTGATGAGTGATGAGTACAGGGGGACGATGACCTCCCTTGATCTAGATGTGAATCCCTTCATGATCAGGTGGGTAATGTAGAAGGTCTTCCTAACTACTTTAGCAACGTGAGTGTCAAACGAAAGGTTACTGTCAACCTGGGTCCCCAGATCCCTGCTAACTTCTTCTGTGCTCAGTGGATTGCCACCTATATGGTAGCTAGGGGTAACCTCGTTTTTCCCGAAGGGTATGACTATGCATTTCTTGGCGTTTAACTTTAGGCCATGGCTCTGGCACCAGTTATCCGTTTCTGTGAGACCCTTCTGAAGGATATCTGTGTCAGATGTGTTTAGTTTGCAGTCATCTGCAAACTTTGTCAGCCCTAACCCTCCTGTATTTGCTTGTACTTCAGAAAAGTAGATGCCGAACAAGAGTGGGCCCAGGACTGAGCCCTGTGGGACACCACTTGTGACAGGCGCCCACAACTCTGACCCTGTGGGTTCTGTCACTTAGCCAGTTTGCAACCCATCTTGTGATGTATGGGTTTACATTTAAGCTGATAAGTTTTTCAATGATACCTGAGTGGGGTATTGTGTCAAAAGCCTTTGCCAGGTCGAGGTAGGCTGTATGGACTGCCTTTCCCTCATCAATGGCCTTGGTGACTGTTTCAAAAAAGTCAACCAAGTTTAAAAGGCATGATCTGCCTTTGACAAAGCCAAACTGGGTTGGATCCAAAGTCTGCAAGTTCCCTATGTCTTTATTTATGAGTTCCATTATGATCCTCTCCATGGGTTTGCAGGTCAGGCTTGTCAAGCTGATGGGGCCTTTGTGAAGTGGGACCACAGTCGTGCACCACATCCTGAGGTGAGGCTAAGATTAAACAGCTGTCCTAACTGCGGGTTTAATTCCTCATTGAGTTCATGGAGCACAGGTCCCATGGATGCTGTGTTTTGCAGTTCTCACCTGGGGGCTACAATCCTCTGGTATAGATATCTCTCCTTTGCACTGAACCTGTCAGCCAGTATGTTGGCAATGTCTGTAGGTTCAGTAATTTTCACATCATTTTGAACTAATTCTGAGCATATCTGGGAGTTTCCTCCCAGGTTTCTAAATATAGCTAAAGAAGGCCTTATGATTGTCTTTTGAGTCCTAGCGATTTTTCTCTCAAAATTTGCCTTGGATGATTTTATGAGAGCTCTTAGTTTTTACTTATAATGATCAAAGGTGTCTTGCCTTTAGGATTTTGCTCTATCTTGTAGTAGCTTCCTCCTTTTGTAGAGCTTGTTTATGGCTGGGGTCCACCAGACTGGACGCTTGCCTTTGGTACAAAGAGTCTTTGCTTTGTTTGGGATTGCCTGATCCATGCAGTCCTGTAGGTGCTGGTAGAAGGCATTTGTAAGTGATTCAGCGGCTTGAGTAATGTTTACGCTCAGGGGCCTTAAAGGAGACCACACTAGTCTTTAGAAGTGTGAAGTCGGCTTTTGAAGTTCTTCACTGTGGTCTTTTTATCTCAGGTGGGATGAGGACCTCCAGTGAGATTAGTTTATGATCTGATCTCATCAGTGAGGGGTATACTTCGGTGTTGAACATTGTGATCTGATGATGAGATCAAGTATGTTTCCACCTCTTGTGGGGATGGTGACTATTTGTTCCATGGCATTTGAGTTTATGAACTCCAGGAACCTTTGGGCTAGAGTGTTTGGGCTTGAGTAGTGATCCCAGTCTATATTAGGTAGTTGAAGTCACCTAGTATGATGGTGTTTGGAGATACATTTGTCCCCAGGAAAGCTATTTCCTGAGTTTGAGAGGGTGGCCTGTAACATGCTACAAATTGCAGAGCAGTCTGCACCTGGATGGTCTCCGATGCATCGTGCATTGCCACCAACCTTGAGGTGTGGGTGTCCTTGATGAATATGGACACCCCTCCTTGGTGTTGTCTGGATTTTGGGGCGGAGCATGATATGAGGTAAAACCTGATAGTGCTGGGGTGCTCTCAGGAGCCTTGAACCAGGTCTCAGGCACAGCACAGACATCGATGTTCCCCATACTGAGAAGGGCTCCATGTGCGTGCATCTTGAGGGTCAGACTTCTGGCATTGAGCAGCATTACCCTTAGTTTTTTCCTTTTTGTGTTCTAGGGTGGTAGGTTTAGAATTTAAGCCTTGCCTAAAAAGGCACTATGGGGTGGCAAGAGCCTTTGCCAATATCCGGAGCCCAGTGGTGACAGGTGCAAGCCATCCCTTAGACAGCGTGGCTTGTCCAGCATGTCATCCCAGGCAGACAGACATGGATCCCCTTTGAATGACACCAGAGTTTAAGCCAATTATTAAAGCTGATCATCTTATCTCTGTATTGTGGCATCATTCTTGGTGAAGGTAGGATACTGCTCAAGGTCAGGGTCATACCTGCCTGGGCTACATAATCAGAGAGCTCTATGTCTCAGGTCGTTACACCAAGCGTGGACAATGAGTCTTACTTGTACCTGCTGTTGAGAGACCTGAGTGCTGCGTTATGGTGGCGGATTCTAGCGCCCGACAGGCAGCTTACTGTGACCTTCTCCTTACTCAGTCTGGTGAGCGGGGCGTCAGTGTGTCTGACTATGGAGTCACCAATGACGAGTGTGTCTGGCATTGTGTTTGGCCTTAAGGGCTGTGACTGTTTGGCACACTGACTGTGTGGTCTATGTGTTGCATGTGTTGTGTCCTGAGGTGGTAGTTGTTTGGGTGTCTGCTTTGGTGGCCTCTGCTGTTTTGGTAGATTTTTAATCAGAGCCTCCGAGTATGCCTTTGTGTGTTTATGTGTATGATTTGAAGTTGTGATAGTACTATGTGAGACTGGGTATGTGGTGTGTGTGGTTACCTTCTCCTCCTGTCTGGTCATGCCAGTCCTATGTTGAGAGAGCTCAGCCTCCAGTTTGGCTGTATAGTTGCATCTCTCGCATGTATTTGTGTTTTGTGGGAGGAGGAGAGGGTTGTCTGTGTACATGAGGCAATTGTAACATTGCCTCAATATGTTCACCAGCTGAGCAGGAGGACACTAGCAACTGATCCCTCGACATGCTAGAAGGAATAGACAAAAAAAAAAGACTCCGGGGGATGTGGGTGATCGAGAGGGTTTTAGGCTGGTGGGGTACTATCTATAATAAAAGTGCTATATCAAGGTGAAAAGTACTGTAGGAGCAAGTGCTAGGCTTTACAGATAGAGAATAGTCTACTTGGGAATCAAGTAGAGATGAACTTTAGTTATAGGATACGCTGGTTAGATCAGTAGTACAGTTCAAGGAAGGCTGTTTTAAGGGAAAATTTGAAGAGTGGACTTTAGGTAGCCCGAATAGTTTAACCTTGATTAACCGCCGCTGCTCTTGTGTGCTCTTGTAGCAACTCCGAGCTAAATCGCTAAAATGGCGCTGCTTTTATAGCAGGGGGCTGGAAAAACAGGAAATGACCCAAAATGGCCAATGAATTACTAGTTACTGTCTCTAACCACTCCTCTGAGGACAAACAGGCAGCTCAGTAATGAAAGTACTTAAAGAAACAGTTTTTAATGTAGATATATTGGATATTGTGCAAATAATTGTGAAAAATATTGTAGACGTTGTGACAGAAGGGACATTATTGGTTTGATTGTGGTAAAAATGAAATACAAAAATATGTGACTTTAATGTTGAAAATGAAAGAAAGATTAAAAAAAGAAGAATGTGTGGTAAAAGAACCAACTAATGAAAGATGATGAGCCAGAGGTAAGTAAACTGAAAATGCTTTTGAAATATTAAGTCAGGAAGAAGGAGAAATGGAAGATGGAGAGGAAGATAAGGAGAAAAGGACTACAGAGAAAAGAAAAACGAAATTAGCATTAAAACTGCAAAAATGGGAACGGTTAGTAGCACAATTTTGTCTTTGAATGTTAACAGCATGATAAATGCTAAAAGAAGACTTTTAGCATGGAGTAAAGAAGAAAAATGCAATCTGATATATCTATAGGATGTGCGATATTTAAATGAAAGTCAGCAAAAGAAAGCAGAGGTAGTGTGGGGTGGAGAAAAAGTTTTTTGGAGATGCTTTTGTTTAAGGTGTGGCTATAATGTTTCAAAAGAAAGATATAAAAATTCTGGATAATAATAGTAAGGCCAGGAAAATGTTTCTGATATTAGAAGTAAAAATGTTATGTGGAGATTTACAGGTGTTTGTTTTTATAAAATTAAAAAGAAAAGGGAGGAATTGTTTAACGAAATAAGTACGTTTTTCGTGCCAAAAATGGAAATTATTATGATGAGAGATGTTAACTGTAATTTTATAAAATGGAGGGAAACATATCCAAGGGCATCAGTAAGTAAGCAAAGAGAATATACATATAAAAGGGGTGTATTAAAACAGAAATAGATTATGCTGCAGATTCAATAAAGCCTACATGGCTCACTAAAACTGCATGCACATTGTGTTGTGATGCGTAGATGGTAATGCACTGATTTCTATTCAGTAAGCAGCTCTACATGCCATGTAGAGTCGTGCAAACACGGTAAACATCGAGGCATGCTAATTACAGCATAAGCAGCTGAATTGTATGCTAATCAACCAATCCAAGGAGGAGCTATTCAATAAGCTATAAAGTAATCATGTACACTCAGAGCAGGTTTTGGCCTTGAATTCCAAATCCCACTGGAATACAGCCACGGAAGGTAGTCTACACAGAAAGAATGTTAGGGGCTGCTGTTGCTCTTCTTCATATGTATGTGCAACAGGCCCAAGTCTATGTTGCTGCTGCTGCTAATAGATCACAGCCAAGAAGGAGAAGGGTGTTTGGACCCCATTTAACTTTGCATGGTCTGCATGAGGTAGAAACTGTAGATCACTACAGGGTGGACAGAGACACACTACAGGAGCTCTACAGCCTCTGTCTTCCTCAACTGACAGCAAGGATAAACTGAGTGGAACCAATACTTGTGGAAACTAAGGTATGTCTAGCACTTAGAATATTAGCTACAGGAACCTTCCTGAGACCAACAGCGGATATGCTGGGGGTGTCACAGGCATCAGCACCCAGGATCCTCCATCACTTCCTGAATGGTATGCTACAACATGCCACTGACTAAACACATTTTCCCCATACACCCGAGGACAGAGCTACAGCTATGCAGGATTTATACCCTGTAGCACACTTTTCTGAAGTCTTGGATGCCATAGACTGCACGTACATTGAAATCAAAGTACTACCTGGGGAACAGGGAAGGGTGTACATAAACAGGTTATATGTAATGTAAGAGAATCATCCTTAGTGTGCGTGTGCTGGCAACCTTGGCAGTTACCACAACTTCCATATCTGGCACAACTATCAACTCTATCAGAGGTTTTCTATGGGGGATATTCCATAAAATCATTTACTGAGTGATGCAGGGTATTCATTTGAACTGTCGCTGGTAACACCCATGAGGAATGCATGTATACTCATTGAAGAATGGTATAATAAGGTGCATGTGTTTGGGCTGCTGAAGTCACTGTTCTGGTGCCTAGATGCATCTGGGGGAGGCCTGCAGAACAATCCCCATACTTGCGCTGAAATTTTCATTGTGCCATCCTTCACAATATTATTCTGAGAAAACAGCTACAGCAGGAACACCAAGGGTAAGGAGCACACATCCCACCACCACTGGCAAGGTCACCACAGGCACATTCAGATGAGGACTCAGAGGGGGATCCACTAGCTGCTTTGTGTGTAGGTAGATGTAGGCGTGGACAATACGTCTTCGCCCTTGCCAAGAGACAATGGATAGCACACATGCTCACCACCTAAGGGGATTTAAATTTCATCCTATGCACATACATACAGTAACACTGATGCCAGGCAATGCTCACAACCTTTACTTACCCATGTCATGGCTATGTACTGCTAGCGTCACACAGATTCAGCCCTGAATTACAATACTTGGAACTGCTGAACTATCAAGGAAGGTGTTGAACCTGGAATAATAAAATAAATGGCTAAGAATACAAATGAATGGCAGATCCTTGTATACTGTTACTTGTTAATGTAACTAAGTACAAGATGGGTGATTATAACATCAAAATGTGACAGCACTGACTTATGTCAACAGATGTGCTCTCTATCAAGTAGTAGGCTGCATGCATCAAAGATTCAAACTTTACAAAAACCTGTAAGAAAGCAGTACAATTTTCAGAAGAGCATTGCAAACACATATATACTAAGCACTCAGTCAGCTATGCACCCTGGGCATCAGACTTGTGTATCCTCGAATCCAAAAAATAGAAAACAAGGATATGACATGGTTGTCATAATTTGCACAGGGTGTTGTTTGGGTGGGGTCCAGAGGCCAAGGCTGACACAAAAGGTAGTGAGTATATGTGAGTAAGAAAGACAGGCAGAAATTTTGATAAATATCAAATGGCCACTGAGACAGAATGAGCTATAAGTCTCACAAATGACACAAGTACCTGTTATGCGGTGTGTCTGTATTAGCACTCAAGGTAAAACATGTGTGTGAGTATCTGCAAGAACACAGCCAAGCTCTGTACTAGCTCTACATCCTTGCATGTCAAACTGGTGTGAGCCATGCATTGGAGATGTAACAGTTTATCATCATTGCCCCCATTTGTGAGAACTGGCTCTGCCAGGAGTTGCAATGGCATGTTCATTCCAATGGTCAGATATGTTGCTGCTATATTAATGTGACTGATGTCTGCTGGAGGAGCTCTCCTTATGAGTACACTCAGGACAATGACCCCATGTCCTACCACATCTGGGTGTGGATACCTGTATCACTGACAAAGCAGTGGTAGTACTGCCACTACAGGAGCATGATCAGGCACAGCCACATTGGCTAACATCAGATGATACGTCTGACCTAGGTCCATATGGATGCTGTCTCCCTGCCAGCAGACGCTCCATCACAGACACTGCCTGTTCTATGGTATCATTCACCCAATCCATTGAATCGGCCACATGGCAGAGGCAGTTATGCACATTAGCCTGTGCCATATTTACAGCTCTAAGCATGTCCTTGGAGGCCCTAGTGGAATGAGCCTGTGCCTCCTTGATGGCCCTAAACATACATCAAGTGTCACATAATGACACAACAGGATCAGTTGGAGGGTGGACAGCAGACTTCCACTAAGCACCCCTAAAAAACTTTCTGCATGGCACCTTGCTCACACTTTGACTATGGCCATAGTCAAATGGCATTGAAGCCACAGTAGCCACACTACCCTGATCGAGTGCATCTCCCTCTACATGTCAAGTATCTGAGGGGTCAGTGGAAGAGGTATGTGTAGGCCTACTGACTGTGTCTGAGGGAAATACAGGGGATGGCTGAATGTCAGGCTCAGCATCAGATTCAATCTTTGCACCCCCTGACTGTGCCTCTGTTTGACCACCATCATCAACAGAGTCTACTGATACTCTGACATTGCATGGTAAGAGTACTACACTTCCACTGTCAGGATCACCTTTGATAATAGGCAACAAACACAAGAATGAAATTAATACTATACTAAATATTTAAAACATATTATATGATAACAAACTAACAGTGGTCACACTATTGCAGATGGTACAGCAATGCATACAATTATTACACCCAGCTCACACATACAGATACATGCATATTTCTGACAAATAGTCATTAATAATCAAAGAAAAACGTGTAGCTTACCATGTGCAAATAACTCCACACTTGGTAGGGAGGATGGTCCTGGAGGTAATGAAGCAAGGTAAGGATGCAAATTAAGCATCACAATTGCAATAACACAGGGTGACAGTGAATACACAAGTTTGCCTATATGTCCATTAAGAATAGTTTTATCTGAAATGTAGCTGATACATCCACCCACAGCCCATGTGTAATGAACAAGTGTGTCATTAACTGTATTAATTTATGAATAGATTCATAGAAAATCCACAGGAAGTATTATTGAAATGTTTCTATATTTTACTTTATAAGCAAATTTTAAAACTTGCAATATGTAAGCTCACCTGGAAGCTCATCCTGGCATACACTTGTCCTCCCAGACATATTAGCACTGACATAAATCATGTGTTGATGTGCAGTTTGCACTGAGCTCTCCGGATCTCTGACAGTGGACAGGAACTATTCATTTGGCACCATTAATGGCTTGGTAGCAGGACCCCTGTAGCCAGATATTTACGGGGAACTACAGCTGCTCTCCTACGGGCCCTATGATGTACCTAATCATATGTCCTGGTGTGACACCCTGCTGCACTGACATCAGTCACTAACTGGTATCAAATCTACATTCTGGCAGCCATATCCTCATGTCCTCTCTCAAGCAGAAAGGTGCTGTGGTGCCTGAATGCCTGCACTATTACATCATTTTCAGAGTCACTGAAAGAGGGTTTATGTGGATTTGTACGCTTGGGTGCCATAATCCTATGTAACATAAAACAGAGAAGGATACAACACATAAATATTATATAACTAAATTTCTGCTTATATACATATACAATTTTTCATCATTAAGCACTGGAGACACACATTTTAGTTATTAAACTTGAAGGTTATGTGGTTGTCCCACATCAAACTCACACACAAACCAATGCTTGGTCTAAAACAAGGAATAACACTTTCATAATGCATTGTTTCCCACTGAAATAATCAGATGACTACACATTTTCAAGAAAATACCTCTTGAAACACAACTTTTGTTCTGGCAACACACAAATGATACATGGCTCCCCACCCCCAAAAGAAGAAGCAAATGAATGTTTGTGCAAACCAAGGAATACCACATAATTCAATTGTTGTAATTGCTTTCAACACAATTATCACAATAAGTACACATTTACAACAGAAAAGTTAATTTTATGTGATTGCCAGTCACTTCTCACTGTCCCCACCACTCACCTGGAGGTGTCTCTGGGCCATCTTATAAACATGATACCCTGCATCATTCACATAGTACAGTACATTTCCCTGAAATAACATAGAAGATTGTAAGATAATTTTAACAATAACACTTATGATGAACATTAATAGTCTGTCTATCTGGGAAATGTAAATGCCTGCCAAAATTGCCTATGCCAGCAGTAAACTTTAAGAAGTCCATGCAGGTAAAAGTTCCATTTTCTACTGCATATATATAATGTGCTTTGTAATGTTAAAAAATCTAGTATGTACTTGAAAAATGCAGTTATACATTAAGAAGATTAGAAGCCTTCTCTGCAGATAAATCAAAAGGAATAACAATTATCTGTCTTGTCCAAATACACAACTCTCCTCACCTTCAAGTTCCCTAGCTATATGGTTAGCTTTTTAAAGTGTATATTCAGGCCTCTTTGCATGGTGAAGATGCAAATGAGGTCTGGACTCATTAGAATTGCTGAATACCAAACTTTTTACTTCATGTGTAAAGTGCAACCTCATTGTTAGTTGCTAATGGATTGAAACTGTGAATGATTAGTGGGGGGAGAAGGAAGATACAACACTTCAGACTATCTTACCTGCAGTGGGTGTGTCTATTCAGATTATCTTACCTGCAGTGGGTGTGTCTATTCATACTATCTTACCTGCAGTGGGTGTGTCTCCCAGGTTACACTTAACAAAGAGTAAAAGTAGCTTTAGCAAGCTTTTAAATATAACTACACAGCACACATTTACCATTTTTGTTCACAAATTGCCAAACTCTATTGCCTTTTTCTGAAAAAAAAAATTCACTGTCTTGTATTTTTATCATGCATTTAAAGGACAATGATACAAAATGCCCTGTAGACTGCAAGTCTGAGTGTACAGCACAGATAAGAGAAGAATGAACACAATACAAAGAAAAGGCAGAGCTGCACCAGTGCAGACATATTCATAAATGGTTGTGTGACCACTAGATATGTAAGCCACACATGTACAAACAAATGAGAGTGTACAAGTATATATGTCTTGTTAATACTGTGGAGGAAATGGAAATTACTTGTATGCACATGATTTGCTTTTCTGCTGCAAAGTTATTTCTGCAGCAAAGTGAGATAAGACACTCCTAATGTATTTTGTAGGTTCATTAGTATGGTAATTCAAATCTAATGTTGTGTAAAAATCTGTAATGTGTGTTAAAATGTATTTTGCAATTTTTTTAATAATATGTGTGTGGCATGTGGCTTAGCTCAAATACAGTGAAACGGATAAATATTTTAAAATTAATGGAAGTTTCTTCTATAATAAGGGCAGCATAAATTAGAGCTATGAATTAAATGTAGGTGCAGCACGTCTGGTAAACACGATGACGCTCACAGAATATATAGGTCATGGTTCAAGTCCCATATTTTACTTTTAATGATAAAAATTAATAAACACTTATTTGCGTGTTGCTTACCTATGTGCAAACATGGAGTACTGCTGCAGACAATAAGGAGACATTGTCAATTTCAAAAAGATACATTGTTACATCTTTTGCTTTCCATCACCCAAACACATTAAGCGGTGTTGTGCAGTGGACAGCTTGCTCTCACAACACTGGCAGTTCCACAATACCTGCAGACAATGAGGAGACAATGGGCTGGAATTATGAAAGCTTGCAGGGAGTGCAAGAAGAGTGTAGGTGCTCATGCCGGCAATATGTCTGCAGTGCGATCCAGGTACAGATGGCAGGGGCGTACACGAGAGCTGCTAAAGCTACTCTTGCACAGACAGCGTCATGGTTTGCAAATTACCTCATTTGCTGGTGAAAGCCATGCAAATGAGGTAAATTTGCGATCCAGGAAACACTAACCTGTCCGTGGAAGATTAGTGTTAGCTGCAGAAATGTACTCCATTGGTAACGGAGTACCATTCTGCAAATAGCTAAACGGAGCTATGACAGCTCCAAATAAAGGATGCATACAGTTGAGGAAGCATGCCAATGGCCAAATCTAAGGCCATTGGCATTTATAAATGTTTAAAAACATAAAAATTTAACTTTTTTTCCCCAATCACCGATGTTTAAGCATAGTGCAGCACCGCGCAAACGTGTGGCGCTTATAAAAACAAGAAAATAATTTAAAAAAAGCCAAAAATAGGCATTTTCACTAAAAAGCTTATTCTGCCATGCAGGTGAATGGCAGGCTGAAGACAACATGACCACTGAGTAGTGGTTGCTAAGGGGGGGAAGCTCAGTGTGAGAGATGTAACCATGCATTAATAGGCAATCCTATGCAAATGAGGATAAGGATAGTGAATCCCAATTTTCCCCAGCATGTGAGCCATGTCCCTAGAGTGTAAGAGTAGGAGTAGGTGAGTAGTAGAGTAAAATATAGGTGACATCATGAGGGTGTGTGTCAGACAGGCTGTAAGCTAATTGGAGCACAGTGGCTTGTGTTTGCCCTGAGTTGCTCAGGATTGCAAGAGGCGTGTCTACAGTTGTTCTTTCTGAAAACCTCTAACCAAAGGTGGACAATGTTAAAGGATAGGAAACTCCTTGCAAACATGCACACAGCATGTGCGCGCGTTTGCGCGGAGCTTCCCCCAGGCGGAAACAGAAAGGCAAAAGGAAGGAAAAGAAGTAGTAGGAAGTTAACCAAGGAGAACTAGCAGAGCTGCCAGGTGAAATATATCAGAATCAGCCAATTACACAGGCAGCAGACTAGCCCAGCCCAGCACTTTTAACTCTGCAAACAGCATTTCCCCCCTGTTTTTTCCCAAGAACTCTGCAACACTGCAGTATACAAAGAGGGAAAGCTTAAAAAGCTAAGTCAGGCAAAATGTTAGGGGCTGCTCTTACTATCATAAACCAACATGTGCAAGGTGCTGAGGGTGGTGATGTTGTGAATGCTGCTGAGCAACCCACAGTTAGGAGATGGAGAAGAGTTTACAGACCCAGGGTAACCTACCAGGGGCTACATGAGCTGGGGATAGTGGAGCACTATAGGGTGGACAGAGACCTCCTACAACAAATTGTTGAGCTGTGCCGGCCATGCCTCACATACAGAACCAACAGAGGGGAACCCATCCCAGTGGATACCAAGGAATGTGTTGGCTTAAGAATACTAGCTACAGGTACCTTCCAAAGACCAACTGGTGATATGATGGGGATTTCACAGGCATCAGCATCCAGGGTACTCCACCAGTTCCTGGATGCCATGTCAGCACATGTCGGTGACCACGTATATTTCCCCAATTCCCATGAGGCATTGGCCAGCAATATGCATCTTTTCCACCAAATAGCAGAATACCCTGAGGTAGTGGGTGCAATAGACTGCACGCACATATGCATCAAAGCACCACCCAGTGAGTGGGGTAGAGTCTACATCAACCGCAAGGGCTTCCCCTCCATCAACTGCCAGGTCATGTGCGATGCCCAGGGCATAATAATGAATGTGTGTGCTTGCTGCCCTGGAAGCTATCATGATTCCCACATCTGGCATCTGATGCAGCTGTACCAAAGATTTGCCAATGGGGACATCCCACATGGTCACCTAGTGGGGGATGCTGGATACACACTAGAGCTGTGGCTGATGACACCCATCAGAAATGCACACACACCTGGACAAGAACTCCATAATGAGGCACGTGCACAAACAAGAAACATAATTGAGCGTCTGTTTGGGATGCTCAAGTCACGGTTCCAGTGCCTGGACACATCTGGTGGAGCCTTGCAGTACTCACCAACTACATTTACCCAAATAGTTATGGTATGCGCCATGCTACACAATATGATCCTGCGGAAACAGCTGCAGTAGGAAAAGCATGGGGCAGGGCCAAACAGCTCCCCACCATTGCCAAAGCCTGCACAAGCACAACATGACTCAGAGGAGGAACAACCTGAGCCTGCCCCAGAAGGCAGAAGGAGGCGTGCCAGTATGCCCTGGCCTTGGCAAAGAGGCAAACACATAGCACATACACTGACTCAGTAGGAACCCTGGAAATGGCACCTCTCCCTGACTCACACATACAGTAAAAGGGATGCCTAACTTGACACTACCTGTTTTCAAACATGTATAGGGAGTGTACTATGTGCATCCGACATAAGCAGCCCTGCAGCACCACCTGAGGCATGAGTGCCCTATTTTAAACAATATAAAGCAATGCTAAGCACATTTTACCAGTATTGAGCATATTTAAATCCAATTGCACATAGCTGCGCACCGCACTAATCAGCACAACATCGGGCAACGTTGGGCAATGTTGGGCAATGTCGGGCAAAGTCGAGCAAAGTCGAGCAAAATCGGGTAAACACGCTCACACCTGCTTTACTGTTCCTTAACCAGTCAGGTCTGCCCAGCAGGAAAATAAAAAGCATTGACAGGGCTCGAACTCTGGATACTGTGCACTATAGCTACAGTACTGAATCACTAAGCCATGACAGCATTTCACTGGCATAGACATAACTTAAGTCACTCACACATACCAGTTGGGGGGATCACATACCTAACAGTCACAGCCAGCAGGACAATTGTAGACAAACGCAAACACAAACAAATGCTGTATCATGCCCTCTGAAGAGGCATATGAGTAACCTCCCCCCAGGCCTATGCAGACAGATAACAGCAGACCAGGCAGTGTGATGTGGGTTGGGTAGGCTATGAAGTCACAAACTAATATGCATGTAATTGGAAGCTAAGGTCTGTAGTACAGTGGTATGCCTCAAGCCAGTAGGATAGGCAACAGTACAGACTGAAATGGAGTACCTGACATAGCAGTGCAGGCCTAGCAAATGTGTATAAGTGTCAGGTGTACCCCTCATCCTATGTACACCCACAGTAACAATCAGGTGTTCCCCCCCGGGTAGAAATGTACAAATAATAGCTGTCCCCCCTGTATGTAGAAATGTTGATAAGTCTATGCAAATTGTCTCATGGAAGTCCTGCAAACACAGCATGCTTCCTGTCGATGTACAACACAAAGGTGATCCTTGAAGAAAAAAACAAGTTGAATTTTCACACACATATATAGCATATATATATGCCCATAGTGGGCATGCTCACACACACAAACAAATTTAGCAAATGTCAGTCAACAACATAATGAAGGGTCATACTGGGCATGCTCACACATTTAAACAAATGAAGCAAATGTCAGTCAACAACATACTGAAAGGTCATACTGGGCATGCTCACACACAAACAAATGAAGCAAATTTCAGTCCTCATACTGAAAGGTCATACTGAGCATGCTCACACACTTAGGCCATGTCTGTGTACAGCAGTGGGCCACACATATCTGGCAGTTGCAATTCTTACTCCAGACACATGTCACTATTCACCAATCCTGCCTTGCGCAAACAGTGATATGAAAACAGACCCATATAATATATTGGACCCCTGTCATAATCAAACTATGTAATACAAGTACTTAAGTTGTTCAAAGAAAGTGAAAATCCAAAGAAGATCAATAAATCTCCGATCAGTATCATCAAGAAACAATGAGTACTCCTAACATTATCCAAGACATGTTCTGGCAAAAATATTGCCAAAGAGTCCATAGAGAACCATGAAGCTTTCTTTAGCTATGTCATAAATATCAATGAAAACTCATATTTGCTCTGAGTCAGTGCAAAGTATAAATGAATACATGTACATGACTGACATTGCCAACATCTTGTCAGACAAGTTCATACATATTTACCCCCCTCTCACTGACAAAAGGGCCCATTACCATACCTGGAGATTGTGAAAAGCCAGAAATCTCATATACAGTGGTTAAACAGCTCTATCCAAACCTAAAAACACGGTGTCTATGGGATGACATGGTGTCCCTGGCTGTGTCATATGTGAACTCCAAAACAAACAGACCCTGCACCTGAACAGTCTGTTGAGACTCACCCTCTGTAAAGGATATGAAACTGTTGAATGGGTTACAGCAACGTTTGGCACACTCCACAAATGTTGGTGCACAACAGACCATGGGAACTATTGTCTTATAAGCCTAATAAGCCTGATCTGCAAGGCCATGGAGTCCATCATTATGGAACTCATAAACAGAGCTATTGGGATCCTACAAACACCCAACCCTACCCATTTTGGTTTGGTCAGGGGCAGATCATGGTCCCTAAACCTGCTAGACAGTTTTCAAGGCAGTTACCCAGGACATACATCAATGAAATGAGCTCCACACAGCATACATAGACCTTGAAAAGCCCTTTTCTAGCATTCCACACACGTCATATCCACAAATTCAACAACCTGTGCATAAACACATATGTCATCTGATGGTTTGCCAACTGGGGCACAGATAGATCCCACAAGGTAAGAATTGTGGTCTCCCTGTTGGACTGTAAGCTGGTAATAACTGCTGTCCCCCATGGCTCAGTCCTGGGACCTCTCCTGTCTGGTGTATACTTTTCAGAAATACAGTCAAAAACACTAGGGCTATGGTTAGCAAAGTTTGTGGATGACTGCAAAAAGGTTGTCATAATCAATGTTTGGGACAACAGAGACATCCTTAAAAAGGGTCTCAGTCAGACAGATGTGGTGTCAAAATTATGGCCTCGAGCTACAGTCATACAAATACCACATAGGTGCCAACACCCTAAATATGGAGGTAATAATAAGGGATCTATGGACACATGTGGATAGTCATCTCTACTTCCAGAAACACATTCACAAAGTGGTTAGAAAATCATGCTATGTGTTCCCACAAATTGCCAAGGTCTTTGCATGTAAGTCAAAGGAGGTTCCCTCTACTCATCAGTCAGAAGACCCATCAGAGAGTATCACGGCACACTTGCGATGAATCTGACTAGGCACCTTCAGCAGCTGGAAAGACACTTAAGTACCTCAACAAGAGGATTACTGGCCTCAAACAGTTGCCCCATGCAACAAGACTGAAGTAACTCAATCTGTACTCTGTTACATACTGTCTACTCAGGCGATCTCTGCACAACAGACAGGTCCATGTCCAATGCAGAACTGATGTACATGCTCTATCTGAAGTAAACCCAAGCTCACTGTGCCACATGCTCTAGGGATATAATCATCACAACAATAAATAGAACATGTTGGAGGGATACATTACTAACTCACAGACTTCCCTTGCTTTGGAACAGGCTCCCAACCTACATTAAGCTAAGTCCCTCACTGACACTCTTCCAGAGGAGCCTTGATGAGTGTATGTGAAACTGAACTGTCACACCATGGATCAATTCATCAGCTCTACTACACAGAGGCATAGAGAACTAACCCCATGTGTGGTGATAACTTCACACTCTGGCCATACTAATATATGCCTTCAGGCAGATAGCCTATTACCTACCTATGTACCTATATATATGTCGGGGGAACACAGTATAATAAGCCAGAGATGGATGGGCAGAGATGTGTGTAAGAGGGTGACCATGACAGGGAGCCATCCAGGACTGTCCTACCCAGCACACATCCCAATGGCACAAAAGACATGAGGTGCACATCTCACCCACTGTACATAATAGCCACCAGTATCTGTAAGCATTACAGTGTATGTGGTGCATGTGCCTGTTGTACAACATGACTGTACAATGAAGTACAAATCTACTGTCTGTAGACATGTACCTGTCACATAGGTTCATAGGTATGTAGTAGACTATCTTCACAAAGGCATATATTAACCTAGGCAAGTTCTGCAGCTTTCACCACCCCATTGGTTAGTCTCCTAATCCCTAGTTCTAATAGTTAGTACCCTAAGCCCCTTTCTAGTGGGGCTGCTGATGTGATGCCTGGCGTGAATTGTCTGTTTCCCATCCACTCATCAAGGTTCCTATTGAAGAGTGTCAGCGAGGGGCTCTGTCTGATGTACATTGAGACTCTGTTCCACAGTAAGGCATGTGTCTGGGATGGTACTCTATTCCACCAGCATGTTGTATTCATTGTTGTGATGAGGTTCATATCCCTGGAGTGTGTAGTGTGACTCAGTTTTGTTATCCGTAGATGGAGCATGTTCAACAGTTATGTGTTGGACATGGCTCTGTATGTTAGGCAGAGTGTTCCTCTGAGTAGGTTTTATGCAACGGAGAACAGATTTAGTTTTACCAGTTGTGTTGCATAACACAACTGTTTGAGGCCAGTAATCCTCTTGGTGAGGTACCTCTGTGGTCTCTCCAGCTGCTGGATATGCTTAGTCGAGTACATCCAAAATGGTGCATTGTACTCAATGATGGGTCTGATGACTTAAGAGTAGAGGGCCACCACTACCTCTTTTGATCCTGATGCAAACCCTTTGTTGATTAGGTGGGCCACATAGAATTTCCTAATCACTTTGGCAACATGGTTGTCAAAGGAAAGATGACTATCTACTTGTGTCCCCAGATCCCTTATTACCTTGTCAGTTTTCAGGGAGTAACACCTATGTGGTAGTTTGTGGGTACTTTGTTTTCCCCAAAGGGGATTACTATGCATTCTTTCACATTAAGCTTGAGGCCATGATTCTGACACCACACATCTGTCTCATAGAGTCCCTTCTGGAGAATATTTGTGTCATCCGGGGAATATATTATGGCAAACACTTTACAGTTCCCAGCAAACTTAGTCAACCACAACCATCCTGTGTTGGCATGTACTTTTGATGAGTCTATACCAAACAGGAGGGGCCCCAGAAGTGAACCCTGGGGGGCACCAGTTGTTACCAGTTTAGAGTCTGACATGTAGCCAGCAACTCATAATTTGTGGGATCTATCTGTGAGCCAGTTTGCAATTCATCTTGTGATGTATGTATTTATGCCCAGGTTGGTGAGTTCATCTATGATACCTGACTGGGGAATGGTGTCAAAGGCCTTAGCGAGGTATAGGTAGGCTGTGTGGACCTCCTTATAATAATGTGTAGCCTGCGTAACTGTCTCAAAGAAATCCACCCAGTTCAGGAGGTGTGATCTGCATTTGACAAAGCCAAACTTGGTGTGCTCAACTGTGTGAAGGTTCCCAATGTCTTTATTGTTGACTTCCATTATGATTGGCTCCATTGCTTTGCAAATCAGACTCATCAGGCTCATAGAATGTGAATGCCAAGGGTCTTTTGTGGCCCCACCCCTGTGGAGTGGGAAGAATGTTGCTGTGCAACATTCTATGGGTACATATCCTGTAGAGAGGATGTAGAGAGAGGTGTAGGTATCCTTGATGAATATGGATACATCCCCACCCTATGTGCTATGATCCAGGTTCTGATTCTGGAAAGTATGGAATGAGTAGTATCCTTGTAGTGCTGGTGTGCTCTATGGAGCCTTGAACTAGGTTTCTGTTACTGTACAGATATCAATATTCTCAATACTGAGAAGTGCCTCGAGTGTGTGCATTTGGAGGCTGAGACTTATGGCAATGAGTAGCATTTTGCTCACTTTGTGGTTATTTTTGTTGATTACGGGGTTTGGTTTGTCCAGAGTGACCAGTATTCCACACCTGAAGTCAACACCTCATTGGTCCGATCTGACCATAAGCTAATTACCCTACATATCCACATTCTGCCCCACCCCCCATTAAGGAAACCATGTTAAAAAAATTTCTACAAAGCCAACTTCGTGCTTCTTAAGACAGAAGTGATGAACTTCATGACACCCATGCAGATGGACAATACAGTTACGACTACTGAATCCTACACAATTGCACTATATAAGCACTTACATGAGTGCATGGATCGTGCTATCCCAAACAGAACCAAAACGCTATCCTCCAAAAAAAGGAAGCCAATCTGGTGTTGCCCTGCCATAAACAAACTGTACAACAGAAGGAAGAAACTGTTGCAAAAGAGAGTAAAATTCCATGAGTGGAGGAGCTCCATGGTCAGCCTCAGTAAGAAGCTGCAATCCCTGATAAAATTCTCCAAAGCTAGTTTTGAAAACAAAATCGCCACTGATTCTAAAGACAACCACAAAGCATTCTATAGCTATGTCAAGAATCTCAATGGCAACACTCAGACCTGCTCTGAGTTACAGCAAAATGGCACTAAATATACAGACCCAACTGATACTGCCAACATCCTGGCAGATAGGTTCAGTGCTAACTTTACCCCCCTCTCACCCATGAAAGAGCCCATCTCTATATCGAAAGAATGCAAAGTTCCTGTAATCACAGCTGCACAGGTAAAAACCACACTCTCCAAAACCAGGAACACAGCATCCATGGGACCAGACAACATCCCATCAATCATAGCCTCACCTCAGGCTTTGTGCCTGCTTAATGGAGCACAGCGACGGTTATCCCACTACACAAGGGGGGAGCCACCATGGACCCCGAAAACTAGCACCCCATTAGCCTGATGAGCCTGGTCTGCAAGGCCATGGAACGTATCATCATAGAACCTATAAACAAAGACATTGGTAATCTCCAAACTCTGGACCCCAACCAGTTTGGGTTTGTAGAAGGCAGATCATGTCTCCTAAACTTGATAGACTTCTTTGAAACAGTCACCAAAGCCATAGACAAGGATAAGGTGATTCACACAGCCTATCTAGATCATGCCAAGGCTTTCGACACCATCCCCCACTCTGGAATTATAGATAAACTCACTAAACTAGGTATAAATCCCTATGTCACAAGATGGGTTGCCAACTGGCTCACTGACAGAACCCATGCTGTGAAAGTAGCAGACTCCAAATCCGACTTCAGACCAGTGACAAGTGGAGTACCACAGGGTTCAGTCCTGGATCCTGTCCTGTTTGGTATCTACTTCCCTGAAGTACAGGCTAACACAGAAGGTCTTTGGCTAATGAAGTTCACAGATGACTGCAAACTAGGAGCCATAATCGAAACTACTAACGATGTGGACATCCTACAAAAGGGCCTCACTGAGACAGATGCCTGGTGTCAAAGCCATGGCCTCAAGCTCAATGCCAAAAACTGCATTGTCTTCCGCTTTGGTAAAAACTCTGTACCCATGAACTACAACATAGGCGGTAGTATATTTAACACTAAAAGTGTGATAAGAGACCTTGGGACACAGGTGGACAGTAGTCTCTCCTTTGATAATCACATCATCACAGTAGTCAGGAAATCCTTCTACATGGCACACCTCATCACAAAAGGTTTCTCATGCATAAAAAAAGAGGTCATTGTTCCCCTCTACTCATCACTCATTAGATTCATTATAGAGTACAACGCCTCTTTTGGTATGTACCTCACAAGACATCTACAACAACTGGAAAGGCCGTAGAAATACCTCACAAAGCAGATTACTGACCTCAAACACATGCCTTACACAGACCGTTTCAAAAAACTCCAGCTTTACTCTGTCACATATTGCCTTCTCAGAGGTGATCTCTGCCTAACATACAAAGCTATGTCAAACCCAGAGCTGTTGGACATGCTCCACTTAAAGAAATCCCAATCCTTCTGAGCTACACACTCTAGGGACCTAAACCTTGTCACCACAATAAACAGAACATGCCAAAGGGATAGATTCCTGTCCCATAGACTTCCCATACTACAGAATAAACTACCTATCTATATCAAACAAAGCTCCTCATTAGCACTCTTCAAGAAAAATCTTGATGATTGGATGGGAAATAGGAAATTCACCCCGGGGATCACTTTTGTGTCTCTGCTCGACAGTGGCACAGGAAAATAAATTTCTTGGGTGGCAAAAGCCAGGGTACCTTTTTAGCTGGGCTTGTATAGGCCCCAGGGCCAATAGCCTAGTACCTACCTATGACCCTATGAACCTTTGAGCCTTGCCTAAAAAAGGTAATATGGGGACAGCAAGAGCCTTGTCCAGTATTCAGAAGCATAGGGGCGACAGGTGCAAACCATCTGTTGCGAAGGAATGAGGCTTGTCTATCATGTCATCACAGGCAGACAGAGACTGGATCCCCTTTGAATGACACCAGAAGCTCAGCCAATTGTTGAAGTTTATCGTCTTTCTGTTATATTGCAGTATCATGTAGGTGAAGGTAAGATGCTACTCAAGGTCAGGATCATACCAGCCTGGGCTACATGATCATAGAGCTACTATATATCTCTTGTTATGTTGTCCTGGGAGGTATGTCTCAGATCATTCACACTGACATGTACAAAGAACACGTCATATATGTACCTGTTCTGGAGTGATGTAAGTGCTTGTGTTATGTGGCGGATCATAGCACCTGACAGACAACTGACAGTAACCTTCCCCTTGTCCAGCCGAGTGAGTGGAACATCTGTGTGCCTGACTATGAAGTCACCTATTACTAGTGTGTTGGGTATGTTGTTTCACCTTAGGGCCTGTTGTGAGGCACACTGCTTTGGTGTATTATGTGTTTTCTGGCGTGTGCTTGGAGGTGCATGTTGCTTGCTTGTCTGCTTAAGAGGACACTCTCTCTTTTTCAGATTAATATTTGTATTCTCCAAGTATGGTAATGTGTATTTATGTGTGTGTTTTGCTGGTGCTTGCATTGTAGGTCTATGTGAGGCTGTTGGTGTTGTGGTTGTATGACCATACTCCTCTTGACTGTATTGTCCAGTATTGGGTTGACAGAGCTTAGCCACCGGTTTGACCCTGTGTGTGCCAGCATGTGGTGCATCAACCCATATATGATATGGTCATGCCCTATGCATACAATACACTCACAATACACCTAGTATGATAAGTCTGCTGAGGTTAGAAAATGTGAAAAAAACTTTGGGCAAACTGTCAGCAAGTAATGTCTGTATTGCACCCTGTAACTCCATATTGCTTGCTGAAGTGTAAAGACGTACTTAGTTTGGATTAAGAACCCCACACTTGCCAACTGTGTGTGTGTGTGTGTGTGTGTGTGTGTGTGTGTGTGTGTGTGTGTGTGTGTGTGTGTGTGTGTGTGTGTGTGTGTGTGTGTGTGTGTGTGTGTGTGTGTGTGTGTGTGTCTGTCTGTCTGTCTCCCTGGGGAGAGAGCAACCTTTTTGGAGACTACTCACACCCCTTAAAGTGGTGTACTCATCTTTGTCAAGTCTGATGATGTCACCATCCTACAAATTTACCTGTGGAAAGATGAAAACCCAGTAATGTACATAGCGTGTCGTGTAAATGTGTACTGTTATAATATCGTAATGTAGTTAGGTAGGGGTTTAATTCCTGCACTTGCCAACTGTGAGTGTGTGTCTTTCCCTGGCAAGAGTAACATTTTTGGAGACTACTCACACCCATTAAAAGTGGTATACTCATCTTTGTCAAGTCTGATGATGTTACCATCCTACAAATATACCTGTGGAAAAGTGAAATCCCAGTAATGTGTATAGCACGTCATATAAACACATACTACTGTAGTATTCTAATGTAGTTAGGTAGGAGGCTTGATTCCTGCACTTGCCAACTGTGTATCTCCCTGGGGAGGAGCAACCTCTTTGGAGACTACTCACACCCCTTAAAAGTGGTATACTCATCTTTGTCAATTCTGATGATGTCACCATCCTACAAATACACCTGTGGAAAGGTGAAATCCCAGTAATGTGTCTAGCACGTTGTGTAAATGTGTACTGCTGTAGTATCATAGTTAGGTAGGGGTTTGATTCCTGCACTTGCTAACTGTGTGTGTGTGTCTCTCTGGGGAACAGCAACCTTTTAGGAGACTACTCACACCCCTTAAAAGTGGTATACTCATCATTGTCAAGTCTGATGATATCACCATCCTACCATACCCGTGGAAAGGTGAAATCCTGCTTACATATATCGCATGTCATGTAAATATATACTGCTGTAGTATCATAATGTAGTTAGGACGGAGTTTGAATCTCGCACTTACTGACTGTGTGTGTGTTCCAGGTGTGTGACACAGTTGGTGGAGTGAGTTTAGATTTTTTAGTGTATGACATATCACAGTGACAACTGTATGTGCATTACACATGTAAGGTAGCGTGGGGCAAAGCCATATACATGCATGTGACCTAAATTATTTCATAGCTGGGTACTCTGCTTTCTCCATGAAAGCATCTGTTATCTTTGCCAGAGCATGCTGGCGCTTATCAGACCTTAGGTCACTTCTGTATGCTCGTGACAAGCTTAGCTACTGCAGTGACCCTGGGCTACGTCTTCTGTTTTACATCCACTCATCACGGTTTCTATTGAAGAGTGTGAGTGAGGGTTTATGCTTGAGGTATATTTGAATCCTGTTCAAAAGCAAGCAAAGTCTGGCAAAGCTGACTAATCATTATAGGTGTGCAACAACCTCTATGGATCTGCATGCAAACCCTTTATTGCTTATGTGCTCCACAGAGGGATTTCCAAAACCCTTTGGTAATGTGATTATCAAAGGAGAGATGACTAAACACATGGCTCTATGTATGCATTAGTACCTGTTCCACATTTTGGGGGATACTACCTATGTGGTACTCTGGGGATACTTTGTTTTCTAAAAGTGGATAACTATGCTTTCTTTGGCTTACAGCTTTACAACATAAGTTTGACACCAAGTATCTGTCTCTATGATACCCTTTTGGAGGATGTGTGTGTCATCTGGAGAATAAAGTACAGCCCGCACTATGCATTTTCATCAAACGTGGGCAGACATATCCCTACTTTGTTTGCTTGTACCTAAGAAAGCTATATGCCAAACAGGAGTAGTCCCAGGACTGAGTGCAGGTGAATACCACTTGTTACTGGCATAGAATTGTACATGGAGGCTGCAAATGTTACTGTGTGTCCTACATCTGTGCGTCAGTTGTCAATCCATCATCTAACAATCGTTTATGGTCAGTCTGTTGAGGTTATGTATAATATCAGAATGTGGGATGGATATGAATTGCTGGAGAGCTATAGCTTGGCTGTGTGGACCTCCCCTCCCTCACCTATAGCCTTGTTAACTGGCTTGAAGTCTACTAGGTGTAGGAGCCATGATATGGCCTTTAGAGAACCTAAGTGGGTATGGTGCAGTGTTTGCAGGCTCATAATGTCTCTGTTAATGAATTCCATAATGCTGTGCTCCATAGCTTTCCAGATAACATTTGTCTGGCTTATAGGGTGAGAGTTTCCAGGATCTGTTGTAGTTCTACCCTTTATCAATTTATGTTACCATTTGCACTGGGTGTGATGAGGGTGGACAGGATTAGAATAAGTATATTAGCGGGTCAGCCCAGGTTTGAAGGTTAGTAGACCAAGCCAGATAGGCAGGATTACGTTAGTTTGTACATGTGCTGAGGAGGGATGTAGAGTATATTGTGAAATAGATGCTAAGGATGAAGCCACCAGGTAACAGGAAAAGAGGAATGGTTAAGATGAGGTTTATGGCAGTGGTGAGAAAGGACATGCAGGTGGATGGTGTGTCAGTGCAAGATGCAGAGGGCAGGAAGAAATGGAAACAGATGTACTGTGCTGACCCCTAATGGGAGTATCCAAAAGGAGAAGAAGAAAAAGACATTGTAGCTCAACCTTTGTGGACTGTGAACACCATTACTGTGCATCATTCCACAAGTATGTAACCTGTATAGAAGCTGCATCTGGACAGAGTGTTTAGGTGAGTGGTGACTTCATATGTCAGCTTGTGTATGACACAGCCAGGGACACTGTCCAGTACATTGCCACTGTGGTTTGGACTTTGGTAAAGAGATGTTTTAACTAGAGTGTCTGTGAATCATCAGGTTTTACATTCTTCAGGCCTGGAAATGTGGCCCTTGTGTAACGACAGAGTGGTGAAATCCACATTCAAACTGTCTGACAAGAAATTGGTAACGTCAGTCAGATGAGTGTACTTTTTGACCATTTACAATAACTGTGACCCGATCTGAGATTTCCCCTGTAGATTATAAACAACACTAAAGAAAGCTTTAGTGTTGTCTTTGGAATCCTTACCATTTTGTATTTTGAAGCTTGCCTTGTATGTTTAATGAGGGCTTGCATTTTCCAAATGATACTGACCAGAGAGGTTATCCCTTCTTGGTATGTAACTCTTTTTTGGTACAACTTCACACCTTCTATTATATATTTAGTTTATGGCAGGGGTCCATGAGACTAATGCACTTTTACTATATAAGTGAGAATTTCTTGTGTTTGTGATAGCACAGTCCATGCAACCTTGTAGGTAACAGTGTGCATTACTAAAGGATTATGCAGCTGGGACAGTGTTAACCTTAGTAATGCAAACCAATGATAGATAGCAACAACAGCATCACCCACAGCACAGTGTCAACCTGTGTCATACACACACATGCATACTCATGTTCCAAAATGTGTGTAGTACAATGCATACTGGCCACCAATAGAAACTATGGAGTGTTAACACTGGCCAATACAGGGCATGTCACCCTGCCCATGTGTCCAATATGCATGTACATGCAGACAGTGCACCTCCACTATGTTCACAAATGGACACCTGCAAACATGTGTTGCACACGCCCCATACTTACTGTCCATTGTATAATACATGCTGACACAACTGCACACATCAGCCAAGTGGCACATGGGCAAAAAAAACACAATTGGAATAAACACTGGTGAAAACAATACAACATTGCTAATTACAGCTTTAATGCATCATGCCTGCTCAGCTACACCTTCAAGGATATCATTACACTTTACTGCTGACAACATGCTACACATCCAACCATTGCTATACTTTATTAAAGTCACCCTGTGCATCAGCACCATGTTAGCCTGTTCCTGCATCAATGTTACAGATGACAGGAGGTGGCACAGGTTTCATCATATGCACAGGGTGTGTTGTTGGTTTGCCAGAGGCCTACACTGAGCCATTCAATTGACATGTGTGTGTGTGTGTGTGTGTGTGTGTGTGTGTGTGTGTGTGTGTGTGTGTGTGTGTGTGTGTGTGTGTGTGTGTGTGTGTGTGTGTGAGGGCCATGAGTACTGTTATGGGCCAATGTTGATGTCATGTGTGTGGGTATGTGTATGCCCTAGGTTTCTGGTTTATGTGTGCGTGTCTACATGCACACAATTCCAGCATGTGGCTGCCATATATGGGGATTTGTGAGACAGCTACAGACTGTACCTGGCAGGCTTTACAGATCACCATCTCTAGCCATGGATATGGGAACCTGTGCCTGGCAGGGGTGCTACAGAAAGTATCAGGTACTAATCCAGATTGGGTACTATCCGAAGAGGTTGACATATGTCCACTGGATCCAGGTCCCTGCTGGGACTGGCCAGAGCCACATGCATGTGGTCTGCTAGGACAGTCTATGGACAGCCCCCCAACATTGCTGGGGCTGGTACCGGCACTACGGGAGCAGCTGTGACTTGCTGGACATCCACGGTGACCTCCAGCTGGTGATGTTGCTGGCATATGTCCACATCTACATCTCAACCATCCCACACTGTCCTGACGCATGGACATGACATTGTGGAGGACATCCAATGTCTCACCCCAACGCCTATCAATGACCTCAGTGTAGTTACATATGGCACCTGCTAGGTCATGGATACTGTCATTTACAGAGGTGTAATGAGCCCTCTGTGCCCTTAGCCTCTGTCTGGTGTACCGCTCCATTCGTGTCTGTGCCTCCATGACAGCCTACAACATGGGTGTGGTAGAAAGAGATGTCGCACATCTGCCAGGGGCATGATGACCAGCAGTGCTCTGATGAGAACCCCTGGGCATCTGCCTATGTAGTACCATTCCAGACATCTGGCTATGGCTGCTGTGTCCTGATACATGTACCATAGATACCACACTGTCCTGGCCAGTGCCAACCGTACACTGTCCCTCAGCTAAGGTCAATAGTGATGATGGATGTACAGGCAGTATGACTGTGTGCATGGATGGGGTGGAGACTTGTGTACTGTCAATTGGTGGCCCAACAACAGACCCTGACGAACCTGCCTGTGCCTCAACACACCTATCTTCATCATCACTGTCTGTCTCAGTGACATCAGGTTCCCTGCTGTACTGAACCAGTCCCACCTTGCCACCTGTGAGAGGAAAACAGGAAACACACTTTAAGACCTGAATATGACTTCAGACCACATGCACACATGCACACACGCGCACATGCACACATGCACACATGCGCACACACAAAACTACACTCCTCCTGAAAGCAGACACACACAACACTAGCAATCACAGAACATACACAATAGCAGGTGATGGTGTGGTACAGTATCACAAGCAAAACAGTCATATCACACATGTCAGCATGCAGTACATGTGTTGCTCAACAGCATGCAGTGCAAGTGTAGTCAGTTCTTGTTATTAACAGTATACATGGCTTTGATGCATGTGTTTTGTTATTAGGTGATGGCCCTCCCCCTGGAACACAATGCATACATGGACACAACATTGCTGTGCAGGTATTCATAACCCTGTGATGTACTGTGCACCATATCTCTCAGGTGTACATACCATTGCTGGATGTGTATCTGTGTATCAGATAGGTATCCAATGCTGATTACAGCCTCTGTGTCTTTAGCAAATAATTGTGGACACATTTTTAGCACATGCATGATGAGTATTCATACAACATCATCAGTGGTGCATGGATAATTGATGGAATACCATTTGGCCACATACCCAATGTACGGTACTTATGGTGAGTGTAGATCATAGTGTGGACATGCTAGTCTCATACATGACACAGCATGCTAAAACACAACTACATATTTAAACACTACACATACCCAATATGTGTCATATGACCTAGCCACTCAATAGCATCACAAGACATATATGTGTCAGTTGTGCAAATGGTGATTGGTATGCATATTGTTTAGAGGTGCATATGTGTGCACACATGCATTATTATGGTGTGTAGCAATGACAGCTATGTGTAGTACTGTGGTTACAATAACTGGATGGGGTATAGTACCATAGGCCATCATCATGAAGCATCAGGTGGTCACTCAAGGCTACAAATGTTTCACAAACCAGCACTAATCATGCTGTGCCAGAACTGTACTACCTTGGCTAAATTCACCATTTCACAACCAGTTGTTACGTGAGTTTGTAAGGAGGCCAATAAGGAGCATTCCCTGACATGAATGTGTAGTGTGTTGCAGAGTGTTTAAATGCCCCAGGATAGGTCTCTACCCCTCAGGTATATTATCTGTAATGTGTGGATGAGATTTTGTATACTGGAGTGTATCTTTACAGAGGGTTTGGGAATCCTTTATGTGTAGCATGTTAAAATGCTCTGTGTATGACATAGATGTGTATGTTATGTGCATGTTGAGTATCAACTGTGCCTATCCAATGGTCATTACAGTCAAGCCACATTTGTTTGAGATGGTCTGGGTATTGCATGTGTTTGAGGCAGCTAATCACATTAGTGAGATGTGCATGCTCTTACACCAAACATGCACAGCATGCATTATGGGTAGGTGTGTTACCTGTGTACATGGCCTAAACCTTAACTATGACATGCACATTTTATTTGCAATAATAAATGTAGAACACACTCACCAGTATCTGTCCGCTGCCTTGATGTCACCCCAGAGGGACTTACATAGAGATGAGACAGTTTGTCAGTGGCCACAACTGTGGCATTGCTGCTGTGTGTTTGCAGTCTTACAGTACAACAACAGTTTACATTCACAGGGCTACAGATTATGTTCCAAATGATCAGTACTGCACAACAACAGGCTCCACATCTTTGAACGACACACTCCAAATCTCACATATGCATGATCTACCAATACAGATAACAGCAGTCTACAGATATGCCATGTTACCTGCATGCTCCATGTGTGCTTGCTGGGTGGCTCCAACCTCCATTATGGTGTATGTCTGCTGCTGTTGTTATTGGGCAGGTGCCACCAGGCTCATGAGCAGCTCCTCCACTCTGGTGAGGGGGGGATGGATATTAACACCACCTCCTGTTGCAAGCTGTTGTCTACGCACATCAACGGCACGCTGACGGACATGTCTGAGAAGATCACTGCAGTGGTGGCGTACCTGCTCATATGTCCAGTTATGGAGGCCTACCTCATTGACCCTGCAGACAACATCTTTCCACATTGCAGTATGCTCCTGCTGGTTCTGGCTGGTTCGTGAGAACATGAGACGGTAGTGCTGAATCATACTGCTAGTAATGATATCATCTTCAGCACTACTGTAACTCGGGTACCTGTGGTCGGCCATGATCCCTGGAAGACATAAATACAAAAATATGTCTGAGCAAGTCATATGGCACATTTAACATTATACAGTGCAGATATCACTGAACTGCCATATATAACAACCTATAAGCTAACCGAGAGTGAAACACTGTAACTGCCACTTATCACTGCTCACCCCACAACTGCTTGAAAGTGCCTTGTTCACTCTCTATCTAATGAACCATGATCTGCACACCAACAAAATAAAATCACTATATAAGAATATACAAGAGTACCTGGCACACTGTATGCAACACGATGCACCACCTAGCCACAGCAGATATACATCAAGCTGATGTGTAAAGAAATATATCATCCATCATAATCAGTGTAAGGTCCAGTAAATGTATTACTATTATACCACACAACTTGTTAATGCCAAATCCGTGGCCAAAATATGTGCACAATTGGGAATATAGGTCACATACTGCTGTAGTACACTATGAATGTTGCTAGATACGCAGTTATATGTATTAGCACACATATGTCAAAGGACATGTTACAGACATACCCACACACACATCAGACATAATTACAGGACACAAAGGTATGACAACCCAGATAAGCTTTCAGTGTGTACTATACAGTACTGTGTGTCAGTACTTACACAACCTTAATCTTGAGAAATGTAATCTGTGATGAATACAGGGACCACACAAAACAGTGGATGCAAGCAATGTGGACATACACCATACTTTGCTGTACAGGCCCAGAGCTTCAATTAGTACTACAGTACACACAGGATTTGCATTCAACATCGGTACCAATCAATAATCATAGATGTAGTGCTTTAGCCTCCAATGACACACCCTAGTTAAAACCAAGGGACTTAATCACACTGTATGCAATAGCACTTGCTCTGCCTAGCAACAGAATACACAGCTTTTGCTAGGATCAAAGCAAGGACCCATAATACCATAACATAAACAGTTTCCCACTAAACTATCCCACAGATACATATCTTTAACATATTCACAAACATATTGACTATCACAGTCAGTCAACAGTACAGAGAATCTATTGCAACAAGTAGATGTAGGTGTGTATGAGTATTATATAAATATATATATATATATATATATATATATATATATATATATATATATATATATACATATACACATCCATTTGTCTACATATACATATATATGTAGGCACATATACATTTCACCTTTCATAGTGAGAATATCAATTATACAAAGGATGTAAGGTGTACAGTAATATAATAAAATCGCACAGTCTTGGGATAAATGCATTGAAGGGGTTCACAGCCCAGGTAGCTTTAGCAGGCCTTACTGGCTTCAACATTGCATACTGAACAAACCACCCACAATGTTTAACCACCACATGTCATATACCAGCACTGTACGCTGTCTTGTTTGTCACACACTAAAACCTACATACAAATATGCACATACTAACCTTCACCAACATATATATCTCCCCCCTTTGCAAACAGTTGCAATATGCCCCCTGCTCTATGCACATATACAGATGTGAATATATATGACACATATATATTTCTCCGTATGTGTGTGGCATACACACACATGGTCCACACTGTTGTAAGTCCCTGGACGTCACAGCTGAACTGTTGGGCCTTGCTGCAACACAAACAGGTGTCACATATGAACACAGACTAACATTGGGGGGTATATATGTCAACAGATGCTAGATAAGCATACTAGACTGCTACAGCAGTTGCCATTGCTAAGCTACACTTTAATATGACTATCATGCATGTGTTGTTCTGTCACACCCATGTTTATATAATGTCAGCGCTAATCCCCCCAACAGCCATTGGCCACACTACTGTGTAGAACACAGATAACATGGATCAGATCTTTGACATTTAATGCTGAGCTACACATTTCACAGGCATGTCCCACTGCCCACAGGTACACACAGTATTGTCCATAGCAGTAGTTAAGCAGAACATCTGTGCATAAAGGCGTACTGCTGCCACATATGAATGTTTCACATTATGTAGACTATTCTTCAATAACATCTACTACATGCCAGTAAATAAATATGTGTCACATACCTTTCCTTTGTATAATTTGGTAATATTTCTTTTTCCTTTTCTCTGTCTCTCTCTCTCTGTCTCTGTCTCTGTCAGTCTCTGCAATAGAGTGATTGAGTTTGTTGGCAGAGATTGCAGCCTGCTTTGTAGGAATTTGCACATGAGCATGTGATGGCCTCTGCACCAATTAGTGGCCACCATTTGCTAATTGCATGCAGCCTGCTGTGTAGTAATTGCAGTAATCACTGTCATAGCAACCCAGTACTATAAATTGCTGACTCATGTAGGCATGGCCCTTTCAGCTTTCCAAGATGGAGATCATCCTTGTTTGGTGTGGACATCATTGTTTAAGACAGAAGGTTGGTATAGTTCTTATATCAGAAGCCAGGGGTGTAGCCAGAGATTTACATTTTGTACTCTGACCTAATGTTGCTGCTTCCAGTACACACTTGTCAGTGTAGAAATGTACTCACCCCTCAAAATGCTACCCCAAGAAACATGGAAGGATGTACTTTCTTTTCAACTGTTACAATTAACTGCCATACAAAGCTAGTTATTGAGATGTATTCCTTTGGCACAAGAATTGTTTGTGAACTGCTATACTGTGAATATTCATTTACTCAGTTCTAAACAGTTTGTGCTTTTTTAGTGTTGACATTAGCACAAGCTGCTCAGACAAACTGGACACATTTCAGTACTGTGAGTATGCTTACCTACATCCTTGGTAGACCCTGCACACACAGGTATATTCTACATTTGGGTAGGGTTGCAGAAGTACAGAGAGCATAAGTACTATTGTGTGGATTTTATCTTGCTGGACTTACAGGGTTGCTGTGTACATGTTAGTTTATCAAGGCAAGTAGTCTATCTGCGTAACTCCCAACTGTGGACCTATCCACATGATAGCCAGAGAATAGCCTGTTATTTTTTGTCTGTGCACCACACAGGTCTTTTCAGCAATAGAGCAATGGCATTCTTACAGTTGGTTGCTACCAGTACATGGCTACATCCATTTGTATTTCAGTGTTGTATTCCTACATAAGGGTATGCTTCTGAAACTCCTTCCAAAGCTATTTGCACAGTGTGTAACAGCAGAAAGGCTAATATGCCTCTGTGTTTCTGCCTGTGCCAGACCTCTCAACCAATCAGGTACATATTTGAACAGTCTCAGGGAAAAGTCAAGAAAAAGTCAGGGACAATCAGGGACACCTTTAAAATATTAGTGCTATTAAGTTGAAACATTGAGAGAATCAGAGCATATGAATTAATACACCTCTTCTGAAGTCAAAGAAGTGTCTAACTCTTAATTATTGTCATTATTCATTAAGTGTAATTCACCACCTTTCTGGCCAAAGTCACTAGTTTTAGGAGGGATTCAGAGGGACAGAGCTAAAATTTGTGCCAAAATCAGGGACATCCCTGAAAATTAGGGACAGCTGGGCTGTATGGCCTCTGCCCTAAACAGATAGGCCAGTGTTTGTCCTGCTGTGATACTGTGTGGGGTTGTAAAGTGATGGTATAACATTATTTCCTGCTAGAATGGCTGCTTCTCTTATCACAGTCGTGTAATGTAATCCCACAACAACTGTTAGTCAACATCCACAGAACAAGTTGTGTGGTATGGTATTTCTAATTTTCCTTTACATTCACTCATTCTGATGCATGATATAATTATTTAAGCACCAACTTGATGGATATCTACTGTGGCTTAGTGGTACTTTATGTTGTGCAGTGTGTGCAAGGTCTGGGGTTTGAGACTTACAGAGATGTTTTATTTTGCTCCTGAGGAGAACAAGGGCCCTCACATACAGAGTGACTAAGGCACTTTTAAGCAGCTGTAAGTGGGTTTGCTCAAATTTGCACAATACTGCGCATTGCTTAGCCAAGCGCAAACAAACGCAAACTCATGCAAACCCACTAACTACGGCTTAATAGTGCTTACTCCCGCTCACCCCCGCACTAATTCCTTTGAAAGAAAAGAAAATGGGGAGATAGGAAAGTGGTGAAAAGGGGGCACAAACAGGGAAAGACAGTATGGAAAATAGCTCGGGATGTGCAGTACTGGTGTAGGGAAGGTCCATAGCTGCCCATTTCTTCAACAGCAACAGCTGTGCATATGCAATAAATTTGGAGGTAGATATGAACCCTTCAAACCCTGAGAGAGGGGTGAGGACAACAAAGTATGTTGTAATGCCAATTAAATAACATTTCATGTGTCCAGTGGACATGTGTGCAAAATGGGCAGCTATGTATGGGGCGTAACTTTTTTTTTGGGAGCAGATTGCCCTTTTTTATTTTTTTTCAGGTGAGAGTGGAATGTGGGGGAGGGGAAGTAGGTATATTTGGGGAGGTATGTTGGGGAGGTAAACAGACAAGACAAACAAGACACATACAGGGGCAGTATATGACACATGTGGTGGGTGAACACCTTTGATGGGGAGGGATGTTTGGAAATCGCAAGCTCATGAGCCCCCAGATGGAAACAGTGGGATTGAGGTCCCCACCCATGGGCAGTCACCACTACACCTTCACGGCTCAGAGGGTGGCTGTGCTGGGGGCTATGCAGGAGAGGCAGGCTGACCTGGGAGTTGCACCACTTGGGCCTCAAGCTGGCATAGAGGTTCTGCAACAGAATGTTCAATCTCTCTATGCACCACAGCCTGGACTGTTCGAAGGATGATAGGTGCCCCTCCGTCCACGCTTGCACGGGGGGGGCCAAGCCCCATCCCCTGCAGTGCTTCCACCCAAAGGTGGCACAGGGCCAATGGAGGAGGAGGTCCCAGGCTGGGCACCAGATCTGCTGGTGCCAGGTGCCATGGCCAGCTGGGGTGGGACAGGTAGGTCCGCTGGGGCCGGCCTTCCTATACAAACTATGTTTTGGAGAGTTTAATAAGGATATGGGTTAGTAACAGTCAACAGCATTCCCAATTAGTTATAACAGCATGCAGAAGTATTCCCATTAAACCAACACACCAGAATTACAACAGTTGAAAAGCAAGCATAACACATGCATATATAGAACATTAGTGGACATTACAACAGCATGCAGGTTGAACTGATGGCAACAGGCCACCAATATTGTGGTATTTTAACAGGGCACATGCATAGAAATAAATGCAAATATTTATAAATCAGTAGGACATATGCCCCAACAAATGTTTTGAGATTAGACATACCGATTGAGGTATGGAATTGCATATATATCCTTCTAATTTTCACTACATTCCTATTAACTGCAGTTATATGTTCCTTACATGTATTATTACACTACCCAATGTCCTTATATTGTGCAATTGGATTTTGCTAGATCATTATATACATGAGCTGTATCTTACATACAAACTGTCCAAGATGCAGATGTTACTGCAACATATTTTGAGAGTTGCTCACACACACTACTGCTAAGATGGTACTCTGACAGATCTACTTTCATATAATTATCTAGATATCTTCAGGTGAAAGTATCAGTTATGTGTTAACAGCTCCCTACATTTCTGGTAGCACATTGACATTTCTGGGGAACACAATACCAAGCTACTCATGTGCCAGATTAACCTGTACATGCTGGGCATGAACCAACAGTTGAGGGCTGTACATATGCATACAAGATACTGGCACTCCCTTCATCCACATTATATGGGCCTACCCAAGTGTGGGTTGACACTGCTTAATACAACACTACTATTTGTAGAATGCAACAGTACAACAACATATCAAAGAAAATGACACAGACACACTCCATGAATCATACATTTATTAAAGGATTATTACACCTTTATTTATTGGGTTAAAAGACTTTTTGAAGGCTCTCTCATTTATTTTATATAACAGTACATGCAGAATAATTACGAACCTGCCTCATGATGCAGCCTTTGTAGCCTACCTTCATGGGCTTGCTGGTTCATAGCCCAGACACCTGCAGCTGTGAAGTAAATGCAGTGATATTGAGACATACCTATCATAGTGTAGACAAGCATTGCAATTCTTAACTACTTAATACGATGGCTACTTATTCAGTACTGGGGCATTAGGCATTGTATAGGATTCCTGGATCCACTGGTCCAGTTGATCCTCCCTATGTCGCTTTAGGTCAGAATAATGGTGCCTGACCTTCTCAACAGTCCGAGGAACACCAGTGGCACTGGTGAGATCACAGGCAAGACTGTTTCAGGCCTTCGTTTTATATTGGGTACCCTGGTACTGGTCCCGCAGGAGTCTTTCCTCATGATTGTGGACAAGGAGCCAAACCATTACTTTGGACTCCTGGATGCCCCAGCTTTGCACTCTAAATTGAGTGCCTTCTCCAACACCAGCCATGCTGACTGCAGAAGGAAGCTACAACCAGTTATAACAAGTATTCCCACCTGTGGAGCTTAAATATGCCTCATTTCTCGCACTTATTTTTGATTGGCCAGTTTTGGAAAAACTCAGCTGTATGCACGCCTGCTTAGCTGATGTTGGCAATGTTTAAAATTCCTTTGATAGATATGTGTCTGTTGAAAGTGCATGTTTGTGAAATGTTGTCATGGCTTAGTGGTTAAGTACTGTGACTATAGTGCACAGTATCCTGAGTTCAAGCCTTGTCACTGCTTTTTATTTTCCTGCTGGGCAGACCTGACTGGTTAAGGCACAGTAAAGGAGGTGTGAGCGTGTTTAACCGACTTTGCTCAACTTTGCCCGATTTGCCCAACATTGCTCAACGTTGCTCGACGTTGCCCTGGTTAGCACAGTGCGCAGCTATGCGCAAATACATTGCGGTTGCACTGGTTAGCGTGGTGTGCAGCTATGCGCAATTGTATTTAAATATGCCCAATAATGGTAAATGTGCTTAGAAGTGCTTTATATTGCTTAAAATAGGGTACTCATGCCTCAGAATGCATAACCATTTCACCTTCATATATATATATATATATATATATATATATATATATATATATATATATATATATATATAATTCGTTCACTATTACATTTAACATTTCAATGCTTTTTACAAAACTTATACATAAAAAAATGTCAGGAAATATTTTTGTATAGAGATTTCCCACAGAAAATGGAACATGCAGTAGTGGGACTCGAACCGGGAATGCCTCCTCTTTGTGTAAAGGCTTTAACCACTACGCTATCTTTCTTAATTTGCATGTATTTTTCATATTATCCTCTTCTGGTGTCTAAGCTGTTAACTGTAGCTAAGCAATGGGCAAACCCATGCAAACCCATGCAAATACGGCCAGCTATATCGGAAGAAAAAAAATTATTTTTATTTTTAGTTTTGTCAGTTGTTTAACATATGGGGGAGTGTAGTGTTACATTGTGCACATGTGAGCGGACTTGCTTATGTAACTCAAAATTGCGGCATTTCTTCATTGCAGGGGAGTGGATTTTTGGACTGCTCGGCAGTCTGACACACCCCCTACACTCATCCACGCTCCGTGTAAGCTTTAGAGTTGAGGCAGCGCACCCTCATTAATATGCATAGTATAAGAGCTTTTCTTCTTCTAACGTCTGTGACTGACTTGCACAATTATTGCTATTTTTTGGGTTACCCCGTAGCGAAGGAACCAGCGTATGCTGATCGTTTGTGTTTTACTTGGTGCTTTTATTCTGGTTCTACGCTCCTCTGACTGGTTGTGTGTTTGTTGGACTTGGAATATGCATAGTATGCTGCCATCATACTCTTACACTGGCACTTCTGTGTAAGACTAATCTAGTCTTACATGGAAGATTAGTAAATTCAGGGGATTGTCAGTTTAAGAAAAGATACAGTGTTACATCTTTTGATTTCCAGAGTGCAAACATTGGGTGAGAGTCAGCATGTTTCCACAACAGCTGCATTTCCACAGCACCTGCAGACAATAAAGAGACATTGACAATTTCTAAAAAGAGACATTGCTACATGTGTGGTCACCATCTCACAAACATACTAAGTGGCATTGCAATCAACAATATATACAAATAATTATAGGTAAGAATAACTATGTTTAGAAGGTGGATTTAGCCTACACATGATATCATATATATTATATGTCTCATTGTGGGTATCAGTACAATTATGGTTCTACAATTAAAAATTCATGTTCTGAACTTTCATGTCACACACATACATGGTTAACCTCTCAACTCTTTAATGTGTCTATGTAACTAATGAGGATGTCTGGCAAACAAGTCTTCAGTGTCAATTAGCACTCTGGACAGTAATGAGTGTAAAAAATACACCTGTTGCCCAGCCTTCCCTGTGGCAACTGGTGTAGTTTCATGCCCACAATACAGGGTTCTGCACACTCTAAATTTTATTAATATAATGTTGTTCCATTCAATTTTTAAAAACAAATAACAATATAAATATAATTATCCATAACAATAACTATGTATAGCAGCTAATATCATATGAATATGTATTCTCTGTTTTGCATAGGTTTGAATCCCAGACTGTACAAATTACTTTTATCAGTGTGTAACGCCACACAAAGTGTCAAATCATAAATGTATAAGCCCCGGTACATGTCTGAAATGTTAAGTCATCTAAGAGATATAGCAGCATACAAGCCATAAATTAATGCCAAATGTCACGTTACCCTTTCTGTATCATAACCTGCCTCCCTCTCTGTTGGGTATTGTTGCTCTTCGCTCAACATCACACAAATGCAGTTGGCATGGTTGTGCAGGTTTGCACACTGTTAAACGTGATATCACAAACTGGCATGAAAACACTTTAACTGTTGCTCTTTGACCTTTGCGGACATGACAAGAGCTAGGAAGGAAGGTGCCCAGTTTAGTACTCAAAGCTAGGGTGTAGAGGAATACAGAATATTCACTGGACTCGTTGTAAAGTGCCACAGCCATGGGGGACTCTACCAGGTCTCAATGTAAATCAGAGGCTTGGAATAGTCTAGCAAAGTCCAGTGCTACTGGGATTCCATGTACTGAAGAGCAATGCAGACACCATTACAATGACCTGAAAAATGGCAAGCAGGAACAACTGAACTAATGGCTGGATGAGCTTAGGACTGCTGATACCCTACAGTTGTGTGAGTATACAGATAAAGATAATTTAAATTATATACAAAGCTGGAATTAGCTAAGACTGGTATGCATAACGGTCTTCTATTTTTCCTCTTCTCTTTATTTTACAGCTGCCCAGGAGATTTTTAGCTAACAAGGAGGCTCATGCTGAACAATTATAAAGACTGAGAGAAGGAAGGGGTATGTATGCAGAACAAATTAATTATTATTTTATTAATAAAAGTATTGTTTGTTTATACATTAGTAGCAAATTAAGCATGCATATCTTAACTGTAAAATCAAACATGCATGCTTCATTCTGTAGCTCAAGGTAATTGTAGGAGTCAGTTGTAATAGTGTATTCAGATGTTGTGGGTTCAAATCTCACAAGTAACGAATACATACTAAAAAATAAATATTAATTTCAACAAAATTGGCATAAATGCCTTGTTGTTAACTTAATCTATTATAATTTTTAAAAGCATATGTGCAATATATGCATATTAAAAGGATTATTTGGAGCAATTCTCAGTCCTATTTTCGATTTTCAAAAAAATTATAGCTAGCATAAAAGTAAATTATATATTTGTATTGTAGTAATTCATTGTGGTTCTAATTATCTTTCCTTTATTTTTTCTTACCCTACCCATTTTCTGTCTTTTTTATTTTTATATGTATGACCACAACATTTTGATGTCATCCATTTCTGAAAACTGACAAAATTATTTCCAATGCAGGGTGGTAGGGCAACCATTGGAACTCAGCCTGCCACCTCTCCAGTGGCTGCTGCACTGATACCCAGCACATCTGGGATGCAACCTGGCAGTACTGCCAGTGCAGCCCCTGCACTACCTGGCCCTCAACATCAGGTAGCGTTACCCTGGAAGCTGCTGCAGTGGTACCCTCTGGGAGTATTGTTGAGGTGGGTATTTTGTCACCCACCAGGAGCTGCCAAGCATGTTGTATGAGGTCATAGAGTGCACCACTGGTGCATACCTTAGCTGTATGGAGAAGGTGCTCATTGGAATGTTGAGAAAAAAAAATATTAAGCTGAGGAAGGGGACAGTAATGACAGTTCTGAGGGCTCACCATCGCTGTCTCTATCTTGTTTGTCCTTTTTTCTGCGCCTGCTTCTTCATCTGCCCTACTTGCCTGACCCTGTCATACCTATGTCCCTTACCCAACATTCCTTTCTTACTGAAATAAATTAAAAAAAGGGCACCTGTCCTACAAAAAAAAAAAAGTTGTCCCATACATAGCTCTCCACTTCACACATGTATCTTCTCCTCACACTTGATTTGGTCCAGCTGGCTATATAACATGAATGCATTGTTGTCACCCATCTGTGTTGGGGTGACAGTCCAAATTCAGTCAATTTTATGTACATATTTGTATTACACTGTTAAAGAAGTGGATAGCTATGGTTAATTCCTAATTCCCCTCCTGCACATTCCTATATTGCCTCCTCTTTGTTCTTTCCTCTGCTTGCCTCCCCATTTCACCAGTTTCCTAGCTACCTCATTTTCACACCTTTCATCTGGTCACAAAATAGAATCACACACCACATACATAAATAAATCACTGATAAAAGCCTTCACTTTTTGTCCTCTGCATTTGCATGGAGTTTGGCATTGTGCACCAATGCTGAGCGATGGTGAAGGGCTTTTCATGTCCTATGGCATAGTATGGTTACCTCCACACAATGCTGCTTAAACTCACTATGCTAAAGAAACACACATTTAAAGCAGAGTAAAGGCACTACTATTAAACATTTACTCTAACATATATATATATATATATATATATATATATATATATATATATATATATATATATATATATATATATATATATATATATATATATATATATATATATATATATATATATATATATATATATATATATATACCACTATACAAAAATGTGGGCAACAAAGGAACCAAAACAACCACCGTGAACTAAACTAAATAAATTTATTCAACAGATTTAGCACCTCAGCAAGATGCCTTCAAAGAGTAAAACAGTACTACATAGTCAACCCTTTAAATAATCACAGAAAACCAATAAAAAAATTAACACATACAATTACTTAATCATATACCTCCAATTACATTCCTTATTTAAGCCTAGTGGCTCCAGAGTATTATACTTTAAAATAAATAAAGTTTATTTGTATAATAATCTATTTTTAATATCAACACATTTCCCTAAATTTAAACTAACCTTGTCAAGAAATACATCCTTCTAAAGGGTCTAAATTGGCATCATGAAACTGTTTAAAATGCACACCCAATAGACTTTCCAACCTTTTATTGTTAATATCTCTAATATGTTCTTATAAACATATTTTAAAAGATCTATAACTTTCCCCAATATAAAATAACTGATGTGCATTTCAATATGTATATTATTCCCTCAGTGTTACATGTAAAAACTTCATTCAGATAAAATTTAAATCCATTAATTTCAGAAAACCTATTTACTACATATTTACAAATAGAACATTTCTTACATTTAAAAATACCCATTCTTAAAGGAATATTACCACATAAACTATCATTTGGTCGAACAAACCTGCTATGTACTACCATATCTCCCAAATTCCATCTCCTCTTATATGATATATATGGAGTATCATTAACTAAACCCCCCAAACATTTATCCTTAAGTATAATAGGCCAATAGTATTTTAATATATCAGTTATCTGTTCATTTAAAATGTTATATGTTGTAACAAAATAAATCTCTTTACTTTTATTTCTAGCTATTCTCCTATAATTACCCTCAAATTGTTTTTAATGAGATATTTTATTTAATTCTTTATACTTTTTATTATTTAAAAATCCATACCATAACACAAATTTAGAACTTTTAACCTTGGATCTTTTTTACTATAACCGCTGTTGTTGAACATATCAGATGCATATCATATTTCTTTTTCAAAAACATCATTCTCACTACATAATTTATTTTTTCCATAAAAAAATTCATTATATGGCAATATAGTCATAAGGTGTGGGGGATGACAACTCATACCATACATAAACATATTGTCATTTTTGAATTTTCTATGTATTGACGTGCAGATTCATTCACCAATTATTCCCAATAAATCAAGTCTAAAAAAACTTGTCTTCCCATCTGTATCCCATCAAATTTAAAACCAAAATTGTTTAATTGTACATCCTGAATAAATTTTGAAACTTTATTTTTACCCCATCACATAAAAATATCAGATTATCAATATATTGAAAATACTTTACTGTATATGATCTGTAAAATGGGTGATAATACAAATTATCCATTTCAGATTTGGCCATTACTAAATTGGTATACATGGGGGCAAAAGCTGCCCCCATAGCAGTGCCTTGTATCTGATGAAAAACTTCCCCATTACAAAAAATATTTTGAAGGCAGAACAATACTAGTTCTACAATGTAGTGTGATAAAGGGGTATCTCCCAAAAAAATAACATAGGGCCTGAATCCCTACAGAATGTTTTATATTTGTATATAAGCTTTTAACATCAAAACACAGCCAGTATATATTTTCCCTCCATATATCTCTCATCTTTTCTAAAAAAAGTCTTGGCTGTCTCCAATGTATGAGGGGAATTTTTATAACAAAAGACATTAAAAATTTGTGTAACAAATTCCCATGTTCTTAAAGAATATTTTTTAGCTGAAACATTTGGTCGACCACTCATATTATTAATTCCTTTGTATATCTTGGGAAGACAATAAAAAGTTGCAATACAAGTATTAAATGTGCTAAACTTTTTCTCCCTCCAAGTCCTGTTTGGTAAAATATCCCAAATGAAAGCCTTTATTTAACAAACTTAAATATCGCTCTATTACCTTATATTAAAAATAGATTATTATGCAAAGAAACTTTATTTATTTTAAAGTATAATACTCTGGAGCCATTAGGCTTAAATAAAGAATGTACTTGGAGGTATATGATTAAGTAATTGTTTGTGTTAATTGTTTTATTGGTTTTCTGTGATTATTTAAAGGATTGACTATGTAATACTGTTTTACTCTTTGAAGGCATCTTGCCGAGATGCTAAGTCTGTTGAATAAATTTATTTAGTTGAGTTTGTGGTGCTTGTTTTGGTTCTAACATTTATTTAGACTGCTTAATGAATAAAAATGCAAATCCATATGTGTATTGTTGACATAAATCAATTGACTGATGTTCATTTTTATACAGTACTTCATGGTAGTCTTTCCATCTCACATTTGAAAAAATGATCACATTTACTTATGTAATGCCATCCTAAAAATGTGTAAAAACTTAGATTGAGCTAGATTCAAACCCTGTGTTCATTTGTCCTCGAAATATGAACTCCCTGCTCGTATACCTGCTGCCACAAGGAAAACAAGCAGCAGGTGTTTTTCTTACACTCAGTACTGTCCAAATTGCTGACTGCCATGCCTTGCCACTTAGCATGTTTCAGCGAAGGAATGAAGATGAACCAATAGAAATATTACTATTTTCCCATTTAAGCAGAGACCTGGATTTTCTAGTCGATTAACTCTGGGTAAATGAGAAAGGCAATAGCAACAGTCCTTCATATTGTAAAAGGTATGACCACATTTCCAATATAAACTACACTATGAACACCATAGTATCTGTCAGCTAGATCTACCCTAGCAAATATACATAAGTAATTCCCAAATTCAAGTTGTATTCATTTAATGTGAATCTCACATGTGCAAATACTTTGCCAACAATCACGCAAACCAGTTGCTCAGTGGTGCACTATGTTAAGAGCTGATTGGCATGTGTTACTATGTTTAATGCCCAGTTCATATTCATCACATTATAAATATATGTAAAAACACAACCAAAGGGAAGGTACTTGTTAGTGACTGAACACATATTTACGCAGACGCATGTGCACTGCACCCATTCACTTGAAAATGGATATGTCCATAGTAGTTCCCAAATGTCAACTACACTACAAAAATAAATGTCACCGCTGCATTGTTACATCATCTAAAGCTTTATACTGACAATGGACATTGAGATGTCTTATATGTGTCTTAATGCAGACATGAATTCATCACAAATATGAATGCACATACATCTACAGTTGCATCCATTCTGATCACAAAACATGTGTGTGTGACTGTAAGTGTGTAATGTAAACAACATATTGATAAACAGGTGCATATGTCTCACTTCTGCAAATGCATTCCTGACAGCTTACTGCATCTACTTTGAGAAGCTGTCTTTTAAAGCATGCCTGCACACTGAGACCACAAGAGAAAATACAAATTCCACACATTACACACCATTACCCATATCATGTAATGATGGTGGCATCATCTATAAATACAGGTATGACAAGGCAAAAGCATACTTCAGGGATGGTGCAGTTATTAACTACTGTGTTCTGCGGATGGGAACAAAATACTTACATGTGGGTTAACTTACTACATCAGCCACATTATGTATGTTTCTCTATGAATGCGTAAGTGTGTGTGTACATAGTCAGAAGAACATGAGTCTGTACCCCACTGTCATCAATCCAGTCCCATGCAGAACAAATATTTTGACAGTCATACATACCTTCCCAGCAATTTCATACAGGCCTCACAACCTCTTCTCCCAAACATTGTTGATGTCATTAGCTATAAAGTGTTATCTGACATTATGAAAGCCAAACTTGTGCTGTGGTGCTTGTGTTAAGTACTGTGATCTGTAGAGTGTAAGGTATTGATTCTAGTCTCACTGTGGTCAACTGATGTATATTTGTTCAGTTAGTTCACATTCTAGAGACCATTTAGAACAGCACGTGAGAAATTCCTACTATCTCATTCTTCTCACCAGACACTGATGATGTCATCAGCTATAAGATGCTCTCTGACACTATGAAAGGCAGACTAGTGCTGTGGTGATTGTGTGAACTACTGTGTTCTGTAGATAGGGGTTCTAGTCTCACTGTAGTCAACTGGTGTGTGTGTGTGTGTGTGTGTGTGTGTGTGTGTGTGTGTGTGTGTGTGTGTGTGTGTGTGTGTGTGTGTGTGTGTGTGTGCTGTTTGTGTTCAGTTAGTTCACATTCTGGAGACCATTTAGAACAGCATGTGAGAAACCCTAACTATCACCTTCTTCTCACAAGACACTGATGATGTCATCAGCTATAAAATACTGTCTGACACTATGAAAGGCAGACTTGTGCCATGGTGATTGTGTTAACTACTGTGTTCTGTAGATAGTTAGGTAGGGGTACTACTCTCAGTGTAGTCAACTGGTGTGTGTGTGTGTGTGTGTGTGTGTGTGTGTGTGTGTGTGTGTGTGTGTGTGTGTGTGTGTGTGTGTGTGTGTGTGTGTGTGTGTGTATGTATATGTGTGTGTGCTGTTTGTGTTCAGTAAGTTCACATTCTGGAGACCATTTTAGAGCTACATGTGAGACACTCCTAATACCATCTTCTTCTCACCAGAACTGCTGATGTCATCATGTATAATGTGTTTTCTGACACTATGAAAGCTAGACTTGTGTTGTGCTACTTACTCTTACTACAGTCAATTGGTGTGTGTGTTTGAATTCAGTTAGTTGTAATTGTGGAGACCATTTTAGAGCAGCATATGAGACACTCCTAAAATCTTCTTCTCTAAACACACTAATGATGTCATTGTCTGTAAAGTGCAGTCTGACACTATTTAAATCAAGTTTGTGCTGTGGCACTGATGTTAAGTACTTTATTCTCCAACTCCTGTAACTAGACAGGGGTTCTCATCTCACAACAGTCAATTTGAGTGTATATTTATCCAAATAATACTTTGGAGACAATTTTACACTGAGATGTGGCTTCACATCTATGTCAGACACTCCTTCAAATATCATCTTCTCAGCATAAAATGCTGCTGTCATCCTCTATAAAGTGCACTATGACAATATTTAAGTCAGATATGTGTGGTGGTGCTAGCCATATATTGAATGGAATCTAACTTCTATAATTACACAGGTTTACCATTCAAATCTCACCTCAGTCAACTGCTTTTTGTATGTGATTGGTGGAATATTAGGATTACTGTACTCAAATCTCACCTCAATCAACTGCTATGTGTGTGTGGTTGGTGGAATGTTAGGGTTATTATATGATCTTTTGAATCTCGTTTCATTTGATTCCTACTCAGGAGAACATTTAACATAGCCCTGTGAATCCAACATCCCCTTCTGCCCTTTGTCCACATAACATCCTTTCTACAGAAGACTGGAGGATGTCATCATTTCAAAGATGCATACACACATCATGAAGTGAAGTCCTTCCATGACCATCTGCAGGCCATCTCCAGACCACTGGATGTGTGGTTGCTAATTCTCTCATGGTGTGTTGCACATGTCACATATGGACAGAGGCAGTATGTAATACAATTGAACAAATACACACATATGCACATACCCTTACTATCTTGCATCCAATAGATATTGCAATTTTTGTTTAAATGCCATAATGATGGCTAGAATTCTATGTGATGTTGGCTCTTAGCCTACTAATGTCCTTTGACCCTATGAACACTGCACATGTCAATGTTACTGTCATCTACATCTGCTGCGTAGAGGTCTGGATGCATTGTAGCCCTACAACAGTGTATTCTAATATGTGATTACAGGTAATGTGTTGATGTCTGCTGCTGTCATTTGATTATGTTCCTTACATAACAGCTGTAGTAATATGCCTCCAGAAAACTGTTGAGATGGGATGATGATATGTATGTTGTTTCCTTACTAAATCATGTGTTTTTTATAGTGAGGTATACCAACATTCTAGCCAGTTGTCATTTAACCATCACAGTGACACTTGCAGTATGGCACAGGTGTGGATGTGTATGTCTACCATCGTTAAATGGTCTGTGAGATACATCAGTGTAATGGCATATTGATTACATGGTCACAAATGTCTTGTTACATTCACATGTTGTAATGCTGTTATATACACAAACATATAAGTAGCCCAGATTCAATTGCAACCCTTGTGAATTCATTGTCTGCACAACTGTGTTGCTGTTCACAAGGATTACTGAGGTGGTCCCTTGTGTTGATCATTGTGTGTATTGTACCTAGTCAGCCACTGTAGCTAGATAGCACATGCATATAAGTTACTAAGCATGTGCAAGATCAGTGCCATTTTGTATAGTCAGCCAGAGTGAATGCAGGTATGAATGGATATGCACATGTGAGTGTGTTTGAAGTAATGAGTCAGTCACTTAGCTTAAATACATGTTCCAGTTACACAGCCTGATGTGTTTATGTGCAATAAACAACTTGAACCCATAACAGTGCCTCATTGTCTCATCTGATACACAAGACATGCAACATGATGTCAGAATGGGATCCGAAGTGAAGCACCCCGCAAACCATGAGACACGAAGTTAGAAGTGGAAGAATATACTAGAGTGAACTTGAAAACAGGTCAGCAGTTATTCAAACATACTTAAACTTGTTTAGATGATTTTTCAGTTGCTGAATAACTGGTGAAGCATTCAAAACATTTGAAATAATTACACAGATAAAGGAAATGTCTGAAATTGTGACATACTGATAAAAGTATTTGCAATAAATACAAAAGTGTTCAAATTAATTTCAAAAGTGTTAAAATGTATGAAAAGGCTAAAATGACTACATTTTTTCACAATGTACTACTTTTTTGCATTAACTGAAACTTGTCAAAGTATCCAAAGTGTCCAGAGTGTTCGTAGTGTTTGCAGTGTTGAAGTGAAGCCTTTTCAGAGAGATTGTTGTGCATTTGGGCATAATTACAAGTACCTGGTCTATGCTTATATTTAAACGAATTTTGTTATTACGACAGGGATTTTGAAGACTTGGACCACTGGTGTTTGATAATAATATTGCTGAGAATTGGCGAGTGTTTGAGCAAGAATATGATATTTTCATACAGGCTGCAGTTTCTGATAAAGACACAAGTACAAGAGCATTTATACTTCTTAATTTAGCTGGCTTGGAAGCCATTGAGAGGGAATGTTCATTTGCATATGCACCTGCCGTGTATACAGGGGAGGGGGAGAGTCGCCATATTGTGATTCAGACTGAAATGTGAGAAGACCCTGAGTGCTTTAAACATAAATTTAGAGAAATATGTAACCCTTAAATGAATATTACAATGGAAAGGTACATGTTTTATACAAGAAATCAAAAGTCTGGTGAAACTATAGCAGCATATATTACCAACTTAAGAAATAAAGCAAAAACATGCAGATTTGGTGATTTACAAGATGAGTTGACAAATGACAGGCTTGTGTGCTAATAATGGTGCAGTGAGAAATATTTTGCTTTGAGACAATGATTTCATGTTGAGCAAAGCCATTGAGACTTGTCAAATATATGAGCTTATAGAAAAGCATATGAATATGCTTATGAATGAGAAAAGCATGCATGCAGTGTCTGCCAGTGTGAATGTTAATAGTGTACAACATAAAGCTAAGATGAAAAAGAAATATAAACTGAAGGGTGTGGCAGTACCCAACTTCTTCTTCTTCTTCTTCTTCTTCTTTCGGCTGCTCCCATTAGGTTTTGCCACAGCGGATCATCTGTTTCCATTTCTTCCTGTCCTCTACATCTTGCTCTGTCACACCAGCCACCTGCATGTCCTCTCTCACCACATCCATAAACCTTATCTTAGGTCTTCCTCTTTTCCTGTTACCTGGCAGCTTCATCCTTAGCATCTTTTCCCCAATATACTCTGCATCCCTCCTCAGCACATGTCCAAACCAACGTAATCTTGCCTCTCTGGCTTTGTCTCCAAACCTTCCAACCTGGGCTGACCCTCTAATATACTTATTCCTAATCCTGTCCACCCTTGTCAGACCCAGTGCAAATCTTAACATCTTCAACTCTGCCACGTCCAGCTCTGACTCCTGCCTTTTTGTCAGTGCCACTGTCTCCAACCCATATAACATAGCTGGTCTCACTACCCTCTTGTAGACCTTCCCTTTTACTCGTACTGGTACTTGTTTGTCACAAATCACTCCTGACACTCTTCTCCACCCACTCCATCCTGCCTGTACTCTCTTCTTCACCTCTCTTCCATGCTCACCATTACTCTTAACTGCTGATCCCAAGTATTTAAAATCATCCACCTTCACCACCTCTACTCCCTGCATCCTCACCATTTCTCTATCCTCCCTCTCACTCACACACATATATTCTGTCTTAGTCCTGCTGACCTTTATTCCTCTTCTCTCTAGAGCATATCTCCACCTCTCCAGTACCCAACCTTAACTATCAACCGAATGGGGCTGCAACAAACAACCTTATTGTTAATTGTCATAATTGTGGAGGCAGTCAAGAACCTAAACGAGAGAAGTATTTAGCTTTTGGTCAGCAGTGTCACAAATGTAAAAAAGTGGAATCATTTTAAAAGGCTTTGCAAGACTAAAGCGGCACATACTTTTATTAAAAGAGAGCATCTGAAGAAGCAAGGAGATCAGACAGAGAGCTGTGAGCAAACTTTCTGTGTTGATGGAGTCTCTGTGATTGATGAAACAGCTAACACAGTAGATTATTTGTTGGCAGAAAAGAGTGAAATATTTTGTACTGTTTGGATTAATGGGAAATCTGTAGAGCTTAAAGTAGACACTGGATCCAAGGCAATGTTATATGAACAGAAATGTTTGCTAAAGTAAAAGCTGGAGAAAAACTTGATTCAGCCAAGTGTGCAAAACTATCTGCTTATGGTGAAGAGATTCAAACTGATGGTACAGTAGTTCTCACATGCCATTCTGCTGGGAACAGCTATGACTTGCAGTTTTACATAGTTAAAAGACATGTGCAGGTACTGTTAAGCCTCAAAGACAGTTTGAGAATGGGACTGATTTCATTTAATAAAGAGGTCCACTATATAAGTTTGCACAACAACGATTGTTTTACACACAATATTTTGATGATGCATTTCTTTGCATTTAATTTGAGACCCTGAGTAAGACACTAGTCATTGATCTGCGTAAGACCCTCCTGAAGTATACTCACATCATTTGGGGATTCAATAATTGCTCCCAGTTTGCAGTCATCCACAAACATGGTCAGCTACAGCCCCTTTGTTTTGGCCTAAATGTCTGAGAAGTATATACCAAACAGTAGGGGGCCCAGCACTGACCCTTGTGGCACCCCACTGGTGACAGATCTGCTGGATGATGTGGAGTCACCCACTTTGCTAGTGTGTGACTGGTTTCTGAGCCAGTTGGCAACCTGTCTTACAACAAAAGGGTTTACATTCAGTTTTCTATGTTTATCGGTAATGTCTGTGTGTGGGATTGTGTCAAAAGGCCTTTGCCAAGTTGAGGTATGCTGTGTGTACAGATTTGCCTCTGTCAATAGCCCTGGTAACATTTTTGAAGAAATCCACCAGGTTTAACAAGCAGAATCTGCCCTTGATGAACCCGAATTGGGTCAGATCCTGGGTTTGGAGGTTGCCTATGTCTTTATTTATGAGGTCCACTATGATATGTTCCATGGCCTTACAGATGAGGCTGATCAGACTTATGGATCTATAATTCCCTGGGTCTGTTGCTAAGTCACCTTTGTGGAGGGGAATAACTATTGCTGTTCTCTATTCCACAGGAACAAAACCTGTGGATATGCTATGATTGAATAGGGTAATTAATGGCGATGGTAGTTCATGTTTTAGTTTATTTAGAAGACAGCCTGGGATGCCATCTGGTCCCACAGAGGCTGTGTTTTTTTCCCTTAGGCAAGGCCTTAATGATCTGCTCCTTGGATATGTAAAGTGAAGGGGGAAGTTGAGGGCAAGGTTTGTGATAAGTTTGGAGGGGATAGGGGATGAATTTTTCACCAAATCTTTCTCCTAGCAGGTTTGCTATCTCTGCGTGATCAGTGTGTGTGTGATAGTTTTAGCCACTAGTTCAGTACATGCTTGGGTCTACCTTTTAGACTATGTATGTAGCTGTGAAAGGCCTTATGGTTATCCTTGGATGTTATTGCTAAATTTCTCTCAGAGTTACCCTTAGAGGATTTGACATGTCTTATTTGCCTGTTGAGGCTGAGGAGGGTGCTTTTCCATTGTTGGGGCCTCGCCTTAGTTTTTCTTAGACAGCAACTTTATGTGTTTTTTGTAAAGTTTGTTGATGCTGGATGTCCACCAGGGTGGCTTGTTCTTACTTGGGGCTCTTGCTTTGATTATTTCTGGAACAACCAAGTCTATACACTTATACAAGTGAGAAACAGGGCTTCAGTGTAAATTTTGATGTAGTTACCACTTCCAGCTGGTGGTGGGGCTTGGAATGTATTTATACCTTCCCTAGGAGGGTATAGTTTGCCTTGGTGAAGGTTTTTAGTCTGACTTTACCCTTTGTCAGTTCTAGTGTTAGTGCCTGTTCGAAGATGACTGATTTGTGGTCAGATTTAACTAATGAGGGTCCCACAGTTGCGGTGGTGCATCTGTTTGTCATGTTAGTGAGGGCCAGATCTAGTATGTTTGTTCCTCTTGTTGGGGTTTGAACAATTTGTTCCAGGGTATTTGAGTTAACAAAGTCAAGGAACTTTTGTGCAAGTGAGTTAGGGCTAGAGTAGGTTTCCCAGTTGATGGTGGGATAATTGAACCTCCCCCATGACCACAGCATATAGTAAATGAAGGAGTCATGCATGTGTTTAAATTCATGGTTACTGAAATGTGTCTTACTATAGGGGGAGTAATATTAGGTCACGGACTGAGTGTCTGGAGGATAAATAGATTATTATATTAGAAACCCATAGGGGCAAAAGAATGAACGAACATATTCCTTTAAAACCCGTATTGAAATCACGGGGTCTGAAATGATTTATTAAATAATTGGTTCAATTAGCCATATTGTATTAAACTGTGTTTTCTCTCGCAGTTGTTAGATCTGATGAATCACCCAGTATAGGTGTGAAAGCACTCATCTATTTTATTTAGTTTTTGCTTCTGTTTTTATTGGTTTTGGTTTTGTGTATTTATTAAAATTGTACGTTTCTGCTTAGCTGTTTTTTTGTGTTTTTCTTCAAGCTTATCTACATTTTAAGCCAGCTTTTTGCTCTATCTTGTTATTTTGTTTTATCAAACACAAAAATAACATTGGATTCTACAATTCTTACCACACTGGATTCTACAATTCTTACCACATCAGAGAACATAGCACAAAGACAAATGTGAACTGCCTGGGGTCATGGCTCTCAACTTCTTTTCTTAATGCCTGGGGTTGTCAATGGTAGCTTAACACTTCAGTAGTAGTTTTTATCCCAACATCTCTGTCTAGGGCAATGAAAATGGTCAGGTGAAATTTAATTCAAAGCAGAAGGCTGTGCACTGGCACGGCAGAAAGAGGACTTGATTTTAAAATGTTTATACCTCCCTACAAATTACTGATCACCTTACATTTCAACTGCACAGAAGAAAACTATCTAGAAATAATGATTTATTGAAGTCCTTCTCATGCCCTTAGATCTTGGCATTCATTGAAACACAAGCAGAAGTAAAGGGAAAACAACTAAAGAATGTAGAGGCATGTTCACAGGTACAGGTGACGAAAAGGCAGCAAATGTCACACAGTAATTGAACAGAATCTTTTTTTTTGTCACACATTTTACTGAATGAACATCTAACATCAATTGGAATCAGAGGCCATTTAAGAAAACATGTTTTCAGATACTGCCTTTAAATAAATAGAGTAGTTTAAATAAAAAACTAATACTCATTTGGAATTGCTTACTCATATTAATATGAGCTGCAGAAACATAGAGTGTGTAGGTGCATGTGTGCACATCAATATCTATCTACATATAATATCTACATCTATGTGTATATATATATATATATATATATATATATATATATATATATATATATATATATCTGTGTATATGTAAATACATACGCGCGCACACACACACACACACACACACACACACACACACACACACACACACACACACACACACACACACACACACACACACACACACACACACACACACACACACACACACAAACACACATATAATAAACAGATGTAGATAGATCAAGATATAGATATTCACAAATACAAATTACATTGTATATGCTTACACTTATGCCCAAGCTGCATTATTTTGAGGAAAAATGTAACTCAAAGTTGTTTTTGTCATGCCGCAGTCCTCAGATACGTGGGACATTAGTCCCATGTGCTTCTTTGGGCCCTGCTACACTGAAACTGTTAAAATGAAAGCTGACTCTCATTTATTTTCCCTGAGGAAAAAAGGCAAGTTGTGTTCAAAATAAAGCAGAGTTTTAAAAGTCTTTGAGTGCCACGTTTGTGTGTTTCCTCCTCAGCTGTGAAATCTGCAGTTAAAGACTGGCTTGATTTATTTATAGCATCATTTCATGTCTCACAGTGCTATAGGGAAGTATATTACAGACTGGGAGGACGTGGGCTTATAAATACATCAGGGATAAACTCCATTTCATCTTGGGTAATGACCCTGGGGAACTGTAGTATCCATGCAGTGGCTATCACGTGGCTGTGAAAACAAGCTCTGCTCCTCAGATTATGTTAAGAAAATGCAATCTTAACTTACTGCTATTATGGCTACTTAAAAGGGCAGGGATCCAGACATTTACAACTCAGCATACTGAGGCCAGTCATTGCTGCAGGGCATTCTCTTTCATAGTCATGAAAACTATAAAAATGTTGGGACTTTTTTCGGTTTTTGATGAGAAAGTGCAGTAAATATTAAACGATCATCTTTTGGTTTCACAAGATTCATCTGAAAATTACTGTGTGGTTGTGAGGGAGTTATATGTCTGCCAGTACCAAACAGTTAAATATTTACTAGTGAGGTGTCTAGGTGCTACAAAAGGTGCTTGGTGCTAACAGACCCAAACCTAATGAACTTGCTGCACTTCCGTAAATCAAATGGGACTAGAGCTACCCATTCCAGGGACCTAAATATGGCCTACAATTTCAATAGGATGTGCTGGAGGGACAGATTTGCCTCCCAGCAACTGTCAAGTCTTTGGAATAGGCTGCCAATTCATGTGAAGCAGAGCACCTCTATGACACTGTTCAAAAGGAACCTAGACGAATGGATGGGGCACTGTAAATTCTTACTGGGCATAGCTCCCACAACCTTCCTGGACATGGTCAGTCATTACTAAATACAATCCTGGATATTGACTAGCGTATCTATGGCATTACATTGGGTTGAAATGTCTAGGCTTGAAATGACCGCTAGGTTGATAGCCTAGTAAACTCCTATGATCCTGTGAAAAGGCTTTATAATTAGTTTCTTTTATTTCTCATTCATTGCCTGTCTCTGCCTATTTGAATCTCTTTCTGTATGCATAGCTGAAGCTGCTGTTGCTTTTGGGCCTTGTGGTGCAGCAGTTAGTGTTGTTGCCTCACAGCAAGAGGTTCTCTGGTTCAGTTCTCAGCTGGAGCTCCTTCTGTGCAGAATCTGCATGTCCTCCCCACGGTCGAGTGAATTTAAAGACATACAGGTAGGTGCGTGCGTGTGTGGGTGTGCCTTCTTTGAAGGTTGGGTGCCAGGCAACTCAACACTGTAAAAATTCACTGCCAATCATTAGCAGACCAGAGTTCTGCTGTGGTGACCCCTAACTGGGAAAAGCTGAAAGACTTTTATTCTGGATGTTTAAAACATAGTATATGCAGTATAACTACTTAGCTAAACAAATACTGTTTAGGCGAAATGCTTTGCACCTTAAAAAAAAAAACTTTTTCCTCACCACTGCTTGAAAATAGATAATGTATTTAACCCCTGAGGAGTAATACAATATGCTTTTTTCCTTAAAGAGGAAACTCTACTAGTACAGCTGTCAAGTGTTGCTTAAGCAGAGAGCTGTTTGTCATTCTGTGTGACTTCTTGTATCTGTGTCTCTTTAATAACACAAATCAGACAAGTATCCTGTAGAAAAATTCCAGGCAAACCAGAATGCTATCACCTAGTTAGAAACTAGGGAATAGTTTATTGCAAACCAGCAACACAAATCAGATAATGCTTAAAATGACAATGTCATTGACACCGCTATTTCTACTTTTACTTTGACAGAACGGCACTATTTAAGGCAAATGTTTTTTTTTCATTTTGTCACTTATAATATGGTAATCCGTCTAATTTTACAATAGTCATTATTAGAATGGCTTATACCATAGAACAACATTCTACTGGTCTGTGCCTACAATCTTGCATTGGCTAGTAAATGCTGTGTGTGCTTTTAGTTTATTCCCTTGCTAACAAGGTCAACCCAATAAGTGTGCGGTTCTCCTTTCAGGGCAACCTGAATGCTCTATTCCTTCACTGTTTCCAAACTTTGGAATATCCTCCCAACCACAATAACCTCCATCACCTACCCTCCCTTAGACAACACCTCTCCTCCTGCTGGTTATGCCCATGCCAAAAATAACCCTCTCACTTTTTTCCCCTACTGTGCCACTCCCACTTCACCCCTCCTCTCTCCACTCAACTGCTCAATATGTAGGTACTATGCATGTTCTAATATCACTGTTAAATCAATGCCTAAGATTGTTTACTGCTCTGCATTCTAGCTATTTATGTAACTGTAACTATATGTCTGTATTTTTATGTATTTGCCTTCTAGCTATGTAACTGTAACTAGCTTTCTATCTTTATTGTAATCTTCAACTTGTTTAATGTCATGTAAAGCTTTTCTCCCCGGGCCCCCACTGAAAATGGGCTCACCTAGGCCCAGTGGACCTTCCTGGTAAACAAATGTAATAAATGCAATAAATAAATAAATAAATAAATAACCTGAGGGGACAAATGGAGACCGAAGGAATCAAACTCCAGTGTACTGGATGAAACCCATTAGCACATAACAATATTAATTATGTGTGTTCAACAGCCAGAAACTTACCCCTGCATGTAAGGTGTACTGAAAGTTACTTTTCCTGTGGGTATTTTTGCTATATAGCAGTAGCGGCTCATGCCATCGGACTGCAGGACTGCAGCCCTTCCAGCTTTTGGACACTTTATGACTAAAAAAATTAAAAAAATGTATTTATATCATTTTGTTTTAATGCTGTGCTAATGTGCACTGTACTCGTAAGAGACTCCGACCGATTTGCAAAGTCCCGAAGCTCAATCTGCGCATGCTCGTCGGGTTATGTTTTTTTTTCCTTTAATTAGCGAACGTCTTGAAATCAAGACTGCTGTAAAAAGCAGTCCTGATTAAAGAGAAGGCATCAGTGTGATGCCCATAAGTCTATGCAGGTTTAACCGCACACTAAATAGAAGGGGATTCGGACTGCCACATCCGCAGGCACGTACGTGACGCGGACAGCTGGATTGCTACTGATTGGTTCTCGCTTTCTTCTCAAAAAAGAGAGTGAGAAACAATTAGTAGCACTAAGCACACTACCACAGTACTTCTCTTTACTTGTGTGTTATGGAATATGGAGGATAGTGGATACTGGCGTTGGTGAAAGAAGACCCCTTTTTGCATAATCCCTGGGAGAGCTGTTCCACAACAATATGTAAGCTTTTAAAGACTTAGAAAAATGTAGTTAAAATGTAACATGGTTTTGCATTGGGTGGGTTTTGTCTGTTCCAATGTAGTACTAAACAGACAAAGTAAAAGGCCTGCGTTACCTTTATGAACTGTAAAATATGTCACTTCCCCTAGCTGTGTTTCTTTTGGGGAGCTTCTGAGAAACATTAGGCTGTTTCAGATAATTTATGTATTGCGTTTTTTGTTTTCTTTGATACACAAGTTAGATAAATCCAATGACTCAAACCCTAGTCCATGCAGTGATGGTAAATGGAGATCTCTTTCATATCATTATAGAAGTGTAAATGTTTTACTAACATCCGCAATCAAGCTTTAATAAGAGCAAATGTTTATATTTGTTACACCTGAATTCTGATTCAGATGACTCCAATTCTTCACTTAAGAGAGTGAAAGGAGACCTGTAATTTGTTTTGCAATAAACCATTGCAGAATCTAATATTCCACCTTTTTGTATTTTTTAGGGCTTTAGCCAGGAAAAATAAATAACCGATTCTGTCCACCTAATTACCAAAACAAATAAACACTAGTATAAGTGTGAATGCCAGCATACACAGAAGGTTAACTGATTATAGAGTTTGGCTTGTGTTTTTTCATTAAGCTACTCCCATCGGTAATGTAAGCTCCAAGGGTTATAGGGCATAAGGACATGCTTGGGACTGGGCAGAGAAATGAATGGATTGAGCTCACATAATTAATGTGAAGGAAGCACATACCTCTCAAATGTCCAGGTTTTTGCAGAATATCCAGATTTGTCCTCATATTTTTTCTTTATCCTCATAAAATGTTTTTTTTTTTTTTTTTTTGCTAACAAATAATTGTTGATTGAAATCACTAAATAATGACAAACATTTGCTTTCAAACTTTGTATCCTTCAGAAAATTCACTCTAATGCAAAACCTGTTATTCTATCAACTTTCTACGTTTGTAAGAGGCTAAGAGCAATATTTAAAATCTGTCCACAACTGAGTTTTCATACCCCATTATTTTGGCTTTGTGCTAAGATGTTGAGAAGGGCACAGTTTAATTTTCTGCAGCCTTTCGATAGTATTTTTATGGACAATGAAAACAAAGGTACTAGCGCAATCCTTATGAAATCCAAATTGATGTAAACATTACTTATTTACTTACTGAACTTTGTTAACTTGGTAGGTGGACTGCTCCATGAACCCCTTTCATCTACGACCCGGGCCAAATGGCACATGACAGTAGCGCTTTATATAGTACATAAACAATTGTAATGTACGATAGCGGTTTCGATATATAATCCTGTAATGTCTCAGCACTCACGTCTTATCTTTTACAGAATACATAAACAACTCTGCAGCAAATACAGTATACAGCATAAGGGGAGTATGTATACTGGGAATGCCAGAAAATGCAGGAGCCTGCAAAAATAAAGGCATATTAAATGCAACACCAGTTTCTTTGGATACACGTTTATTTACGGTAAAACATTTCATCCTTTTGTGAAGTTTAAGTTAAGAAGTTGACAGGACAGGAAGAGGTAAAATATCACACATTTTATGATTTTCCAAAGTGAAAAAAGGTCTTGTAATTCTGGTCATTTTTTATTAAGTTATTATACAAAAAAAGCAATTCTTTGGAAACAGAATGAGAGGGTATGGAAGCAGTCACAGAGATTTTATTTTCCTAAAGCTCAAGGATCGCTGCAGAAGGTGACTGTAGCCATGAACTTTAAAGATGTTCACTTCATGGAAGGAAAGCTTTGGCAATTCTGCCTAAGATATTAAAGAGCAGCTCCATGGTGTACAGGGATAAGTCCTGACTGCATCACAGATGCCCCACGTTTGATCAGCAGCTCTGGCATGTGAACACCCAGGCAAAGAGGGTGGGTCTGAGTGGCTCATGTCCACTTGCTCAACCTGCAGGAGGAAAAATGAAAGGGAACTGTACTGAAACATGCCCCTGCAGTTGACTTCTGGTAGATACTTTGGATGTGTTAGAAGGGATTGTCTATAAAGGGGAAAGGACAATGACTGAGTTGCTTATGAATGCCAGGATGAGACGGTACATTGCCCATTGCCCACTTCATGCCAACCTGTAGGATATTATGTTATATGTGAGAGGTGGAGAGTTTGGGCCTTGAAGAGGATAACTTGATCTTCTCAGGTGCTGAACATGGAAAGAGAGAGACTGGAGAAGGAATGTTGTGTCTGACAAAAATGGCAACTGTGGATAGGTACTGGGAGCATCTGATGGTAATCTGTCCAGCTGCAGGTGGAGCCAAAACCAGTGCAAAAACATACCATCATATTGTTTTCAAAGTAAAAATATACAAATGAGGGAAATGGAATATTAGTAAGGATGTATGCCAGAATATTGAAGGCTTTAATATGTGGTGCTGGAGGAACTGTTTGAGAATTCTGCAGACTTGTTGTGTCTTTCGGCTTTTCCCGGTTAGGGGTCGCCACAGCGGAACTCCAGTCCGCTAATGATTGGTAGTAGATTTTTATGTGCTGAGTCACTGGCTCTGACGCACAACCTTCAACGAAGGTACGCTCATTTACGCATTTCTCCACACAGAAGACGCTGTAGCTGAGAATCGAACAGGACAACGTCTTACTGTGAGGCGACAATGCTACCGCTACAAGTTCAAATTCATCAACACTTAAGGAAATATACTGAGTGATCTGTGATATATAGAAAACTGGAAAAATAATTTGTCATTAATGTGCACAAGGAAAAAATACTGCACTAGTAACTTTTGGAAAATGTTACTATTGCTGTCACATGACACTGTTATTGCAATTCAAAGACGGTTATTTGTGGATTAATGTGTTAAACAGCTAAGACCACCTGGTATATTTTTTTTAAGAGAGAGTTCATAAACAACAGTTTGTGGTAAACTGGTTTATTCCTGGCCTTACATTACACAAGTGAAAGTGGAGCTCAGACTCTGACTATAGGATTAAGCTCACAAATGACTGCCTTAAAATGTATGAGTGATCAATGAGCCATTAATATTCCGCTTGTTTATATTTACTACTGTTTTACATAATTTGTGCTGCAAGTCCTATTAATAAAATAATTCAGTTTTTGCAGAAAGTTAACTGTAGCTGAAATTTAATTCTTCCATTATCCATTCCTATTGTGTATTTGTGAACTGAAACTATTAATAAATCTCATGCTTGGGTGAACCCGCATCTAGCTACGGCAGCTTTGTTCATTCAATTTATTGGATACCTGCATCTTGGTGAAACAAGAGCTAAAGGGAAACCAGTTTCAAAATGGAAAAGGCTGCTCATGTGATTTCTCTGTCTTATAGTCCCTTACTTAGTGAAATAGGGAATCCAAGTCTGATTATATAAATCTTTCTTTAAGTTGAATGTTCACTGCACTTGTTTTGAAACCTAAAGCTAGGGCAATGTAGCAAGTCTTACACAGTGACAACATCCATTTTACCTGCCATCAAATGACTGCAGAGATGGAGGAGTATACATTGTAATTTAATAGAAGACAAGCTTTGCCATGGTAGGCATCCTGAAACTGTTATTGTTTAGTTTATTGCCTGTGACTGATTCTTTAAAAAGGCATATATCCCTTTATCTATGTCTATTTTTTGTGTCTGTGTGTGAAGTGTGTGCAGATTTTCACATCACATTTTTGGTCCGTTTTTCATAAAATTGTGGTTTTCTGGCAAATTAGTGGCAAATCATTAAACAGTGAAGTTAGAAAATAATGGCAGACATTTGAGTTTCAGATTTCATACCCTTCAGAAAATTCATACTAATACAAGACCTACTATTTTATTAACTTACTAAGTTTGCAAAAGCAATGTTTAAAAATTATCCTTATTTTGGGGCCTTTGTGACTTGTCCCACTTTTATTTATGGCTTTATCCAGATTTCTTGCTCTGAGGTTGAGAGTATGACAGATGTGGCAGGGCCACCACCATCAGCCAGAGACATTTCAAATTGTGACATACTTGTACCCCACTCCCCCATGTAGTGACTCTGCATGTGTCCAAGCTAGGCAAGGAGCAGTTATGCAGTGTAAATGTGCAGACTAAGTACCCCCCCCCCCATCAAAGGTAGACACAAGTACAGTAGCTTTTCATCTGTCCTTGATTTTGCAGAATGTTCTGGTTTTCTGTCAAATTTTTATACTGTTGATTTATGCTTCCTATTATTCAGAAAATGCTGTTGGCTGCATGTTACTTGGTACTTTTATAAAGCAGAATATAAATTATAATTAGAACTGCAGTGCAAGGAGAAGTGGTTTGAGTTGAGAGCTGCTTGTTTTTTTATACTTGATTTTGACTGACATTCCAGTAATGTACTTAAAAAGTAATTTATTTTTTCATGCCTCACAACCATTTTGTTTCCATCTAGATATTAAGTAAACTGTCATGTAGCGAATGCATTGAAATATTTTTTTTTTCTTCTCCACTTCATTTTGTCTTGATGGGACTTTCATAATGATGGTTTGGCACCCAGGGCAGCGTATTTAAAGTCCCAGTTTTTGTGGTTTTGAGCATAGCTCTGCCCCTTTCTAGTTGGCCACACCCCTTTTCATTGGGCCCACCCATTCAGCTGTCAACTACAGCCCCCTTTTGATTTGAAGTCACCAGCTGCCACTGCTGTTTAGTAAACACGTATGAACTGAACACATCAAAAGAAGGGTGTGCAAGGGCTATGCAGCTACAGTGAAGTAAAATGCATTTATAACTTGGGATTTGAAGTTCTCTCTCAGGAATTAAAAGAGATGTACAATAACAGTACACCCCTTAAATGGTAGCCACACTACAAACATAACTTTTGGCATAGTGTTTGCTATGGACAAAATTTATAAGCAAAGGAAAAAAACTCAGAATGCAGATTGCTATTCACAGAATCATCATTTCTGGCTATATAATGAGATTTACAGATCAGAAAAGTAATGTACTCTATGTTATGTCAACATTTGTAATGATCTGTGCTTGTCCAAACAGTACTTTATTTTGCTTTCTGTTGCTTTGTCCTCCTCTTTCCTTGCACTGTCACTTGGCACAGAAGATCAATATAGTCACCTTGCAGTCGGCTGTGTAATAAAGGAAAATAAAGAAAATGATCCTGGCACCAATAACTGTTGTCCCACCCCTTAATTTCTATTGATTACCTCTTCATTCACATCATCTGAAAGCAGTGCTCTACTTTGCCGCCTCTCTTCTTTTCCTCTTTTGCAGTTAACCCTGCTGTCTGTTGGTTAATGCTTCCCAACTAAATGGCACTGCTTCACTCATGCTAAAACCATCTACTGGACCTCTTTTTAGAATTATTATGTTGATGCAAGTCTTGTTTATTTATGTAACTCTCTGAAACATGATTTAATTTACTTACACAAAGAGACCCAATCTCTGCTATGCATTGTAGATATGAATAGTTTTTCTGTTCTGTTTTTAATGCACCCCAACCATTGTCTAACATGTATCATGTCTCACTACCTGTTTTGACTATTTGAGCTAGAACTAGAACCCTTGGACTTTAATGGTGTGCCATAGCCAGGAAAGGAAAACATTGGGATACATAAACCAATGTTTAAGCTGCTCATTTCCCCTCACCCTGGACAAGCTAAACCAGTATCCAAGCCCTCTAATGAAACCCAGAACTCATAACTCACAGCCAGGGCATCATCACTCTGTGCCATAGAACTGGATCAGAACTGGATTAACATATTACATATAAAACACATTTTAAAAACGGGTACCCTACAGTGATTTACTCAAAGTATTTCACCATGCACATATGTTTTAAGGCAAAGATGTCATGAATTTTGGCCTTGTCACATGATTTTAATATGACCACAACGTACTTACATCTGTTCACAATCATTGTGACAAACACAAAATAAAATACAAAAATAAAATAGACCATAAGCAGAGAGCTTGAATCTATCAAACAGGATACAATTTACAATGACAACAGCACAAATGCAGTGTGTATTAGATATCGTTACACTGATACAGAAAGACTTTTCCCATAAAGAAAGATAAGAGTGAAAGGTACAGCATGCCCCTGTATTACTTCAAAGATCAAACAACTCTTAAAACAGCACGATAATGCCCTGGAAACTGTGAAAAGCAGACCCATCCTCAGAGCTGGATCCAGCACTAGGTAACCTAGGCAGTTGCCTAGAGCCACTGACTTGTGGGGGCCCACTGGCTGGAGGGCTGCCACAAAACTTGCATTTTTTCATTAAGAAATGCATGCAGAGTACATCCTTAGTAATGCCTGTAGATGTGTCATGCTAAAGATACATGCACATTTTAAATATTGGAGCAGAGCATACAGGATTTTTAAGAGATAAGCAAATAAGGAGCCATTCTGACAAGCAAACAGATAAACAGGCATGTGTGTGTGTGTGTGTGTGTGTGTGTGTGTGTGTGTGTGTGTGTGTGTGTGTGTGTGTGTGTGTGTGTGTATGCGTGAAATGCCCCAGTTAGGAATGGCAGGTTGGCTAACTTATTCAGGCTCAAACCTGCTACCTTGAATAGAGGACCCAAGAGCCTGAATTCTCTACAACTGCCAAACTGTCAGCAAGTGCATTTCAAGGACTATTGAATTTCAGTGCATTTTCAAAGAATGTTGAGTTTCAGTGCATTTTCAAGGACTAAGTTTCAGTGCATTTTTAAGGACAGTTGAGTTTCTTTGCATTTTCAAAAGATGTTGGGTTTCTGTGCATTATCAAAGAATATTTAGTTTCTGTGTATTTTCAAGGAATGTTGAGTTTCAGGGGAAGAGATTTTTACTGTTGCTCATGCTAAGTCTGTTTTCCATGTGTAACTGTTTTGTTTAACAAATAGCCATCATCAGTGTTTGTGTTGCAAATTTTAAAAGCAGTGTTAGTACAATCAGTAGCATACTTGCCTTTGGTGTAGAAGGCTGTGAGTTTTACTTCCACACCATCTAGATGGAGAGCTGATATTACAGTGCCCTTCAAGGGAGGATTGGGGTTCTGCACTTGTGTGTGTCCTCCTTTGGATGATATTCCTAGCAACTATAATCCTGTTGCCAGTTTAACAGCCATTCCCTATTGCAATGTTACCTGCTTACCATTTTTTTTTAATTGTATCACGCTAACTGATTTGCCATGTTTTTAGAATCCTACTGTTAAATGAAACTACCCAACCTATCATTTTTTTTCAGCGAACCTCAATATATGTAGAATAGAGACCAATTATACCTTGTGTTTGTACTAGTATGTGTATTATCTTAAATATTATGCTACCTAATGACTGTGCTTAACATTCTACTTATTTAACCTGTCTGTCTCTCTCTCTCTCTCTCCCTTTATGCAACCAGTTGCCCTACCTGCTCGTAAGGCACTAACATTGTGGAACTGCTCTGTCCTGTTGGCCAGCAACCTTAACCCATCTTATAACTGCCTTCTTCACCCTAAACTAAGGAAGTGAATCTTCTCCCGCCCTGAGAAACAGCCCCTCAAGGACAATAAAAAAGAAGAAAGTATGTGTTACATAACTTCTGTCAACAGAAGTTACACTGTATAATTTATTGTAGGTTTTAAAGTACACTTCCCTGCTAGGGAGACCAGCAGCCATAACCTTCCTTTTCCTTCTTCTTAGCCCACCTTCTCTCCTACACCACTGTAAATACCTAATATCCTTTACATCTTCCTCAAATTCCAAGACCAGCTACATCCTAAAGGAAACTATTGTAGCTATACAGCCTTTGGCCACTAAGTGGCGCCCTATCCTAGATCTATCATTCTGTCTTGAAACACATCTCACATGAATATAGTATTCCTAGCTTGTAAAGTTATAGTCCCACTTCATCCCTCTATCTTCTTACTCTGTATCATTTTGGCTACCCTCTCCTACCCCTGCTATCAAGGCTAACACCTCCTACCCTTCTCCACCTTCACTTACCTTAACTATCATCTCTTTACTGATTATTCTCCTAGGGCTCACTCCTTCTGTGGCTCTACCCACTCCATTCGTCCTGCAGGCTCACTCCTCTCCCCTACCCTGCCCCCAATTCTCACCCGCTCCCAGTGCATCTACATTTATACACACTAACCACACCCCCTATCCATACAAGCAATCACATCGACCAACCCCTTAAAGTGCTACAACCCTCTTCCCACTGGTCATTATCCATCTGCACCTATACCTGTATACTAACCTACACACAATACTTCTACAATGCCACCTAACACTGCCCTCACACACTTTAAGCTCTTACTTCTACTATCAGTCCTACCTATTTTAGTTATACCCTACCTACTTACTTTCTATGAACACCTTAACTACCTTCACTTTCATAACTCCACAAAACAAACCTCCACACCAACACTTATCATCCCTCATAGCCAAAATCACGCATCCCATCGCCAAAGTATTTATCAGCCAAATTCCATAGACTCACTCACATCACATACTACAGCCCTAGAGCTAGAAAACCTCAGAACCTAATATGTAAAGGTTTACTTCTCAATCTGGCAACACAAGTCCACCCCCTAATTGATGGTGACATACACCCAAACCCAGGCCCAAATTCTACAACTACCACAAAGCCTACCACCCCAACTTCTACTAATACACATCTGGTCACTAAACCCCTAACTGTCTCCTAATAGCCCATCTCAATATTCAAAGCATAAATAATAAAGTTGCCCACCTACATGCCCTCATGGATGTACATTAATTCGACATCCTCTGTCTCTCTGAAACATGACTTAAGCCAACAATACAAGACACCACTGTCATCCCCCCAGGTTATAGTATCCTCAGAATTTCCCATAATTACAAGAAAGGTGGAGGAGTAGCTATTTTATATAAATCTGAATTACAAGTCACATCCATAGACTCTAAACCTCCTCTGACTAGCAATGCAGAAATTCTTATCTCCAAAATTAAACTCAACAAAAGTAAATCCATTTACATAATCTGTATCTACCTTCTCCCAGGCAACAATATTAACATCTTAGAGGCTATCCTAAGTTGGCTGTCCACCACTTACCCACAAGAAACCATAATTCTTGGTGACTTTAATATAAACTAGTGGTGTTGCACATCTGAACAGTCTACTACCCATATCAACCTACATGGTTTTACGCAAACTATTAAATCCCCCACTAGAACCAATAAACATAATAACAATGACAGCATCCTAGATTGGATTTTTACAAATAGCCATAACCAATCTTACAAAGTAGAGACCCTCCCTGAAGATATAAGCGACCATTCACTCACCTTCTTAATCAGATATAAGACTAACATCCCAAACCTAACCATTTATAAGAAAATAAGGTCTAACAAATATGTTAACCCTGACAGCCTTCAAAAAGAACTCAAAGCTTGCAACTGGTCACCCTTGAAACACCTACCATTAGGAGATGCCGTTAAATACTTTAATTCTAAATTTTTAACTATACTAGTTTATCATGCCCCAACACAAATAAGAAGTAGGTCTAAACCAGCCCCTTGGATCTCCAAAACTACCAAACAAAAAATCCTCCATAGAAACAAATTCTGGGCTAATTGGCATACAACCAAAAACCCAGCAGATCAACTAAAGTTTAGACAATTAAGAAATGAAACTAAAAAAGCCATATTGTCTGATAAAATAAACTTTTACTATCACCTCCAACAAACCCACCAAAATAAACCTCAAAAATTCTGGTCTGGTATCAATAAACTGTTGCACCCAGGTCACTCTATTACACCCACCCCCTCAGGCTCCATTCTCAACAGCCCTATCCACATTGCCAATTCTTTTAACACTTTCTTCACAGACACCATTCAATCTTTGGCCAATCAGTTATCCCCTGACACTACATCTTCTTCTAATGTTATCCATAGCAGCCCCCCATTATTTCACTTCAAACCAGTTCCTACATCCCTTGTCTGCACCCTTATTCAGAAACTTAAACCCACCACCCTCTCTGTAGATCTACTACCTGCAGAATACCTGCAAAAAACTGCCAAAGCTATAGCCTGCCCCATATCCATCCTCATTAACAGAACTATTTCAGAAGGAACTATTCCATCACTCTGGTAAATCTCACTTATCATCCCTCTGCACAAAGGAGGGAATTCCAAAGATTTTTCTAACTATAGGACTATAGCCATACTATCCCCACTGGCAAAAATCATGGAGAAGTGCATTCATAAACAACTATTAAGTCACCTACTAGAAAACAACCTACTAGCTACCTGCCAACATGGCTTCAGACCATTTCATAGCACCTCCTCTGCTCTCTTATCCTTCACCGACTGCATTAATAAATATCGTAATAATGATACTCTATCCTCAGACCTCTTCATTGATCTGTCAAAAGCCTTCGACATGGTTAATCATGAGCTACTCATAAACATACTTAGAAACTTCTCACTGGATCCACTTGTTATACAGTGGTTCCAATCATATTTAAATAACAGACAACAGGCTGTATTATGGGAGAATAACTTGTCTTCCCATCTTCCAATTACCTTTGGCGTCCCCCAAGGCTCCATATTGGGTCCTCTCCTCTTTTCTATTTTTACTAATGACCTATACTCCGTATTACCTCAAGCTACCTGTATCCAATATGCAGATGATTCCACACTCATATGCTCAGCCTCTTCACTATCACAACTTCAGTCCCTAACCCAAGACGTGTTTAGCACAGTAAAGAATTGGCTTCTTCAACGATGTCTCATCTTCAACCCAAACAAAACAAAAATGCTACTATTCACTCCCACCTGCAGTGCCCCTCCACTGCACTTCACTGTTACATCTAGCAATGGTACTATCATATCTCCCGATTCTACCACAGAACTACTTGGAGTACTAATAGATAACAACCTCACCTTTGAACCCCATATTAACAACACTATAACAACAGTAAACAAGAAACTAGGTTCCCTCTATAGGATCAAATCCTTTCTGACACCACTGGCCAGGACCACTATTGCCCATTCCCACTTAATCTCAACCCTACTATATGCTTCCCCTATCTTTACTAAACTATGCAAAAGCAATCTGAACAAGCTAGCCAGCTCCTACAATAATATTGCTAGATTTGCAACTGGTTCTACCTATAGAACCCATTATTGCAACAATCTTAATCAACTAGGATTGTTAGAATTGTCAAATCTTATTCTGTTGAACCAACTAACTATTGCCCATAAGATACTGTATTATCCTACAAATACTCCAATACTCACTAACCTAATCCCCACCTACATTAACCTGAAGACCCTGCGCTCATCTAATAAATTACTGGTAAACACAAGTAAAACCAACAATCTGGCTGGAGACTCTCTGTTCTCTAACACAGTGGGTAAAACCTGGAACACCCTCCCAAATGACCTAACCTCCCTACCCTCAACTACCATATTTAAAACCAAACTCAAGCCATACCTTAAAATCCCACAGGCTGCGCCCCTGTGCAGACCCAGACTAACTATCTCCCTTGTCACTAGACACTAATCTTCTCACAGACATAAACTCAATGATCTTTTACTAACAATAAAATGTGTGTAACTTGTTTAGTTTAATAGTGTTCTGTTTCACGTACCTTATATATTGTATGTATATTTATACTTAATTTGTAACTACGATTGTTTTTTTCCTTAATCATAAGCTAAAATGTAATGCACTATTATTACTTGCCAAAACATGGTAATGTACCTATGTATTTGTTATTCTATTCTGAAGTGTGGAGCTTTTCTCCCCGGGCCTCCACTGAAAATGGACATAAATCCAGTTGGACCAGCCCAGTCAACAAATGTAAAATAAATGTAAAATAAATACAAATAAATAAAATCACGGACAATTTAGTCTCCCAGTGCAGCAGGCACTGAATTTGTACATGAAACACATTAATGTAAAATTGTTTGCCAGCAGTAACCTCCTCATAGTTACATATCTCTTTAATGTGGAATTATTAAGATGACTTTTACTTCTGCAGAGACTGTGAATATTGACTGATATTGGTGGATTGTAATGACAGATGTTTGAGTGGTCTTTTGTAGTTCTGTAATGTGTAGTTTTGTCATTACTGGTTCATATGTTTTGTTTCATTGTTTACAAGAAAAATGTTCAAACCTGCACATTTAAAACACACTCTAGCAAAAGGTGCTGTGTTATACAAGGAATATAATTTAATACAATCAGGATGGTGTATTGAAGAACAAATGCATGTATGCATGGTCCTAAAAATGTGTACAAGGGGCTTATGGTTTGAAAACATCCCAAAGGTAAACTTAATCTGCCACTGGGCAAATGCATTTTCTTTGTGGGTTTTAATGCTGTTTCAGTGAGGTGCTAAGTCTGTTTTCATTGTGAGACTGTACTGTTTTGTTTAGCAACTGGCTATCAATGTTTTTGCTTTAAAATCTGAAATAGGTTTTAAATATCTCTAATCATTGTAGAAGTAAGAAGAAAATAGTGTGTACACTGAGTGGTCTGAATGGTGTATATGGTAACTGGGGAGAAATACCAAGTAATGGGACACTGGAATGATGGAGGGTACTGCCGAGGGGGTCCTGCTCCATTATCCTGCCTAGTGTCCCATTTGACCATGCTCCAGCACGACCCACCTATACTGTAAAAAATACAATTTTACAATCTTAAACAACAGGCATGCATTACCACTAACATAGCAAAGGCAGCAAACATAAGGCATAGACAACTGTCACAAAAAAGGTCCCCCAAACACTTTTGGAGGATCCTGAAATCGATGACAGCTGGCATCCAGGCCTTCTCAAACAGGCAGACCATCCTTCCTACAGAACTGGTTAATAAAATAAATTCACTTAAAACTATCGTTCTCACTCCTAACAGTTCGCTTAATGTACAGCCAACAAATACCACTAAAGCAGTTACAATACTTTTATTTATGATCGCACATCGTGTTACTTCAAGGCAACATCTAGTAAACAGTTATTGAGGGAATATAAAACTATACGCCCAACTATGTCAACAAAACACTCAGCACTGCATTGAAGGTTTATCTTACTGGCTGCAAAACACATCTGTGAGCCACTGCAACTCACTATTAATCTAACACTTACAACAGGAATAATTCCTTACTTCTGGAAACACACTACCATAGCCCCAGTTCCCAAGGTTAAACCCTTGCTCCCATGTGAGTATAGACCAATCTCAAGTCTTTGTTCTTTGCTAAGGTAATAGAAAAACTGTTGTCAATGCAATTATGGAACATATCTCTAAATATGACCACTTAAATAACAGACAACATAGCTTTCACAATAAATGCAGCACACAGAGACCTTTAGTCATGGTACCTAACTTCATCCTTGAGGCTATGGAAAATGAATGGCTAACAAGTTCTCTTTTCATTACTTAGAGTGTGACAGACACACCCGTCTAATTAAAACACTAGTCAGCCTTGGTATAAGTGACAGTGAACTGTGTTGGCTCATTCCAAATTAACAGAAGATTTACTATTACATATGGTCCTATGCAGGCTCACTTCATTCCCAACTAACATAAGTTTTACTATTACTATTAGTTTTACTATTACACGTGGTCCTAATGTATCCAAAAATTATACTTTTTCAGTAGAAGTGTCTCAAGGCTCAGTTATGGGTCTAATACTTTTTTTCATTTTCATTAACAACCTAATTTTTGATATACTAACCCTTAACTGTATGCTTTACTCAGATGACATCATCAAATTACTCTTCGATAATTCACTCAACAAATTAGAACAAAAGCTACAACCAGATTTCAGCTTACTAGGCAATTGACTTTGTAGCACACAGCTTGTATTAAATTGTAAAATAAATTAAGCTACTATGCTGTTTGGGACACACCAAAAACTTACATCCAGTCCCACATTAAACATTACCAATCCTCAAAGCAACCCACTAACTAAAGTCCCTTAATCAAGGTACCTGTATAACTTTTGACCACCAACTCACCTATGCTCCACATATGCAAAAATAAAAGTAGCACTGAATCAACTTAGGTTATCATATGGATACTCCCATCAACACCAAAGAATCTAGGAAGACAATAACATTACAGATTATAATGCTCAAAATAAAATACTGTATACAACTATTTGCTCAAAACTCCGCAGAGGGCATACACACTCTGCCAGCGAATGTAAATACAAATTTGTAGATTCATAATCGAGAGAACAACACAGTATCTCTCTAGAAAAACCCAAATGGCTACAAGTAACTGTTAGGACCAGTCTCCTCCTCAACTGTTTAATATTCAAACTAAGTTGCTGCCAATGCTGTTCACCTCTGGCACGTACACTGAAACACAGTCAGACAAGCTTTTTCCTTAAACTCCTGTACAGACAATGCCACCTGTTTTCCATGACACCATTTCAAGAAGGCAGTAGGTGAACAAGCCTTCTCAAAACTTACACCTGCAGCACGGAGCTCACTACCTGAAGATATATAAAAGCAGCAGGAATTAAGTACACAAAAAGGAGTTACTCCAATGTTTCTGCAATTGCTAACTCGGGTGTATAGCTGTGCTCATATTTGCACCGCTAAAAAACACTATGTAATTTCTCAAGTGCATTAATACAGTTGTTTGACACATTGTACATATGTAAATACTGCTTTCAATTCCTTCTTTAATCTCTTCAAGCTCTTCTTGCTATAAACTTATAGCTGGTTTTCCTTAAACTGTAAAGTGTCATTTTCATCAGCATTTATTTGCATCTACCCATCACTTTGTTATTGGTTTGCGAATGAACTGTCACACTGTTTGAATTGTACAAACAACGAAGAATTGCAACTAACTGCTGAAACTTGTGAATGTCTAACCATCCTGGCTGTGGCTGAAAATGGTCTGTGGGCAAACCCACCTACCCAGTTAACAAAGTTAATGAATGACCAGCTGACTGAATAAATGAATAAAATAGGGAGTCAGCGATAATGGGCAAGTTAAGTTTGAGTTTAGATGATATTGTTGTTGAGTGTTGCCATAGTTTTTTGCTTCAGCTGCACACAAAGGTGCCATGCATAGCAAAGCTAAAAACTAAAAAAAATGAAATAACCTGTCAGAGATGAACAGTATGATGCTAACAATACTCCATTACTGCTGCATACCTGGCCTAGGTATGATCTGATCATCTCCCTCTTCAGTAACTGACTCCAGACTCCCACCCACCCACTCACTGTTGAAATTTGCTATCTGGTCCTTTGAGGTTACCAGTTCAAGACAATTAATGACTTTTAGTCATTATTTAACTTAGTTTGCTTAACTTAGTTATTTAGACAATTGCAGTAATTCAGTCTTCTGAGGTCAAACTCACTCTTATAACTAGAGTGCAGCCCTTTCCTCAACATTCAGCCTGCTGTTCTACATTACCTGATCCATCCAAGTTATCAAATCTAACCAGCAAACTGCTAGCAGCAATTGCTTAAAATGTGATGCATTTAAGAATGTAGAGCAAAAGACAGTTACAGATGATCAAACAGCTGCTGTTACTACTCAATAAATATTGCACTTTTCATAGACTAAGGAATTTAAGGCATGCATCATCACTTGGTCCTCTCTAAGGCTCATGTTATTAAAGATTCATAGGCTAGCTACTCTTGTGGGTGACTTTAAGCCTAGTTAACTACCCTATGTGAGAATCAAATCATGCACCTTAATTATGTAATGTAAATCTCAAGTACCCCATGTAAGAATCAAACACTGCACTTTAAGTTTCAAAGGTAAATATCTTAATCATTATGCCAACCTCTCACTTCATGTAATGAGTAGATATTAATAGGTCATCACACTGGATCCAGAGAGGTACCTGTTTTATTGCAAAGGATATTATGTCAAAAGAAGTAATGCCAATAATTTTTGTGGAAGCATGACTGACTGCAGTGGTTGAACATGACTTACCTCTTCATTGCCTGACTTCCTGCAATGCAGGATAGGCAAAGTGTAAGTCCTTAACTAACTGGCTTACTAACAACTGTCTTTTAACAGCCACTGAAACTCTAATACTGCTTAGAACTGGGGCTTTCTTTCTATATTGTGTCTGCATCACATTTTTGTCCAGTTTTCCACTTCTCAACACAGGGACTCTCCTCCATCTCTGCTCTTGCTACCCCCCTCCCCATCTTGTCCCAGCCTCCTTGGGGTCATCTGTGATTTTATGGGAAGAAGCATCATCATTCAGATATCTCTTTCAAATTCTTGCATTACTGCTGTAGGACAACATCAGTGCAAGTCACAAGTGGCAATAAAAATGTTTTTTTTTTGGGCATCTCTATTTGCATGAGCTGATTTATTAGATGTGACTGCATCAAAGTAATGTTTTTATTTAGATATGTATTAGCTAATCTGGTAAGTGAGCTCATCTTTCATGAACCCTTTTTCAGTCTTTAACTGGTCCATGAAGGCAAGGGTAAATCAGGCAGAAACACTCACACACACACACACACACACACACACACACACACACACACACACACACACACACACACACACACACACAGACATACACGTGGAAACCCTGTTTAAAAAGCAATCCCTGACTACAAAAATAACTAAAAGCTGATTATATCTTTCAAAAATATATATAGACTGATTATACCATCCTAACAAAAGTAAGCAAAGAAACCCAGATCTATTTCCGTATACATTTTTATTGGAAAAATGCAGTAACAACCATCAAAATAAATATAACTGTCCAAAAATAAAATGCCATATAGCACTCAAAACACCAAAGATAGTTGCAGACAGTGCAGCACGGTGAATGAAGACATCAGTGCATGAGCATTGGATGCAATTTCTTAATGAATACCAAATAAGCCCAAGTAATTATCCATTCACCATAAGATAATTGCAAAAGAACAAACCAAAAAAACGAAAACGGAAAGAAATCCCAAGTAAATAATTGCAAACTCTGCATATGGAGCATTTCTTCCCAGGCCTCCACTGAAAATTGGCTTCGTTCCAAGTCGGACTTTCCCGGTTAACAGATGTTAAATAAATAAATAAATAAAATAAATATGCCTGCTGGATTCCAAAACACAATGGATGGAAACAATAGAATTTAAATGCAACACTGTATTTCAGTGACAACTTTCTGAATGCACTCCGTGGCAGCTATATGTGCTTAATTTTAACACTACTATATTCCACAAATTCCTAGGGAATCCAATGGATTTTGCAAACATTAATACAAAACAAATGCAGTCTTGTGCTGTGGTGCTTGTGTTAAATACTGAGTTCTCTAGTCAGTGTACGGAGTTAAGTGGGAGGTCGAATCTCACTCCAGTCACCTGGTGTGTGAGTGTTTCTAGTCAGAACAGTATAACTGTGTACAGTCAGCAATACAATCCCATAAATTAAAAATATTTGGTTGGGAGGTTGGCATAGTAGTTGAGGTGTTCATCTTATAAGTACAAGTTTGATTCTCACATGGGTAATTGTGTGGAATTGGAATGGCCCACAAGGGCAGCTGGTCTGGTACTAATTTATGAACTTATGAACCAGCATTTAAAGCACTACAGCAGGGTGGGGTACTGCAAGCCAAAACAGAGGATGATTTGCAAAGGCATTCCAGAAGCCAGCCAGCCAGCTCTATGAATGGGAAATAATAGCTAGATACAGACCAGACAGAGAGATGGTGCAGGATGTGTGAAGGACATGTGCCCCCCCCCACATCCGTGCCTACAGTCTGCATGGTAACCCAGTACCATTATAAACAAAAGTGTGCCTAAGTCTAGGTATACTGGATTTTGGGACACTTCAGCAACATATGGGAGATGCCTTAGGCATGTTACAGGCAGCTGCCAGTTGTATTTTTGCACAGTTCCTGGCAGCAGATGAATAAATCTAATTCCCAACAATAGCCATGGATCGCAGAACTATCATGCAACAGTTCTATGTCATTGTCAACTTCCCCATGTCCTCAGTGCAATAGACTGCACCTACATCCCCTTCAAAACTCCAGCTGTACCTGACGCTGAATGGTATATCAATAGAAGGGGTTGGCCAACACTCACTAGTTAGATGATGTGCTCTGTAGATGGTCTTAATACTATTATTATGGAAACACACCCCAATAGTATATATGATGCAGCAGTATGAAGGGGAAAGTGCCCTGAAGTCTGCTTTCCAACATGGTGAAATGCCAAAGGGGATCATACTAGGTAAGTACATGAACAATGCTATATGGCAAGCAGTAGCCAGACATTGCAGCAGGAAACAAAATGAGCAAATATTCCTTCTCCTCAATCTGGAAACAGGTGACAGCAGTTATCCACTAGAGCCTTGGCTAATGAGGCTATGCAGACCCCATCAACCCATGCCAATCATGCATTCAACAGAGCACACGTCATGGAAAAAAACACCACCAAGAGTGTGTTTGGTGTGCTGTAAGCAAAATTCAGATGTCTGGACACACCCAGGGATGCACTCCTATAAACAAGCAAGTCATCACAGATGGTCATCATGTGTGCCATGCTTCACAACATAATAACATCAAAACATTGTGGCCTACCAGCCATAGGTGTGTGTGACCTACTCAAGAACCCAGCTGTCTGATACTGAGCTATCAGAGCTGTCACAGGATGATCAGGAAAACACAGGAGAGAGAAGAAATAGGCATGGGCAACATTATATTCGGCCATATGGCCTAGCTCATGCAACACAGCGGTATCTGACACACCTTTGAGTCATGATAAGCAGCCACACTTACAAATGTACACAGAGTAAACAGTGATGCTCAAATAATGCTGCCCCACAACAGTAGCACAGAGCATGACTAATGGAAGGAAACCATTAGTTGTCCACACTGAATATCATACACATGAGATGCATATGATATACCTGTAAGATCACACACAAGAAACTCAGCAAGGATCATATCTGAGGAAACATCACTACAGGAAGTCCCTCTACAGAGTACATCACCAAAGAGGACCACACTGGCAAATGTATGGTACGCAGAAGGTGTGCACAACAGAAGGTGTCATTGTACATCATTGCCATCATGCATATAACTATCATGGGAAGGTAATTGTAAAATAGCTAGTACCACTAGAAATACAGGCCCATGCAGTGTATGGGAATGTGTCAACACATGGATATACATTATGGATTTACATTATTGCAGCTGTTTGTACTACTTTAGTGTCATACAATAACTGCTATTTGTAATTATTCACTTCTTTATTCTTTTTGCTCGCAGAGTGTTAAATACAGCAGCTCCTAACTGCAGACATCCCCCCTACATACTGAGCACTAGCAACCACCCTGCAAACTCCCCAGGACTAGAGAACTATCAGCTGCTCAGTTTCACTGAGCAAAAGGTTAATATCTACCTGATTAATGTTAGCACGCTTCCAGGGTTGGCAGTGGGAAATTTTATTCTTAGTGATGAGCCCCCTCCTTTCCCTACAGGCTATAGTAAATTAAAACAAGGACTCTTACTGAATTTCTCCCTCTGTTCCCCCCACCTCGTCCCATTTCTTGTTATTTTACCTGATGGACCTGCCTCTTACATATATTTAGGTTATTGGCAGTCTTCACTAGTCACAGTCTAAAAGCCATTCAGCATTCCTCCATTCTCACTTGTTCTGACCACCATACAGATAGTTTTTGTAGTCACTTACCTGCACAACTTGGTTCAGGCCCGCTTTGTTCAACCTCACTACCACTCAGGCTCACTCTGCTCTCCTATCCTGCCCCCATCAGGTCTATATTATGACCTTGAATGATTAAAAGGGCGAACGCTCTTTAATCAACCCCTGAAAATCGAAAGCACTAAATCCAGAACAGACGGAACAGTGATTAGTTTTCCAGGGAAAAACATAGCTGCTCTGCAAAAAAAAAAAAAAAATCCAAACACAAAATAAAGTGGGGGGCTTCCACCCCCCACAACCCCCTACTTAAATATACCAACTCTGAGATCGCATTCCAGTGTAGGAAATGGCAAAGTCCCAAAAATGACCCAGTGATTTTTTTCCCTGGGAAAAAAATTGCTGTTGCATGTGTTCAGGATTTGGTGCTTTCGATTTTAAGGGGTCTATTAAAGAGTGCTCACTCTTTTAGTTGTTCAAGGTTATAATATAGACCCCCCCTCCCCACCTACCCCCCATTACTCATAGATTTATCCTAACCCCCCTTCACCTCAGCCACCTGCCACATCCATCACCCAACCAACCACACCCACAGCTGCACCCCTACATCATTGAGCTACCATCCCCCTTCTTATTACCCTACTCATAGCCTTTGCACCTCCACTTACTCCCCTAAATTCATACTTGTACACTCTGCACCACCCTCACAATCCTCTACAATACAAACCTCTGCTCTTACAACTAATAAATTCTGTCATCATAATCCAAACCCACTACCCCCACCATCACATTTCTCCACTAATACTGTTTATCTTATCCATTAGTACCCCCTACCATTATTTACTCATCAGTCTCAACTACATGAAATCCCCCACCTTACCCCTTGCCACATCCAACCCCCACAAACATATTGACACACCCCAAATCACCCATAGTCCACCCTTCCCTCAAACTAACTCATCAATTCACTACATCCTAGAATAAAAAAAAAAAACAGTTTCAGACTCCACTGTCTAATAGTTTCATACCGTAAAACCATTACTAACATAGCAGCCAAGTTACTATTAGCAGGTGATATCCACCTCAACCCTGGCCCATTATCTACCCGCAGGAACACAAATAACACCCACCTCCCATTTAAATACAGCCCAACTGATGTGCTAACACTAAACCTGAATATTTGTAGCATCATGAACAAAATAGAAGAGCTGCATTCAGCTATTTCTCTATATAACCGTGACGTAATACTCATAACAGAGACATGGCTTAAGCCTCATATCAAAGACAACTCTGTAACCCCACCCGGCTATAATATTCTAAGGGTGGACAGAAAGCACAGAAGAGGTGGAGGTATTGCCCTACTTTACAAATCTAACTTAAAGATACAGCTCCTATAAAAAGAAGCCCCAAACTTCAAAAACACTGAAACAATACTTGCTAAACTCCTCCTAAACCAGCACAAACATCTAAACTTATTCAGCATCTATATACCACCAGGTGATAACATAAACACCCTAAAATCAATACTCCACTAAGCTTCCTACTCCTCCCCCAAGAAACCATAGTATTAGGCGATGTCAACATTGACTGGAACTCTATCCACTCCCCAACACCCATCCACTACATTAACCTATATAACTTCATCCATCTCATTCAAACACCCACATGTATAGATAAGACCACCAGAAGACAATCCATATAAGACTGGATCCTCACTAACCAGGCCAACACTGCCCATCATTGTGTTATACTACCCAATTCTCTCAGTGACCACAGCCTAATTTTCATCCATCGACACAAACTTAAATGTACCAACTCGCCCTCCTTGCTACAAACCTGTTCCCACAAAAACTTCCCCTTAGACCAATTCACAGAAACCTTAACATCCTCTAAATGGACTCCCATCAAAACCCTCCCTCTGGACAAGGCAGTAGAGTACTTTAACTCCACATTCCTAAGGATCCTAAACCAACTAGCCCCAATCTAAACAATTAGGATATGCAGCAATCCTACTCCCCTGGTTACAGAAAACCACAAAGGCCTTACTAAAACAAAGGGACAAAGCATGGGAAATTTGGCAACTACACAAATCATCCACAACTAGACAAGCCTCTTCAGAACTTAGAAATAAGGCAAAAAAACAGGTTAAGATTGACAAACAAAATCACTGCATAGTCTTACAAAGAAAATATAGTAACAACTCACAGAAATATTGGGCTGCAGTGAACAACACCCTTCAACTCGGAAAAAACACCAGACCACCAACAAATATAGAAGGCACTAACTTTGGTATAGCCTCCAACTTCAACAACTATTTCACCTCCTCCGTACTGAAACTCATAAGTGATGCAAACCCCATCACCTCACCACCAACCCCCAAAGCCCAAACACCACCCCCTTTTCACTCAAACCAGTATCAATATCAACCATCCAAAAACTCCTAGCAAAACTCAAACTAACTACCCTCGCTGCGACAATCTCCCTGCTGAATACCTCCAACTTGCTTCAAGGGCCACTGCTTACCCTATCTCACTGCTAATAAATAGATCTATTACTGAACACACCGCTCCATCCTTGTGGAAAGCTTCATACATCATCCCCCTTCACAAGGGTGGCTCCTTCACTGACCTCTCCAACTACTGAACCATTGCAATCCTGTCAGCCCTATCAAAAATACTAGACAGGTGTATCCATTACGAGCTCTTCACTCATCTACTTTTCAACACCCTATTCACTAAAACTCAACACGGATTTCAACCAGCCCATAGTACAACCAATGCCCTAATTAACTTCACCAACACCATAAACTCATACAGACACCAAGAGAAACTTGTCTCCACCACCTTTCTAGACCTATCCAAAGCATTCAACAGAGTTTCCCACAATAAACTCCTATCTTACCTCTCTGAACTCAACTTTGGCAAGTCCACCCTACAATGGTTCAGTAGCTACCTAGACAACTGCTCTCAATTTCTCAAATGGCTCATCACCCCCCACTCCTCGTCAAATGTGGTGTACCTCAAGGCTCAATCCTTGGCCCCCTTCTCTTCAACGTCTTTACAAACCAACTCCACTTAGCAACCACAAAAGCTGATATAGTCCAATATGCAGATGATACTACCCTAATCTGCTCTGCACCCAACAGACATCTTCTACAAATCCAAGCCCAAGAATCCTTCACAGAGACAGAAAACTGGCTAAACAATTCCCAACTGATGCTTAACCCTAAAAAAACACAATTAATGCTATTCCACCCAATAAAGACTAATGACCCGACCTTCTCCATACTCTCAGCCAACAAGACCCTCATCACCCCTGTCTCTGAGGCCAAACTACTAGGTCTTACAATCGACCAGCAACTAAAATACAATAAACACATATCCCTAGCCATCTCCAAAGTCCACAAAAAGCTAGGATGCCTCTATTGCAGCAACAAGTTCTTAAGCTCCAAATCCTGAGCTGCCTTAGCCAGAACTCATCTCTTAGCAACACTACTCTATGCATCCCCAGTGCTAACAAATCTAAATAAAGTTGACCTGAACAAACTTTCAATGTGCTACAGCAAAATATTTAGGTTTGCAGCCAACTCTAAATCACGCTCTCGCCACTGCCAATCCCTACTGAAACTAGACTGGCTAGAATTTCCAAACTTACTACACTACCACCAGCTCAACATAGCCTATCAAATACTATACCACCCTGATAAAACCCCTTCCCTAACAAGCCTCCTAAACTTCTATAGCACCAACAGGGAACTACGATCCAACAAAGCCCTAATTGAAGTCATTCCATATAAAAACAGCTCAGGGGAATCTCTATTCCCTTACGAGATTGCAAACACATGGAATACCCTGCCCCCAGACCTCAGGTTACAAAACCACTCTACCACATTCAAAAACCTTATTAAATCACATCTTTATGACAACCACATATGTAACTGCAATGATCCTCCCTGAACCCTCACCCCACTGTAGGCTGTTATTCATTGCTGACTGTTTCACTGACATTGTGCTCTACCTATGCTAATTGTATATAGTGTAAATATCTTTCAAATGTGGGCTTACTATGAAGTCAATTGTACATATGCTGTATTTATGCTCACTTTGCAAGTGTGCTGTGATCATATACTTCTACTACAACCTTGTTTTTGTTTAACTGTTAACCTTACTATAACATGTTATCTTACACTGTTGTTAAACTTTGTTAAATACTATCTCTATCATGTTTTTTTTACTTACTACTCTGTAACTTTGTAGAGCTTTTCTCCCCAGAACTGTGCTGAAAACATACACCAGTAGTCCAATCGGACTATCCTGGTAAACAAATGTTAAATAAATAAATAAAAATATTACAAAATATCAGGGGTCATATACTGACATTGATGCATCACATATAGCAATGTGTAAAGTGTAACAGTGTAATACAGCACAGTAAACAGCATTCAGAAGCATAAGTCATGACAAACAACCCATGTACTGCATAAAAATAAAAATACCACAAGCAAGCCACATATCCCATGCCTGACTTAGAATGTTAGACATAAGGCAATACTTTGATGCACAGGTTATTGCTGCAACCCTCAGTGTTACTCTAACACAGTCCAGGGCACCCATGCTGAGGGCTCACACTACATTCCTGGATGCCCTCTGCCATGTCTTGAAACAATTGGCCCATAATGCTACTCCGAGGAGCTGGATGTGGTCACACTAACATTCTGAGACACAGTGTGGGTAGAAGAATTAGTACAATGTGTCTGTCTGGATGTGACTTCTAGCCTCACAGTTGAGCGACCAACAGCAGATGTGTGCATGCACGTTGCAGCACAGACATTGATGTCTGAGGGCCATGTATGGGTTTAATGAGAGGGGCCCTCCTTCTCCACACTGAAGGTAATCTGCTTACGACAATTAGAGTACATTGTCGCCACACAATTAGATGTTGTCCTGTTTGATTCTCAGCTAGAGCGTCTTTTGTGTGGAGACATGCGTGAATGGGCATACCTTCGTTGAAGGTTGTGCGTCAGGGCCGTCAACTTGGCATGTAGAAATCTACTGCCAATCATTAGTGGACCGGACTGTGGCGACCCCTAACTGGGAAAAGCTGAAAGACACAACAACACCAAGTTCATACTATAGCACTGCTCTAGCAATGCCATAACAAAGTTTCAGTAGAGCGTTCAACTGATACCACACTGTCATACTGTGCAGCCAATGCTGGCATGACCTGCTCATGTCTACACTTCTAACCTTCATGTAACACACTCCGCTGCCATGCTACACAATCAGTGGCACTGGCAAATGTGCACAGGTCAGAGCCATGATGTTACTGTGAATATTCATTTGCTTGTAATAATAGGCAGACACCATCTGACATACATCCATGCACATCAGCTGCAGTCCCAAATGTAGTCAATGGACAGTATCAGTCCATTGTGGGTAAAAGTCACCATCATTACCAGTCTCTGCATGAGAATGTGGATCACGGTCATCATCATGTCTGTCATCTGATGTCCCCACATCATCAGAATGACTGGCCACATTATCCTCCTTATCAGAGGTTACACCATCACCCACATGTCTGTCCCCTTCTGGAATGGACAGTGACCCCAGTTTAGTGGCCTGTATGCCATTGGCTGTATTTTCAGAGTGAGTCACATCATATCCCACCTCAGGATCAGTCAATGGGCTAATGGAGGAGGCAGGTAGTGAATGTGCTGCAAAAAAGACAGATGAAGCATGTCAGATATATTCATAGAAGTCAAATGATCCAGCACAGAACTGACATTTTGTTCAACTATATAACTACAATGCTAATGGTGATATGGACTTACCAGGTTGTCATGGCTGTGGGTGGTTCAGGGGAACCTATATAACAGAGATGCCATGTCATTTACATATCAATCAAATATGACAGATAATGTTACTACAACTACTAAAACCTACATGGCATGTCATCCTCTGTCTCCACTGCCAGTGTTGAGGGTTGAAATGACACTGTCATGTAAAAAGATAAATGTACACAGCTCAGTGGTAAGCACATACAAGGCACATATAGCACTATAGTTGATATATAACACACAGGTATACATATACCAGATGGACAATAGTGACATTCAGATTACAGGTGTCCTATGCAAGTTAACAAGAACACATTAGTCCTGAAGGGCACAGATTTCAGTAATTATCAGTTGTGAAATGTACCAACCATATAGACTACCTACCAGGTACATCCTCCCTGGTTGGAGAACATATTATTCAACGTAAAGCAGAATCGGTTTTATAAAATGGCAAACAAACAAACAACAAATAACATGTAAGTACACTCTGCAGTCATAACAGGAGTCAGAGGCACAAAACAGCTATGGATCACACTAACAGGATATGTGGACAAATGACAGTGCACAAGTCATGAAGATGTACCTGTGTAGGGAAGAAGCCAGCATTAGTTTCATAGATCACGTGTGCAAAACACATTTCTACACTATAGCAATAATACAAACAACCTTACCAGGTCTGTCTCTGCCTGATGATTCATGGCCCATGTCTCACAAAAATGTATCTGTAAGTTCAATGGCACACAAACAACAATATGTGAGTATACTCTACAGGCACAACAGGAGGCAGATGCATACAACTATGGATCACAGTATCAGACTACAAAGGCACGCATGTGTCATGTATTGCCACTGTTCTAGTGTTGATGGGGCTATGCAACTGAAAAACAGAACATCACACATGTGGTATGTACACACTGTGTGGGTAAGATAACATGTTATAAAATTTACATTGTGTGTCCATGTCAGGCGTGCTGCCATGACCATGACATAGTTCTACTGTGGAACACAAATATAACATTACACTAGGAATTGTGAATGAATGTCCTTCAACCAGAATTGGTTTATGTTGCAGTGTTGGTGAACATTGGGCATACCTGCACATCCTGCTACAACTACCTCAATACCTCATCCAGTTATCCAATGATCCTGACAGGTGTTATAATGGGAGGCCATCATTATTTCCTCTGGAGAAGAAATGGTGGCCCACCTCCACTGGCATTATTTGCCCTCTCATAATGACAGAGTCTGTTAGCTGCATGGATGATCATGTTAGAACAACATCACTGGCTGGTCTCCCTGGAGATATTGTGTCTACCCACAACATTGATCATATGTATCAGATCTGTCCACACTTGATTTCCCCAGACAGTATTGCCTGTCTATCCAAGCAGGTTGCAGCCATCTATTATTATTATTATTTCACAGGGGGGTGGAGGTTGGTATAATGGTTAAAATGTTTACCTCACAAAGACAAGATAGCGGGTTGGATTCTCACTTTTGGAAGGGAAATGGACTAGGCTTAAAATGGCCCACAAGGGCAGCTAGCCTAGTATTTACCTATGAACCTATTATTTTAATTTCCTCAGTGTGTACAATTGTCTCTTCTATTGCAGTTTGACATCTGGAAGCGCATCTTAGAGTTTATATAGGGGCTCACATATTGACATAACAATTTTAAAAGGATAGGTCAAATGAATGCTTCACCTCTCATTTACAGTGCATAGCTATGCAAAACAACATGCCTCAGGAACTTTGCAATGATCAACATCTGTAACCAGATTGTGAGGGAGCATAGTAAATGAACTGGAATCTGCCAGGATGTAGTGCAGATCCACCACCACTATGACGCTCTACATCCGAGGGATGCAGAAGAGGGTCACAGAGGTCCGATGCCAGCCACCTACAATAAGTTACATACTCCACACTTTAACACCTACATTATCATATATGTATGTAGTAAGTATGTATATGTGTTTATGTGATGCATTGTGTTTCATGTGTATTCCATGATTATCTGCATCAATAATAGTAATTTACATGGAAGAATAATGTGTTATAATCTTTAAAGTTATCATTTACATGTTGATGCATTCTGAAGTTATCCACAACACTGCACCTGTGTAAACATTATGCAGTTCTGTCTATCATACATGTATATTAATATGGATTTCAAACATGCTATTATGACTGCTATTCTGTGATATTTGCATATAAAACATGTAAAAAACTGTGATGTCCCTTAGCTTGACTGCTTAATCATTTTGGCAAAGTGAAGATTGGTTGCCTATGTGTGGGTTCAAATCCTAGTTTATCAAACTTTTGAGAAATAATTGGCAGTAATTCATTTAATATTACACATCACATATGGAAAACCTACATTTGTTTGGTAACTTATACAGTACAGACTTTTACAAATGTAGCACAGCTATGGTTCATTGATGCCTACAACACGTAGGTTCATAGGTTCATAGATCGCAGGTCGCAGATGACTATGCATTTTTATTTGCAAAGCATTGAGAAACATAATACCGTATATGTCTGTATGTGTGAATCCTGAGTAAGACATTAAAATTTACAACAGTCTTTTCTGATCCATTTTTTTCTTTTATCAGCTTAATGAATGTAAGTCCAAAGCAGGTCATTATGGCTGAAATATTTGTGAGTCTTGCAAACATAACGCACGTACAAAAAGTGTGGATCTGCAATCCTTATGCAGTCTTATGGCTGTTAGATTATCACTGTATGTGGAGTCATTGACTGCCTTCCTACCTAATTTACATGTGTAGATTTGATTTCCACAGTTCTGCACTAATTCCCTTAATGGCTATTTATTTGTTTCAAGTACAGATGAATTTTTCCTTGCAAACTATAAAAAATAAACTCAGTGTGCTGACACGTTAGTTTTATACCATGGATATATGCAAATATTGTTGTTATTCCATAATATGGACTTTTACAACCAGAAAAGAATTGTGGCATGCATTAGCGCTAATGGTTAAACAATAGGGCAATATAAATGTCGGTTGCCTATGTGAAGCTTCAAATCTAAGCATAGCCTATTTTGGATGTCACATATGGAAGATCTATAGATGTTTGGTGACTTATGCATTAGAGATTTTACAGATCTAGCATGGCTGTGATGCACTAATGCCTATAGCGTTTAGGCCACGAATGACTACTCATATCTCTGCTGCCCACAAGGAATCTAGAAACATCATACAGTAAACGTCTGTTAACAATATGAGTGAATGCTGAGTAATACATTCATATGCTACGTCTAAAATTTAAATTTCACAACAATCTGTTATAATCCAGTGTTTCTTTTCATTGACTTTCCTCCTACCTACTTTTCATGAGTAGGTTCCATTCCAGTGATTGAGCAATAATTCCTTTAATGGCTATTTATGTGTTTCAAGTGCAGGCAAATGTTTTCTTGCAAACTGTAAGAGCTGGAAACTTAAACTGTTATAATTCGGGGGTATAGGTATAATTAAGGTGATGACATGCAGTCACGATTAAATAGCTTTGGTGTTTGAATCGTACTTCAGGCATTGCCTACTATGCAAGCTTGAATATTCTTAAAGCAGGCATGCACGACTTGCAGACAATGTGTTATGAGTAGTGCTGCTTTTGTTCCATTCTATTAGTCATTTATGTTATGGATGACAACAGCTCACATTGCACAATGAATTTCAGATATATTACATATAAAGTGATGTTAAATGTGTTTAGTGGTTATGTACTGCACATGGCAGCACTTCTAATTTTCTTTTACTTCTCTCAGACAGAGCTTTATTGGCAGGAGCTGCTTGAGCTCCATGCTTGTGCAATGCTGTGTAACTGCACTGTGATGGTTTGTTACACTACCTTACATACAGCTTCCTGTTATTAGTGTGCTACTTACACCACCTTACATACAGCTTCCTGTTATTAGTGTGCTACTTACACTACCTTACATACAGCTTCCTGTTATTAGTGTGCTACTTACACTACCTTACATACAGCTTCCTGTTATTAGTGTGCTACTTACACTACCTGACATACAGCTTCCTGTTATTAGTGTGGCACTTACACTACCTTACATACAGCTTCCTGTTATTAGTGTGCTACTTACACTACCTCGCCTACAGCTTCCTGTTAGTATGCCACTTACACTAGCTTACATACAGCTTCCTGTTAGTAGTGTGGCACTTACACTACCTTACTTACAGCTTCCTGTTATTAGTGTGCCACTTACACTACCTGACATACAGCTTCCTGTTATGTGTGCCATTTACACTACCTTATATACAGCTTCCTGTTATCAGTGTGCCACTTACACTACCATACATACAGCTTCCTGTAATTAGTGTGCCACTTACTCTATCTTACATACAGCATCCTGTTATTAGTGTGCTCTTTACACTACCTTACAGTTTCCTGTTATTAGAGTACCACCTACACTACCTTACATACAGCTTCCTGATGTTCTTCGTGTTTCACTGTTGCAGTCATCACATTTGGGTTATCTGCTTGCAGTAGCCCTTAGTCGACCTGATTAACAAAGTCTTGGGTCCTACATCGGTTGCTGTCTCTTCTTCCATGACGTCAGGTCATCAGGGGTATAAAACATGCAGCCGACGTCATTAAATCAGTTTTTCTTGCCGTGCAGTGCCTGAAGCAGAAGCAGTTCGCAAGTGCCGGTCGGCCGACTCCTGAAATTTTCATTTTTGAGTTTCAGAACTGAAGTCTTCAACTAAAAGCTAAGTACCCCGTTGTGAAAACTTTTTCTTGCTCTAATCCGATGTCAGTAAAAGTGATATTCCTTTGTAAATATACTATTACTGTCTAAATGTTTCTTCACCAAATATTCCATTACGCTGTTCGTGATATTGTATGTGAAAATTTTTTTAGAGATATATAAATTTTTTTTTGGAGTTTTTTTTCTCCCGGCCCTCAGCTGAAAATGGATGGACATGCATCCAGTGACTATCGGTTTAACAAATAAAAATAAAATAAAATAAAAATAAAAATAATTGCATTTCTTGTGGAAAGCAAACGCCTCATAAAGATTTTCATTTGTACTGTATTCCTTGCCTAGGCCCTGACCACGACGTACCTCACTGTTGGTTTTGTGCCTTATTTAAACCACAAACTATCCATCGTCAGTATATTTGCACTTCTAAATATTTTGGTGCTCAGTTCAATTATCCTGATATGTCTTCAGTAAGCCATCCGACTACCGATATTCCAAAAAAACACAAAGATAAAGACAGAGACAGGCTGCCCAGTTCGCTGGTACTCAGTGAGGTGCTTTTGCAGCCCCTGATGCCAGCCATTTCAGATTCGCAGGCCTCTACTGAGACTCATTCGGAGTCCGGTATGCTGCGAGATGCTTCAACTGTTTAACCTGTGGATGTCTCTACCTTGGATGGGTCTAGAGCTGCTGTGCAGGCACTGGCTTCTGAGGGTGTATACAGGCCTACTGACTTGCATATTAAACTGGCGCCATCTTCTTCTTCAAGGCCTAAAACTCGAAACATGCCTAGAAAACTGAAACCCAGACTGCATGGTCAGGCCTCTATGCCTAAAAAACAAATGATAAGAATGGCTGAAGACCTTATTACTTTAATCAGGGGAAGCCAACCTTACCCCTCTAAGAGACCTAGGACTGAGTTTGCTTATGATACTTCTGACCAGGATTCTGAAATTTCTGTTTCCTCTGATGACCAGGTTTTACCCTTATATACCTATGAGGATTCTGATCCTGAGGACTCTATTCTCTCTGCGTCCCCCTAGAGGATTTCTCTTTTGGTGAAACCTTGCATAATCTCAGGGAACATTTTCGTTAGGAAAGTCAGGATTTCTCTGATTCTAAAAAAGGCTTAGGGATTTCTTACTCCTGCCCCTGCACAGGACTTTAGCTATACCTTCTGTACTGGACATTGTTGATTATGCCTTTTCGGAATCTAGCATGGCCCCTGACTCTTTACCTCCTGCTTCCAGAAAAGCTGATAGATATTACAGGGCTCCTGACTCTCTCAAGTTCCTTTTCAAAAATCCTACTGCAGATCCTGAGACCATTTCACAGGGTCCCAAGGGCATTAAGGCTACTACTGCCAAAAATCCTACCCCCTCTGATAGACAATCCAGGGTGCTGGATAGATGGGGTAAGAAGGTATACACTTCTGCAACCTTGGCCATTAGGGCCTTGAATTGCCAGTTTCATATGTTAAAGTATCAGCTGCATATTATTGGATTGCTTAAGCAGAAAATGATGTTGATTCCTGATTGTGCTGAAAATAAGGATTTACAGGATTTAATGCATTCTGCTGCACAAGTTGGTAAACATACATTGTAATGTGGTTTTGTTTCACTAGAGGCACCTTGTAGGGCTGCAGTAACTGGGTCTGTATTTAGAAGGCATGCTTGGCTTGAGGAGCAATCCTTGCCAGACCATGTTAAAGTGAAATTACTGGATGCTCCCTTAAATCAGGACTGCCTGTTTGGCAACAAGGCAGAAGAAGCTCTTAAAAAGATGGAGGAAAAAGCTAAGTCTATGCAAACTGTTAAAGATTTTTTATAAGAACAACTTCCAGGATTTAGTAGGCATTGGCCTTCTAAGAAATGGCCCTTTCCTGCCTCTGCCAGACCTTCTCAGTCCAAACCCGGATCCAGCAGAGCACCCAGGCTTCAGTTCCAGGGGATGCACAGGACTAAGCAGTAGGGGGCCTCCACTTCCAAATCTGGGAGTAATATAACTCCCCACATGGTAAACTGTCTCATTGACTTATTTTTAAAACTTCCAAACACTTCTCAACTGACTGCCCCTTTGGGGGGAAAGATTGCACTTCATGCAAAGAACTAAAGAACTGGGGACTCTTTACCCAGGACAAATGGGTTTTAAATATAGTGTCCCAAGGATACAGATTTTACTTTCACACGTTACCAACTCCAAGCGCTTGGCTGGATCTACCTCCAAATCAGTGGGCAGAGGCCCAAAAGCAAGTACTCTCTCTTAAGCATAGGGGGTATTCAATTGGTACCAGAAGAGGAAAAGGGGCAAGGTTTCTACTCGAGGTTTTTCCTGGTGCTCAGAAAAGGCAATTCATGGTGTCCTATCCTGGACCTGTCTACGCTAAACACCTTTTTGGTGATTTCAAAATTCAAGATGCTGACTCTTGACTAGTTGCTTCCTATGCTAAGCAAAGATGCCTGGTTGGCAACACTAGACTTAGAGGAAGCATACCTACACATCCCAATCAAGGAATCTTGCAGAAGATACCTGTGCTTCAAAGCACTAGTTGCTTCCTATGCTAAGCAAAGATGCCTGGTTGGCAACACTAGATTTAAAGGAAGCATACCTGCACATCCCAATCAGGGAATCTTGCAGAAGATACCTATGCTTCAAAGCTCTCTGCACTGCCCTTTGGCTTATCTACTGTGCCCAGGGTATTCACAAAGTGCCTAGCTCCAGTCATTGCATTTTGCAGGCAAAGACCAGGACATACTTTTGAATCATCTGGCTTTTGTACAAAGGGTGCTACCTTGTCTGGGGTACACCATAAATGAAAAGAAACCACACCTGGTACCCTGTCAACAAATTATATTCCTGGGAGCAAGCTTGAATACAACTTCCCAGATGGCTTTCCTCACGCCAGAGAAAAAATTCACTTGACAACCTATTTCAAACAAGTGGTCACAAAAACCATGCTATCTCTAAGGCAGATACTACAAGCCTTGGGGTTCATGGCCTCCTGCATTCTTCTAATTCCATATGCAAGACTGCATATGAGGAAACTACAATGGTATCTAAAAAGCCTATGGTGTCAACATTCTCAGGATCTAGAAGCAATGATTCCTATCATTTCTTGCCTATGCCTAGAATTCCTTTGGTGGGCAGAAGCCTGCCACCAAAACAAGGGACTACCATTCACACTACCCCCTTCTGCCCAAACCCTAACAACAGACACATCAGACTATGCATGGGGGGGCGCACCTGGCAGGGAAGTGCATTCAGGACAAATGGAACCCAATTCAAATGCACCTTCACATTAGTCATAAAGCAATGTTAGCTGTACAGAATGCTCTGACAGCCTTCAAGGACCACATTCTTCCAGGACAATTAATGGTAAAGACGGGCAACACCACTGTTATGTGGTACATAAACAAGCAGGGGGTTACACATTATTACCCCCTCTGCAGACTAGCCATGGCATTGTGGAACACAGCCTTGAGCTACCAAGTGCATCTACAAGCTCAATTCCTGCCAGGAAAACTAAATACACTGGCAGAAGGAGTAAGCAGAAACCTCATGGACCCACATGAGTGGAAATTGGAACCAAGGATTTTCAACATGTTGACAAGCAAATGGGGGAGCCCAGATATAGACTTGTTTGCCCCCCCCACAGAACTATCAATTGGAAAAATTTTGCGCAAGGACTTCCCCACAGACAAGCTTGGAAAGTGGATGCTCTGTCCTTCAGCTGGAAAAACCTATCAGTTTATACCTTTCCTCCTCTGCCTCTGCTCTCTAAAGTACTGCTAAAGATCAAACAAGACAAACCAAGAATGATTTTGATTGCACTGGCCATGCCAACATGAGTACCCACTCCTGCGCAGTGTGTCACTGTTGGCCCCATGGCACCTGCCTCAGACTCCTACCCTGCTGTCTCAGTAGGAGAACCAGATTCTGGACCCTCAGCTTCAAACACTGAACCTAGCAGCCTGGCTAATTACCTAAGCTCTCCTTTACCATCCCTCAGTAAACCAGTGATGGATGTCACTTTAGAGGCAAGGAGGCCTAGTGCTAGAAAATCTTATGCTGAAAAATGGAAAAGATTCTGTGCCTGGAACCAGTCTCAAGGGATGAGCACAGCAGTGCCCAATTTACCTCAGATTTTAGAATACTTAACTGAGATGCTTCACAAGGGCCTGTCTTTTTCTTCAATAAAAATTCATGCCCCATTTCAGCTCATTATAACACAGAACCTCCCCTCTTCTCTCATCCACTGCTCAAGCAGTTCCTAAGAGGAGCCAAAAATTTTAAGACCACCCAGGAGAGCTGCAACTCCAGCCTGGGACCTTAACTTTGTATTGGCTAAACTCACCCTTCCTCCTTTTGAGCCAGCTGCTACTGCAGATTTAAAATTCCTTTCTTGGAAAACAGCTTTCCTTTTAGCAATCACTTCAGCAAGAAGAGTATCTGAATTACAGGCCCTTATAGCAGTGGAGCCTTTCATCATCTTTCATGCGGACAGGGTGTCTCTCAGGACCACTCCCTCTTTCATGCCAAAGGTGGCATCCAGTGTGGCCTTTAATCAGTCCATTCATTTGCCAACCTTCTTTCCTAATCAACAGAACAAAGGGGAATGGATATTGCACTCCTTAGATGTGCGCAGACAACTTAGATGCTACTTGTACAGGACTAAACCTCAAAGGAAATCTGAACAACTGCTGGTGGCATTTGCTGCAGGAACAGAGGGGAAGGCTATTTCAAAGCAAACCATCTCCAAACGGATAGGCCATTGCATTCATTTCTGCTATAAGCACCATGGAAAACCTATCCCACAAGGGATCAGACCCCACTCAACCAGGGCTGCTTCTACACCCGAATCAACCAGGGCTGCATCTACCTCTACAGCCTTTCTCAGAGGCGTACCTACCAGGGACATCCTAGAAGCTGCTACCTGGAGTTCTTTACATACTTTTACCAAGCATTACCATTTGCCAATTTTCTCTAAATCCAGAGCTGGCTTTGCCACTGCAGTTTTGCAGGGCCTTATAGCTGGTCCTAATGCTATCTAAATTCCTCCTCCCATCCTTAGCTTTGGGAATATACCCAAATGTGATAACTGCAACAGTGAAACATGAAGAACATAGTACAGTTGTGTACACTTACCATAAATGTAGATGTTCGAGAGTATTCACTGTTGTAGTCCTGGTTGCACTCCCTCCAGCCCCCTGACTTCTTTTGGCTATACATCTTCTCTCCTTTTCAATGCTTAAAAGCTTGTTGGTGTATTTAATTTTTTGTTGGAGGTATAACCTTGTATTTTTATAAATTTAATTGCTTCCCATTAGGGGGGCACCTGACATCTGAGGCAAGAAAAACTGATATAATGACGTCGGCTGCATGTTTTATACCCCTGATGACCTGATGTCACAGAAGAAGAGACAGCAACCAATGTAGGACCCAAGACTTTGCTAATCAGGCCGACTGAGGGCTACTGCAAGCAGATAACCCAAATGTGATGACTGCAATAGTGAATACACTTGAACATCTACATTTATGGTAAGTGTACACAACTGTACTTAATTAGTGTGCCACTTAAACTACCTTACAGCTTCCTGTTACTAGTGCACCTCTTACACTACCATATATACAGCTTCCTGTTATGTGTGCCACTTACACTACCTTACATACAGCCTTCTGCTATTACTGTACCACCTACACTACCTTACATACAGCTTCCTGTTAAAAGTGTGTCACACTGCCTTACATACAGCTTCTTGTTATTAATGTGCCACTTATACTACCTTACATTCAGCTTGCTGTTATTAGTGTGCCACTTACATCACCTTACATACAGCTTCCTGTTAGCAGTGTACCACCTACTCTACCTTACATACAGCTTCCTGTTATTGGTGTGCCACTTACACTGCCTTACATACAACTTCTTGTTATTAGTGTGCCACCTACACTACCTTATATACAACAGCTTCCTGTTATTAGTGTGCTGCATACACTACATTACATACAGCAGCCTGTTATTAGTGTACCACTTATGCTACCTTACATACAATTTCCTGTTGTTAGTGTGCCAATTACACTACCTTACATACAGCTTATGTTATTAGTGTGCAACTTACACTACATTACATACAGCTTCCTGTTATTAGTGTGCCATTTACACCACCTTACACATGGCTTCTTGTTGTTAGTGTGCCACTTACACCACCTTACATATAGCTTCCTGTTATTAGTGTGCCACTTACTCTACCTTGCCTACAGCTTCCTGTTATTGGTGTGCCACTTACACTGCCTTAAATACAACTTTCTGTTATTAGTGTGCCACCTACACTACCTTATATACAACAGCTTCCTGTTATTAGTGTGCCAATTACACTACCTTACATACAGCGTCCATTATTAGTATGCCACTTACACTACCTTACATACAGCTTCCATTATTAGTGTGCCACTTACACTACCGTACATGCAGCTTCCTATTAGTGCGTCATTTACACCACCTGACACACAGCTTCCTGTTATTAGTGCGCCACTTACACAACCTTGCATACATCTTCCTGTTATTAGTGTGCCACTTCCACTACCTTACATACAGCTTCCTGTTATTAGTGCGCCACTTACACAACCTTGCATACAACTTCCTGTTATTAGTGTGCCACTTACACTACCTTACATACAGCTTCCTGTTAGTGTGCCACTTACACTACCTTACAGCTTCCATTATTAGTGTGCCACTTACACTACCTTACATACAGCTTCCATTATTAGTGTGACACTTACATTACCTTACATACAGCTTTGTATTATTAGTGTGCCACTTACACTGCCTGACAACTTCCTGTTATTAGTGTACAACTTACATTACCTTACATATAGCTTCCTGTTATTAGTGCACCACTTACACTAATTTAAAGCTTCCTGTTATTGCTGTGCAATGTACACTACCTTACATACAGGTTCCTCTTATTAGTGCGCCACTTACACTACCTTACAGATTTCTGATATTAGTGTGCAACTTACACTACCTTAAATACAGCTTCCTATTATTAGTGTGTCACTTACAATCCCTTACAGCTTCCTGTTATTAGTGTGCCATTTACACTACCTTACATACAGTTTCCTATTGTTAGTGAACCACTTATGCTACCTTACATACAGCTTCCTGTTATTAGTGTACCACCTTCACTACCTTACATACAGCTTCCTGTTATTAGTGTACCACCTAGCCTACCTTACATACAGCTTCCTGTTATTGGTGTGCCACCTACACTACCTTAGATACAACAACTTCAAGTTATTAATATGCCACTTACACTACATTACAAACAGAATCTTGTTATTAGTGTAACACTTATGCTACCTTACTTACAGCTTCCTGTTGTTACCGTGCCAATTACCCTAACTTATGTACATCTTCCTGTTATTAGTGTGCCACTTACACTACCTTACATATAGCTTCCGTTATTAGTGTGCCACTTACATGACGTTACATACAGCTTCCTTTTATTAGTGTGCCCTTTACACCACCTTACATTCCGCTTCCTGTTATTATTGTGCCACTTACACTACCTTACATACAGATTCTTGTTATTAGTGTGCCACTTACACTACCTTACAGCTTCCTGTTATTAATGTGCCACTTACACTACCGTACAAACAGCTTCCTGTTATTAGTGTGTCACCGACATTACCTTACATATAGCTTCCTGTTATTAGTGTGCCACTTACACTACCTTACATACAGCTTCCTGTAATGTGTGTGCCACTTACTCTATCTTACATACAGTGTCCTATTAGTGTGCCCTTTACATGACCTTACAGCTTCCTGTTATTAGTGCACCACCTACACTACCTTACATACCGCTCCTGTTATTGGTGAGACACTTACACTACCTTACATATAGCTTCTGTTATTAGTGTGCCACTTACATGACTTTACATACAGCTTCCTTTTATTAGTGTGCCCTTTACACCACCTTACACACAGCTTCCTGTTATTATTGTGCCACTTACACCACCTTACATTCCGCTTCCTGTTTTTAGTGTTCCACTTACACTACCTTACATACAGATTGTTGTTATTAGTGTGCCACTTACACTACCTTACATACAGCTTCCTTTTATTACTGTGCCACTTACACTACCTTTAATACAGCTTCCTGTTAGTAGTGTACCACCTACTCTAGCTTACATACAACTTCTTGTTATTGGTGTGCCACTTACACTGCCATACATACAACCTCCTGTTATTAGTGTGCCACCTACACTACCTTATATACAACAGCTTCCTGTTATTAGTGTTCCACTTACACTACATTACATACAGCATCCTATTAGCGTACCACTTATGCTACCTTTCATACAGCTTTCTGTTGTTAGTATGCCAATTACACAACTTTACATACATCTTCCTTTTATTAGTGTGCCACTTACACTACCTTACATACAGCTTCCATTATTAGTGTTTTACTTACACTACCTTACACACAGCTTCCTGTTATTAGTATGCCATTTACACCACCTTACACACAGCTTCCTGTTATTAGTGTGCCACTTACACCAACTTACATACAGCTACCTGTTATAAGTGTGCCACTTACATTAGCTTACATACAGCTTCCTGTTATTAGTGTGCCACTTACACTACTTTACCTACAGCTTCCTGTTATTGGTATGCCACTTACACTGCCTTACATACAACTTCCTGTTGTTAGTGTGCCACCTACGCTACCTTATATACAACAGCTTCCTGTTGTTAGTGTGCCACATACAGCACATTACATAAAGCATGCTATTAGTGTACCACTTATGCTACCTTACATACAGCTTCCTGTTGTTAGTGTGCAAATTACACTATCTTACATACATCTTCCTGTTATTAGTGTGCCACTTACACTACCTTACATATAGCTTCCCTTATTATTGTGCCACTTACACTACCTTACATATAGCTTCCTGTTATTAGTGTGCCATTTACAAAACCTTAGAGCTTCCTGTTATTAGTGTGCCTCTTACACTACCTTACATACAGCTTCCTGTTTTTAGTGTGTGACCTACATTACCTTGAATACAGCTTCCTATGTGTGCCATTTACACTACCTTACATATAGCTTCAGGTAATTAATGTGCCACTTACTCGATCTTGCATACAGTGTCCTGTTATTAGTGTGCCCATTACACTACCTTACACCTTCCTGTTATTAGTGTACCACCTTCACTACCTTACATACAGCTCCTGTAATTAGTGTGCCACTTACACTACCTTACATACAGCTTCCTGTTATTAGTTTGCCACTTACACTACCTTACAGCTTCCTGTTACTAGTGCACCCTCTTACACTATCATATATACTGCTTCCTGTTATGTGCACCACTTACACTAACTAACATACAGCTTCCTGTTATTAGTGTGCCACTTACACTACCTTACATACAACTTCCTGTTAGTAGTGTATCACCTACTCTACCTTACATACAGCTTCGTGTTATTGATGTGCCACTTACACTGCCTTACATACAACTTCCTGTTGTTAATGTGCCACCTACACTACCTTATATACAACAGCTTCCTGTTATTAGTGTGCCACATACAGTACATTACATACAGCATCTTATCAGTGTACCACTTATGCTGCCTTATATACATCTTCCTGTTATTAGTGTGCCACTTACACTACCTTTCATATAGCTTCTGTTATTAGTGTGCCACTTACGTTACCTTACATACAGCTTCCTGTTATTAGTGTGCCACTTACACTACCTTACATACAGCTTCCTGTTATTAGTTTGCCACTTACACTACCTTATAGCTTCCTGTTATTAGTGTGACACTTACACTACCTTACATACAGCTTCCTGTTATTAGTGTGTCACCTATATTACCTTACATACAGCTTTGTGTTATTAGTGTGCTACTTAAACTACCTTACATACAGCTTTCTGTAATTAGTGTGCCACTTACTCTATCTTACATACAGCACCCTGTTATTAGTGTGCCCTTTACACTACCTAACAGCTTCCTGTTATTAGTGTATCACCTACACTACCTTACATACAGCTCCTGTAATTAGTGTGCCACTTACACTACCTTACAGACAGCTTCCTGTTATTAGTGCACTACTTACACCACCTTAGAGCTTCCTGTTATTAGTGTGCCTCTTACACTACCTTACATACAGCTTCCTGTTTTTAGTGTGTGACCTACATTACCTTACATACAGCTTCCTATGTGTGCGATTTACACTACCTTACATATAGCTTCCTGTAATTAGTGTGCCACTTACTTGATCTTGCATACAGTGTTCTGTTATTAGTGTGCCCATTACACTACCTTACAGCTTCCTGTTATTAGTGTACCACCTTCACTACCTTACATACAGCTCCTGTAATTAGTGTGCCACTTACACTACCTTACATACAGCTTCCTCTTATTAGTTTGCCACTTACACTACCTTACAGCTTCCTGTTACTAGTGCACCCTCTTACACTATCATATATACTGCTTCTTGTTATGTGCACCACTTACACTAACTAATATACAGCTTCCTGTTATTAGTGTGCCACTTACACTACCTTACATACAACTTCCTGTTAGTAGTGTATCACCTACTCTACCTTACATACAGCTTTGTGTTATTGATATGCCACTTACACTGCCTTACATACAACTTCCTGTTGTTAATGTGCCACCTACACTACCTTATATACAACAGCTTCCTGTTATTAGTCTGCCACATATAGTACATTACATACAGCATCCTATTAGTGTACCACTTATGCTGCCTTACATACATCTTCCTGTTATTAGTGTGCCACTTACACTACCTTTCATATAGCTTCCGTTATTAGTGTGCCACTTACATTACCTTACATACAGCTTCCTGTTATTAGTGTGCCACTTACACTACCTTACATACAGCTTCCTGTTATTAGTTTGCCACTTACACTACCTTATAGCTTCCTGTTATTAGTGTGACACTTACACTACCTTACATACAGCTTCCTGTTATTAGTGTGTCACCTATATTACCTTGCATACAGCTTTGTGTTATTAGTGTGCTACTTAAACTACCTTACATACAGCTTTCTGTAATTGGTGTGCCACTTACTCTATCTTACATACAGCACCCTGTTATTATACACTACCTAACAGCTCCCTGTTATTAGTATACCACCTGCACTACCTTACATACAGCTCCTGTAATTAGTGTGCCACTTACACTACCTTACAGACAGCTTCCTGTTATTAGTGTGCCACTTACACTACCTTACAGCTTCCTGTTACTAGTGCACCCTCTTACACTATCATATATACTGCTTCCTGTTATAAGTGCACCACTTACACTAACTAAGATACAGCTTTCTGTTATGTGTGCCAATTACACTACCTTACATACAGCTTCCTGTTATTTGTATGCTACTTACACTGCCTTACATTCAACTTCCTGTTATTAGTGTGCCAAGTACACTATCTTATACACAACTGCTTCTTGTTATTAGTGTGCCACTTATACTACATTACATAAAACATCCTATTAGTGTACCACTTATGCTACATTACAGCTTCCTGTTATTAGTGTGCCACTTAGACTACCTTACATACAGCTTCCTGTTATTAGTGTGCCACTTACACTACCTTAAATACAGTTTCCTGTTAGTAGTGTACCACCTACTCTAGCTTACATACAGCTTCCTGTTATTGGTGTGCCACTTACACTACCCTATATAGGAGAGCTTCCTGTTATTAGTGTTCCACTTACACTACATTACATACAGCATCCTGTTATTAGTGTACCACTTATGCTACCTTACATACAGCTTCCTGTTCTGAGTGTGCCAATTACACTACCTTACATACATCTTCCTGTTATTGGTGTGCCACTTACACTACCTTACATACAGCTTCCGTTCTTAGTGTTTCAGTTACACTACCTTACACACAGCTTCCTGTTATTAGTGTGCCATTTACACCACCTTACACCCAGCTTCCTATTATTAGTGTGCCACTTACACCACCTTGCATACAGCTTCCTGTTATTAGTGTGCCACTTACACTTGCTTACATACAGCTTCCTGTTATTAGTGTGCCACTTACACTACTTTACCTACAGCTTCCTGTTAGTAGTGTACCACCTACTCTACCTTACATACAGCTTCCTGTTATTGGTGTGCCACTTACACTGCCTTACATACAACTTCCTGTTGTTAATGTGCCACCTACACTACCTTATATACAACAGCTTCCTGTTATTAGTCTGCCACATATAGTACATTACATACAGCATCCTATTAGTGTACCACTTATGCTGCCTTACATACATCTTCCTGTTATTAGTGTGCCACTTACACTACCTTTCATATAGCTTCCGTTATTAGTGTGCCACTTACATTACCTTACATACAGCTTCCTGTTATTAGTGTGCCACTTACACTACCTTACATACAGCTTCCTGTTATTAGTTTGCCACTTACACTACCTTATAGCTTCCTGTTATTAGTGTGACACTTACACTACCTTACATACAGCTTCCTGTTATTAGTGTGTCACCTATATTACCTTGCATAGAGCTTTGTGTTATTAGTGTGCTACTTAAACTACCTTACATACAGCTTTCTGTAATTGGTGTGCCACTTACTCTATCTTACATACAGCACCCTGTTATTAGTGTGCCCTTTACACTACCTGACAGCTCCCTGTTATTAGTGTACCACCTACACTACCTTACATACAGCTCCTGTAATTAGTGTGCCACTTACACTACCTTACAGACAGCTTCCTGTTATTAGTGTGCCACTTACACTACCTTACAGCTTCCTGTTACTAGTGCACCCTCTTACACTATCATATATACTGCTTCCTGTTATAAGTGTGCCACTTACACTAAGATACAGCTTTCTGTTATAAGTGTGCTAATTACACTACCTTACATAGAGCTTCCTGTTATTTGTATGCTACTTACACTGCCTTACATTCAACTTCCTGTTATTAGTGTGCCAACTACACTATCTTATACACAACTGCTTCTTGTTATTAGTGTGCCACTTACATTACATTACATAAAGCATCCTATTAGTGTACCACTTATGCTACATTACAGCTTCCTGTTATTAGTGTGCCACTTAGACTACCTTACATACAGCTTCCTGTTATTAGTGAGCCACTTACACTACCTTAAATACAGTTTCCTGTTAGTAGTGTACCACCTACTCTAGCTTACATACAGCTTCCTGTTATTGGTGTGCCACTTACACTACCCTATATAGGAGAGCTTCCTGTTATTAGTGTTCCACTTACACTACATTGCATACAGCATCCTGTTATTAGTGTACCACTTATGCTACCTTACATACAGCTTCCTGTTCTGAGTGTGCCAATTACACTACCTTACATACATCTTCCTGTTATTGGTGTGCCACTTACACTACCTTACATACAGCTTCCGTTCTTAGTGTTTCACTTACACTACCTTACGCACAGCTTCCTGTTATTAGTGTGCCATTTACACCACCTTGCACACAACTTCCTATTATTAGTGTGCCACTTACACCACCTTGCATACAGCTTCCTGTTATTAGTGTGCCACTTACACTTGCTTACATACAGCTTCCTGTTATTAGTGTGCCACTTACACTACTTTACCTACAGCTTCCTGTTAGTAGTGTACCACCTACTCTACCTTACATACAGCTTCCTGTTATTGGTGTGCCACTTACACTGCCTTACATACAACTTCCTGTTGTTAGTGTGCCACCTACACTACCTTATATACAACAGCTTCCTGTTATTAGTGTGCCACATACAGTATATTACATAAAGCTACCTATTAGTGTACCATTTATGCTACCTTACATACAGCTTCATGTTGTTAGTGTGCAAATTTCACTACCTTACATATATCTTCCTGTTATCAGTGTTCTACTTATACTACCTTACATATAGCTTCCGTTATTAGTGTGCCACTTACACTACCTTACATACAGCTTCCTGTTATTAGTGTTCCATTTACACTACCTTACATACAGCTTCCTGTTTTGTGTGTGTCACCTACATTACCTTACATACAGCTTTCTGTTATTAGTTTGCCACTTACACTACCTAACAGCTTCCTGTTATTATTGTGCCACTTACACTACCCTACATACAGCCTCCTGTTTTTAGTGTGTCACCTACATTACCTTACATACAGCTTTCTGCTATTAGTGTGCCACTTACACTACCTTATATACATCTTCCTGTAATTAGTGTGCCACTTACTCGATATTACATAGAGTGTCCTGTTATTAGTGTGCCCTTTACACTACCTTACAGCTTCCTGTTATTAGTGTACCACCTACACTACCTTACATACAGCTCCTGTAATTAGTGTGCCACTTACACTACCTTACATACAGCTTCCTGTTATTAGTTTGCCACTAACACTACCTTACAGCTTCCTGTTACTAGTGCACCTTCTTACACTATCATATATACTGCTTCCTGTTATGTGCGCCACTTACACTAATCGACATACAGCTTCCTGTTATTAGTGTGCCACTTACATTACTTTACATACAGCTTCCTGTTAGTAGTGTACCACCTACTCTACTTTACATACAGCTTCTTGTTATTGGTGTGCCTCTTACACTGCCTTACATTCAACTTCCTTTTATTAGTGCGCCACCTACACTATCTTATACACAACAGCTTCTTGTTATTAGTGTGCCACTTACACTACATTATATACAGCATCCTGTTATTAGTGTACCACTTATGCTTCCTTACATACAGCTTCCTGTTGTTAGTGTGCCAATTACACTACCTTACATACATGTTCCTGTTATTAGTGTGCCATTTATACCATCTTACATACAGCTTTCTGTTATTAATGTGTCACCTTCATTTACAGCTTCCTTTATTAGTGTGCCACTTACACTACCTTACATACAGCTTCCTGTTATTACTATGCCACTTACACTACGTTACAGCTTCCTGTTATTAGTGTGCCACTTACACTACCTTACATACAGCTTCCTGTTTTTAGTGTGTCACCTACATTTTCAACTTCCTGTTATTAGTGTGCCACTTACACTACCTTACATACAGCTTCCAGTTATTAGTGTACCACCTACTCTACCTTACATACAGCTTCCTGTTATTGGTGTGCTACTTACACTGTCTTATATACAATGTTTTATTAGTGTGCCACCTACAGTACCTTATATACAACAGCTTCCTGTTATTGGTGTACCACTTACTCTACATTACATACAGCATCCTGTTTTTAGTGTACCACTTCTGCTGCCTTACATACAACTTCCTGTTGTTAGTGTGCCAATTACAGTACCTTACATGCAACTTCCTCTTATTAGTGTGCCACATTTCACTACCTTACATACAACTTCCGTTATTAGTCTGCCACTTACACCACCTTACATATAGCTTCCTATTAGTGTGCCACTTACACCACCTTGCATACAGCTTCCTGTTATTAGTGTGCCAATTACTCTACCTTACATACAGCTTCCTGTTATTAGTGTGCCACATACACTACCTTACAGCTTCCTGTTATTAGTGCGCTACTTACACTACCTTACATACAGCTTCCTGTTATTAGTGTGACCTACATTACCTTACATACAGCTGCCTTTTGTTAGTGTGTCACTTACACTACCTTACATACAGCTTCCTGTTATTAGTGTGCCACTTACACTCCTTTACAGCTTCCTGTTATGGGTACAACTTCATTACCTTACATACAGCTTCCTGTTATTAGTGCACCACGTACACTAATTCGCAGCTTCCTGTTATTACTGTGCAATATATACTACCTTGCATACATGTTCCTGTTATTAGTGCGCCACTTACACTACATTACAGCTTCCTGTTATTACTGTGCAACTTACACTACCTTAAATACAGCTTCCTGTTATTAATGTGCCATTTACACTACCTTACATAGTTTCCTGTTATTGGTGTGCCACTTACAGTACCTTACATACAGCTTCCTGTTATTAGTGCACCACTTATGCTACCTTACATACAGCATCCTGTTAATAGTGTACCACCTACACTACCTTACATACAGCTTCCTGTTATTAGTGTGCGACTTACACTGTCTTACATACAACTTCCTGTTATTAGTGTGCCTCTTACACTACCTTAATTACAGCTTCATGTTATTAGTGCACCACTTATGCTACCTCGCATACAACTTCCTAGCATGTGTGCCACTTACACTACCTTACATTCACCTTCCTTTTATTAGTGTGTCACTTACACTACCTTACATACAGCTTCCTGTTATCAGTGTGTCACTTACACTAGCTTACATACAGCTTCATGTTATTAGTGTGCCACTTAAACTGCCTTACATACAGCTTCCTGTTATTAGTGTACCACTTCTGCTACCTTATATACAGGTTCCTGTTATCAGTGTTATCACTTATGCTACCTTACATACAGCTTCCTTTTATTAGTGTGCCACTTACACTACCTTACATACAGCTTCCTGTTATGTGTGCCACTTACTCTTACATACAATTTCCTGTTATTACTGTGCCACTTATTCTGTCTTGCATACAGCTTCCTATTAGTGTGCCACTTACTCTATTTTACATACAGCTTCCTGTTTTTAGTGTGCCATTTACACTACCTAACATACAGCTTCCTGTTATGTGTGCCACTTTCACTACCTTATATACAACTTCTTGTTATTATTGTGCCACAAGCCAGTCGTAGAGTTATTGTATGCGTGAGCTGTTGCATAGTATATTCATGATTGTCATTACATTTTTTAAATATGCAAAATACATATGTAAGCATAACAGTAATGCAGGCAATGGCAGTGATACATTTGTTAAGAGGCAGTTATGTGTAAGTGTCATACACATAGTTTCTAGCTCTTACATGCTGTCACTGTACTTGTCATTGAGTTCAGTTGTTGGAAAGCTTTCAGTTTCCATTTTGATTATATAAGCTTGTGCTGTGGCTCATTATGTATGTTGCACTGCTCTTCTCATTTGTATATACATTTTCACTATACTATTAACTGCTAATCTTACAGTATTGTTTTAACACTCAACAGTGTACAGAAGTGGTGGCAAATGGCAGAACCGTCACCGACCAAGGTGACATAGCAAATCTACTGGCTGATAAATTTATTTCTAACTTCATTTTCCTGCCACCACTATCCACTGTGAAAGCCCTTTTAGCATATTATCCCAAAAATCAACAAGGAGCAGGTCCTGGAGTTGCTCACTTAGGCCTAAAACACTGCTTCAATGGGACCTGACAATATTCTCGATTGCCTCCTAAATGGCCTCAAACATGACATAGCAGGACCACTTGAAGCACTCTTCAACTACATCCTCAAAACAGGTTATGTGCCAGGTTAATGGAGGGCTGCAATGGCCATTCATCTTCATAAGGGTGAACCATCTACTGACCCCGGAAGCTACAGACCCATCAGTCTGACAAGTCTAATATGCATACCCATGTAACGAATTATCATAGAAAAGATCAACAAGGACATTGGCAACCTACAAACACTGGACCCATTCCAGTTTGGCTTTGTTAAGGGAAAGTCTTGCTTATTTTACCCTGTAGACTTCTTTGAGATAGTCACCATGGCTATGGGTGAGGGGAAAATGGTGTATACCATCTACTTTGACCTAGCCAAGTTGTTCAGTACAATACCCCACTCAGGTATTGTTGACAAACTCTCAAAACTAGGTATAATTCCCTAAATGACTCACTAACTTGCCAGCAAGCTCACAAATATGACCCAAGAAGTCAAGATCTGTGAAACCTTCTCCACCAAGAGTACCCCAGGGCTCCATGTTGGGCCCAATCCTGGTTTGCATTTAATTCTGAGACGTAAAGGCTAATGTCAAAGGCCAATGGGTCACCAAGTTTGTAGATGGCTATAAATAGGGAGCTATCATAGATTTCACCCATGACACCAATGTACAACAGTAGAGTCTAACACAAACATATGACTGGTGAGAAAGCATAGATTAAACTCATTGCAATGAAATGCAGTATAGTGCCCTTTGGGAAATCGTCCACCCAAGCTAATTACTTCATTGCTAAAATCTTCTTAACAGCTGTCCCAGTTGTTAGGGATCTGGGAACACATATAGACAGTAATCTGGCATTTGACCAATATATAGCCAAGACAGTAAGAATATCATTCAATATCACCCAACCTATTAGCATAGTTTGGCATCCAGGTCCAAGGAAGTAATATTACCACTCTACTCAACCCTTAACCAAACCCATCACTGAATACAGTGTCCTCTTTGGCATGTACCAAAACAGACACTTGCAACAGTTAGAATGCCTTCAAAGGATCCTTACCAGGAGAATCCAGGGAACAAATACCCTGTCCTACACAGATCACTTTAAAGTACTCTCTTAATACTAAGCCCCCTACAGGTTACTGAGAGGTGATCTATGCCTGGCATATAAGGCATCCTCGGATTAAGATCTGGAGGATCCCTTGCACATCTGCAAGACAAACAACAACAAAAACACTAGATTCAAGGACCTGAACTTTGTGACAACAAAAAACCTGCTGGAGGGACCAATATGTGTCTCAAGCTCCCATCTACGTAAAGCACTGTTTATTTCTGACCCTGTTAAAAAGAAACCTTGATCATTGGATGGAAAATCACAAATTCACTCCTGGTCTGGCCCCCACGTCTCTGATGGGCAGATATTGACATTAAGTAAATTAATCCTCACCTAACATACCCCCCACACATAACCCTAAGCTACTTCTTTACTAACATATTCCACCATATTGGCATCTTAGTAAGTCTGGGACAAAACTGGGTTGGGTTGCATGGCTAGCCATGTAAGGATGCTGGTGGTCATAAGTCTTGTATAAACCTATAAACCTATGAACTTGTGAATACATATGGAACAAAACTGGCAATAAACTCAAAACACAAATACTTGTTGTGGCTGCTTGGAAGGAAAAGTCAAAATACCAAGATGGAAAATTCAAAATTCCTTTAAAAAATCCAACAGTTAAGCGCTTTTGTTTCTTAACATAGAAATGCCTTCAGAACTAACCATCTCATTCCCTGGGGGATGGGGAACATTTAAATAAAAGTGAACTTAAATGGCAACTTCTTGTAATTGCTACTAATTAGCTGGGGATAAATGATGCAGTGTGTATTAATTGTTTATTAAAGTTGAACAATATGGAAGTTTAGTTTTTTTGGATGATTACTGTTTTATACAAATGTTTCTTTAAGTAATTTATGTCTTAATTAATGTCTTAATTCAAGCTGTTTTGGCATTAGTTGTTTTAATGAATCTAAGATTTAGAGGGAATGAGATGGTTAGTCCTAATGAAGTTTCTATGTTAAGAAATGAAAGGTGGTAAGGTGGTTCACACAGCCTATCTTGACCTCGCCAAGGCTTTTGACACCATCCCCCATTCTGGATTTATAGCTCACCTCACTAAACTAGGTATAAATCCCTACATCATAAGATGGGTTGCCAACTGGCTCACTGACAGAACCCACACTGTAAAAGTTGCTGACTCCAAATCTGACTTCAAACCAGTGAAAAATGGAGCACCACAGGGTTCAGTCCTGGGACCTCTCCTGTTTGGTATCTACTTCTCTGAAGTACAGGCTAACACAGAAGGCCTCTGGCTAATGAAGTTCACAGATGACTGCAAACTAGAAGCCATAGTCGATTCCCCAAGTGATGTGGACATCCTACAGAAGGGCCTCACTGAAAAAGATGCCTGGTGTCAGAGGCATGACCTCAAGCTCAATGCCAAAAAGTGCATTGTCATGTCCTTTGGTAAAAACTCTGTACCCATGAACTACCACATAAATGGCAGTCTACTTAATGCAGAATGTGTGATAAGAGACCTTGGGACACAGGTGGACAGTAGTCTCTTCTTTGATAATCACATTGTCACAGTAGTTAGGAAATCCTTCTATGTGGCACACCTCACCACAAAAGGGTTCTCATCCAGGAAAAAAGAGGTCATTGTTCACCTCTACTCAGCACTCATTAGACCCATTATAGAGTACAATGCCCCTTTTGGAATGTACCTCACAAGACATCTGCAGCAGCTGGAAAGGCCACAGAAGTACCTCACAAAGAGAATTACTGGCCTCAAACAGATGCCCTACACTCACCATCTCAAAAAACTCAAGCTTTACTCTGTAGCATATCACCTACTTTGAGGAGATCTCTGCCTAGCATTTAAAGCTATGTTAAACCCAGAGCTGTTAGACATGCTACACCTAAAGACATCCCAATCCCTCTGAGCTACATGCTCTAGGGACCTAAACCTTGTCATCACAATAAACAGGACATGCTGGAGGGATAGATTCCTGTCCCAGAGACTTCCTATACTCTGGAACAAGCCATCCATCTATGTCAAGCAAAGTTCCTCATTAGCACTCTTCAAGAAAAATCTTGATGAGTGGATGGGAAATAGGAAATACACTCCGGGGATCATTTCTGTGGCTCTGCTCGACAGGAGCACAGGAAATTAACTTTCTTGGGTGGCATAAGCCAGGGAACCTTGTTGGCTAGGCTTTCTTAGGCCCTTGGGCCAATAGCCTAGTACCTACCTATGAACCTATGAACCTATGAAACTGCGTAACTGTTGGAGTTATTAAAGGAATTTTGAACTTTCCATCTTGGTATGCTGACTTTTCCTTCCAGGCAGCCACAACAAGTATTTGTGTAATGAATACATATATTTTCACCACAATATGTTACTATGAAATGTTAGTTGTATATAATAATGGGTTATAGTGGACATTTAAATATTATACTGACACCTCAGCATAAATGTATGGAGCACACATTGAGTAATGAATATGGCCCACATTCCTAAGGAATTGTTCTCAGAGTCTGTGACTGACATTGGTGGGAGGCCTGTCCAGCAACATGCCTACACCAGAGGCCATATTCTCATAGGTCTTCTGTAAGTGTCAGTGTTAACCTACACTGGAGCAAGTGTTTTGGAATCAATCCCCATGTCAGTGTGGCATGACATACTTGTTTTGAAACTTAATGATATATATGCCTGTGTGCTATGCACATGTGTTCTTTGCATTCATACTGAAGGCTGATACATCAGTAAATGTGCAAGTAACAACAGAAGTATGTCTGATAAACTGAGTACTGCATGCAATGAAATGTACATGAAAAAACTTAATGAAAACATGCTTGACACACTGACTCATTCATAGCCTTCTTTTAATATCATCAGTATATGCATAGCATGACATTCAGAATGCTGAATAATCATGACATTACACTTGATATTACTACAATGTGTCTTTTGTTATACAATATATAAATAAACCTTATGGGCCAGATCTGGAGGCTGTTAAAAGTGGCACAATAAATGCACTGTACTGTGATATAACTTGGGCAAACATTACACATGTCCTGTTTTCTAAGTTTTGATGTTGTTAAGTGCATAGCCTGTAATCTCTTTACAGTTATGTTGGTGTAATAAACAGTTATTTCAGATGTCTGCCTGTAAAGTTGACTGTGTTATGACATGTCAATACATACTGTGAAGCAGTAGATACATGTGTCATTATTGGACAACTTCCAACCACCACAGTAGTTTATTGCACAAAACCACAAAAACACAAATCCTGACAAACAAAACACGGTTCTCCACCACTGACCCTGAGTTTCATCTCCAAACCTCTTCAGAGTGTGTTGAACCAGGTATTTAAACACAATCAATAATTAACACACCAAAAACAAACAATTAAATAAAAAATGTTATTTATTCAAATTAAAAAAAAAATCAATTAAAAAAATCCCTTGTCAAAACTCAAACTACCCCAACCATGTGAAACTACTATGTATTAATAAAAACAAACTGTCTATGTGTGTAAAAGGTACTATGTAATAAATAGTAATATAAATGCATTCAAAAAAATAAAAAAAAGTTGCTAGAGACACCCAACTAATAAAATATAAAATGTAATTAATGTAAAATGAATGTATTATGTATTTGTAATATGTACTAAATGTAAATGTATGAATACCATCACTATAAAAAGCAATTATATCTAAATAAAACAAACCATATCTAATAAATAAACACATATTAAACATAGAGTATGTATAGCATCGGACAACTTGCCATGCATATTACATCTACATACATACATATCACTTTTGCAAGAGTGACCTCCTTTCCAGGCCCTTCTGATGCTTCAGTAACATTTTGTGCATTGTGTAATCTCTAGTTTGTTATACTATACATGTGAATATGATTACTGGTGTATTTTGTAACAGACCTGTCATAGCAGCACATTGTATAGCATCACATAATGTATGTGATGTCTTCTTAAAGACATAAACAATGAACATGTATTTTAAGAGGCTTATGCATTTCCATGCATGCCTTATCAATCATCATGCTTTACTTCAGACATGTTTGGCATAAGACTATGATGTACATTACACACCATTTTATAAATATATATGGATTGGATGTGTGCCTAACATCAAATAAGGTGTTACAGATGGATGATAATGACAGATAGTGTAGCATTACATTCATTACATACTTAATAGTTATAACATACAGACTGTATAATCTTTCTCTGAGTTTTCATTTATTCATCATTTTAGGTTAATATCTATTATGTATGTATAATGTTTTGCTCATGTGCTGAAATGTGACAGTGTGGGACTTGTGCCACCTCACCTATTGGACAATGACAACAATGATGCACCAGACCACTGCTAGCAGTCAGGGTTCGAGGATCAAGATGGCGACAATGATGGGGATGATGATGATGATGTTGATGTTGAAGATTACAACAAATAACAGAGTGGGACCTGCACATGCCATTGTTCCTGACACTCAGCATAGAAAATGTAAACCCCCATGCCACATTGATGACTTTTGGGACCAGATCCAGGATGTAGTGATACACATGTTCCAGATGCAGATGAAGGACTTGATGGAAACTTCTTTCAGGACATGGCACGAGCCATGCATGACTCATTCCCGGAGATTGCTAGAGATATCTTCTGTGATGATTTACCCCATAAGGGTGGTCCCTTAGAATTGTAAGTATTACCTGTGTGATCCATTTGTGCAATGCTGCTGCCATGATGTTTTCCATATTCAAATTTTTACAACCTAGGTACAATTGTGCACACATCCCATATTGCTTTTCTGCCTTTCGGACATATGTCATAATGAACACTGCACATCTCAGGTCATATGTGACTTTTTCTGCTGTATGACACACATTAGAAAATGGCATATTTATTACCATTATTATTTACATGATCATCACATGCTGTCATTACTGCATATATTTCTCCATATGGACATGGGTGCTACTCTTTCATTCTGTATGTGTGTGTACTCCTACACATGCAGTGCAGCATAATTCTGTTATGTCTGATACACTCTGGCCCTGTATGTGACAGTGATGACTGTTGCAGTTAGCATAAAGTGAGTGGGACACAATTGTTTTACTTTTGTTGTTTCTGTTTATACTTAGGAAGGATGACAGCAACTCATGTGCTACATTCTTTCCATTCTTCTCACATAACACAGTGAGGTCAATCAAGTGTGTTTATTTGTGCATGCGTATGTATTATACACATTTGTGTATATATTTTTACTGTTTTACATCTGTTCAATAACATGCCATGTCCTTGATTTTGTATCTAATGTAACATTGTTGGATCATGCTGTCCCACTGGCACAAGGAACTTGCATAAACCATGTACTGGCAAATACTGTGCCATGTTGTTGTATAGTACTGTGACAGGTACATATGAACATGTATCCTTCATATACTGCATTGATGTTCACTGGTCCCTTCTGAATATACAGAGGTGATACTTTGTTTAGCATCATTCACAACTCACTTTTTTGTCCTTATCTTGCTTATGGCACTAACCAGTGTTTTTGAACATAGCTTATATTAAGACGTGGACACACAGGTTAGCATACATGTACGTGAATATGCATTTGTTGTGTGTATCACCAATTTACATGGCTGTACATGTGTATGACCATAATATGATTGACACACTATTCCCTTGTAATACTTAACTAGTTACATGCACTTATTCCATTTTGTTGTGCTGTACTCATGTACACAGGACAGACCTTTGATTGGTCCTACAGATGTACTGTGATATTTATATCAATAACAGTGATTTTGTCACCTGTTGTATTATGTTTGCATGGCAGTATATATAGCTATGTGATATTCAAACCTAATTTTGCTGTGTTCTTATGTCATTTGCTGTTTAACTGTTGAACTATGCTGTGTTGCTTGTGTCATTTGTACACATATATGTTTATAGCCATCCCTAATGCACTATGCATATGTCAGACAGTGACCATTTGCTTCAATCTACTTTGTAAGAACTTGCAGTCCATCTTGTGATGTTGACACATGTGCACTGTGTCTCCTTAGCTATGGTGGTTCTGATTTATTATGTACCTACTTTCTCTTCCTGGCATTTCCTCACTGATGTGAACCTATGTTGTCTGTCTCACTTCTTTATAGATTTGGCCTACATGTTTCAAATATACATGGCACATCTATATGTGTATGTTTTCTTTCCTATAACATATATTCACTGTAATGTAGGTGTACTGGTACAATATGACCCTGTGCCACCGTACATGAAAAACATATGTATACAAGGTCTTGGAAATTAAATAGATTCCATCAGTGTTTATGTTTACTTGTGTTGGTGTACATTGCTAGACATTAGTATACTTCCTGTCTATGCAAAGGCTTGCATTCCTTAGCTTTCCTTAATCATATATGCTTTAGCATTTACCTCATAATCCTGGTGTGGATATGTGTGATGAACCTTCCTTCTATTTGGCTTATCTAATGCCAATGCATATCATACATCTGTTTTATATACCCAAAAATCCATATGTGTTGCCTCTCCCATAGAAAGTGTCTTTGACATATGGATCCAATTGCTCGTGTTTGTTGGGATATATTCTTACTTGTTTATTACACAGACATATTAATTTACTGTGGTACTGCAGTTTAGTTGTTTGCCTTTTGCATGCAGGGCTTTAGAGGTTATATTCTAGTATGTCCTCTGCTTGTCTGCTCTTGCATTTCCTTCCCTGTACATTTGCACTGCTGACAGTCTGATGGATGATTGTGTTTGATATCTGTTGTGTACTGAAATGATGGCACTCCCATTTAGTGTTCTCTGACACACACCTACTATTTGTCATAATTGTTCTGGTATGACTATCACACAGTTTGCAACTTCTCACCACTGATTTGTGCATTGGTACATATGTATTTTTGCATTGCAGCATGGCTGGTATGCATCTTTACCACGTTTGTCATTTTTCCCTTGCCTATGTTGTATAGTCCATAAGTATGCTCTCTCTACCTATCTTTGTCTGTCATGACTTGTGATACTTATACAATTGTACCAGCTCTTTTGCCCACCTCCTTCTTATGTGTCTTTTCCATTCCTTCTATTTTCCAAAAAAAAAAAAAAGGGACCCATTTCCACCATGGGTGTGTGCATTACTTGTATTGCCCAGATGAGTCACGCAGCCATTGTTAGCTACTGTTAGACATGATGATGTGGCTGTGATTGCCTTTGCCTTAAATTAATTTTTTATTAGAAATTTTGTGGCTACATATTATGATGTAAGCAGTGCCTTATCATGCAGTGGCAGGTTTTCTCCATCAAGATTTTTATAACTTCTGTCATTACCCTTGGGTTCCTGGTATGTATTTTCTTAGCTCTTTCATGCAGCAAGGATCTATCATTACTGTCCAAAATTTTCTTGGATAAATAGTAAGAACTGTTACTGCATAAAAATGTCACTAATAATATTAAATTATCTTTACTGTACTGTTTTATGGCATGCAGTACTGTATTTAATGTATCTCACTGAACTGGTCTGCAATCTGATAGCTCGGTTACGTAAGTCCATGCCTCTTGTGTGCTTGGTAGACTGCAATTTCTTCTTGAAATATATACAATCTTAAACTGCTTACATATACACGTTTATTACTAGAGTTGAACTGATCTAATTCTGGAACATTACTTGTCCACCCTTTACACAAGTATTTGAACTTTCTTCATTGTCTGACATGAGATTTGAACCTGTGGCTTTAATGACATATTTAAGCTGCACTCTTTTTTTGCATGGGAACTGAACTTTTGGCTGCACTGTCACTTTTAAAAAGTGGCATTGACTTTAAATTCTACATTCTGCAAACTAACAAAACCTCATTTAATATCTCTGAATGCTTTTCTGTCTCTGTCTGTATCAAGATAGTATTTATGCATTGCAACACTTTACTACCAAAATTCAAAGGTCTTAACCTTCTCTGCTAAAAAACAAACAAAAAAACAATAACACAAAAATCATTTGCCAGATATGTAACTGTAATCCCTTTAAAATGGGAATTAACTTGACTGTTATTTCTGGTATACCATACACAACATGTGCTTCCAGACTGGAAATATGTATATCAATTTTAAATCTAGTACTAGCCTGAAACTTTTACCTGTTTTTTTACCTTACTGCCCATTTCCACTCTGTTTTTTCTGAGAATAAAATACAGTTTCTGAAAATGTGGTAACTTAACTCCCTGCACTTCATCTGTAGCAACTGAACTGGAATTTATTTTATTTTTAACCCATAAATCTGTGTGTTCCTGTCATAACCAGTTCTTCAAATCCTGTACATTTTCACAATCTACTGCACACAAATTCTTGCAAGTGTTATCTGTGTGCATTACTGTACATTCTGTAGCATTTTTATTTTTCCATAAAATCTTGTTACTGAATTCTAAAACAACATACAACTCCGAAAACATAGCTATTCCTAGTACAAAACTGTTACACTCAGAACTGTTCACTGCTGTAACCTTTGTCTCTTCAAATCCTGACATAGCTGCATTTGTGTCCTCTAGAAGAGGTCTATTTGTAACTGAAATTGATGTGTCTGTATTAATTAGTACATTAGTCCATAATTTCTTTTCCGCAAACAATAAAATATAGTCATTTATCTGAACTTTAAACATTGACAGATAAATAATCTGCCTCACCCTTTATAGATAAGATGAAAATCCTTTTTTCATAGAACTAGCAACAGCACTCACCTGAGCCATGTATGCATTTCTTCTTTATTTTGCCCTGAAACACTAATAATAGCATTGACTTGAAGGAATGTATGCATTTCTTCTTTATTTTGACCCAAAGGACTGTTCACTTTCAATTAAAGGTGCCTTAATTTATGTCTTACTCCATGATGCTGGTGTTTACTTTATCATACTGATCAAAGCCTACACTCTGATGATCCCTTTTATCTCCACCTCAGTGCAATATTTGCACTGGCTTCTGAAAACAATAAATTAGAATGCATTATATTCTGAACATCTGTATTTGAAATAATGTGAACTTGAACAAATGCTTGCTTCATGTCTTGCCTGGAAATCTGCATGTTATGTACACTCACTGTGTTTATGTCTGTATGTGCAATACTGTGATTTAACTCTGCATTTTGAATTACACATGCTGTATTATTTATACTGATTTCTGAAGACTGTAAACAAGAATTTGTGTTATGTAAGTCTGAAACCATACTGATAGAAGCTGACTCATTCTGACAATTACAGTCTGCTTCTGTGATTTAACCCTTTTGTGTCTAAAAAGATTTAACATTCCTGAGCTAATAACGTTGAAATTTAAACGAACATTTCTGGGACACAGTTTTTTTAAACTGCTTTACTCAATTTTTAACTTTAAGCCACACATTTACTGGTGCCTTTACTGCAGACATATTCATAAAATTTACATTCACTGATGTATTTAAACTTTTCTGAGATTTACTATCTGACTTAGCTAGAAAATGCATTGTAATAAAAAATGCACACATAAGGAAAGCTGAAGTTGCTTTAAGAATGTGGCCTTGTGTTTTACAACTTTTTAAACTCTGTCTTGTAAGGATTTTCTTTATCTGTGATATCACACTGGAAACTTGAAAGTCTGTCTGTTTTGGAGATGGTGAAGTTTTCTGTCATGTTGTTAACTGGATAGTGTTTTTGCACTGGTATCTTGGAGAGTTTGGAGTATTTTGAGAGTTTACTGTAGATTTTCTGAAGTAATGTGTACTGCTGCTTTGAAGTTTTTTGAGATTTACTGTAGATTTTCTGAAGTAGTGTTCTGAATGAAAACTACTACTTTGTAAAATGCACTTAGTATGACTGCTGATAAGGTTGTTATGGGATTTTGAGACTTACTTCAACTGGAAATATTGCCCTCCCCCCATCGATGGTAGCTCGCCATTGTAAGAATTCTGCTTTCTTGCACATGTCACTTAGCACTATAATCTGTTCTCCTTCACTTTCTCTAGAATTGAGGCTACTTTTGCTTCTGCTCTGAAGTCCTCATGTCTTCACCTCTCTAGCAGTATACATCCTTCTACCCATCTTGGGCACTGCTTCTCCATTATCACAACCTTCCTCAGCTGCTCTGCCTTCACTGCCAAGGTTTCTATGCCATATAGAAGCACTAGTCACATCACTGTTTTCTCCTCCTAACTTTTCAGATATGTTGGCATTCTTAGAAGACACAGCACCACAGACACTTTGAGCCAGTCAGCTGTAGCACCTCAGATTCTAGCTTTGACCTCATCATATAGACATCCTTTCTCTTCAACCACACCTCTCAGATAATTGTAGCTGTTATCCCACAACACCATGTTCCCCTTCCATCTCAATGTTCAACTTCTTCTGATTACCTCATATGATTCAATGGCCTGTGTCTTGTTTGTACTATATTTCATTCAATGTGTCTTCACTTTTGCATTTCAGTCTCTTACAATTTGCTGAGGTTCCTGTTTGGAATCTGTTTGAAATGCCACATCATCTGCATACATCAGCTTTGTTGATCTGTTCACTCTGATTTGTTTACTAATATAGTCATTTGCCAGTATAAACAGGAGTGGGCTAGAACTGAGCCCTGATGCATACTACACCCACTGGAAAAACCCTCTGTGAGTCAAAAACACTTCATAATTATGTCACTTGTATATAGCCTGCATTAATTTTACCAGAATTTCTTGGATTTCAAACCATCACAGGACTCCCAAATCAGCTTTCTTGGGACCTTATCATATGTTTTCTGTAAGTCTGTGGATGCTCATTTGGATTCTTTATTCATCTCCAGCTTTTTCTCTATTATCTGAATCACTGTGAACATTCGATGAGTTTGCTACTTCCTGATCTGAATTCAAGCTGCTCATCTCTCACCTTACTTTTTACTCATATATCCAATAGTTTAGCAATCACACAGTCTAGCACTTTCATGCAGTATGCCATAAGTTTGATGCCTTTGTACTTCCAGACTTCCAGCAGTTGTGAATGCCCCCTTTGTTCTTGTATATTGGCACAAGAATGCTTATTCTCTATTCATTTGGGATACATCCCCCCTCTCTCTCCATACTGAGATGATTATCTTAATGAGCCATTTCTCCCATAAGGTACTAATGTACCCAACATCTTGATCATATCTGCTGTGACTCTTTCTGAGGTTTCCCTCACTTTGTTTTCCTTTGTGCACTTTATACTTCTTCATCTTCCTCTTTTCAGTTTAGGAAATGCATGTAACAGTACATCTTCTGTGGGGTTTTCTTCATTCAGAAACATCTTGAAATACTTGTTCCAGCTGCCCTTGATGCCATCAAGGCTAGTGAGCAGATTGTTGCTTGTGCCCCCTATCAATAGAGTCTGTCAGCAATCTTCTTTATCTTTCTTTATTTCCTTGAAAGCTGATAGAACTTCATTGTGCCATCTGCTAATTCACTTTACAGAAATTGGTAGTTTCTATGATGCCTTATTCTTTGATACCCTGACTGTTCTGTTGGCTTCTTTGTTGGCCAACCACTTTTGCTTCCTAGTCTGGTCCATCTTTATATCTTCCATTTTTTCTTTGACTCCTTTCTTTTGAGAACTTCCTGGGTTTTCCATAAGTACCTTATTTACGTAGCTGTCTTGACCTTGGTGTCTGTTCTGTATTCAGTCGTGCCATTTTGAGAAGCTGCCATTCCTGTTTGTTTTTCTTATTTCTTCTGGTTACCCTTATTTACTCTTCTTACCATGGTGCTAGAGCCTTTAGTATTTCCTAGAACTCTTCTGCTTTTCCCCCAGTTAGCTTACAGGTGTCCCTTCCATTCTCCTTTGACCATAGAGTTTTCACTGACCATTGCTTGTAGCCAACATTTTTTTTCCTGAGGGCTTGCCAATACACTAGGTATGGCTTTGCAATCTCTGGCATGATCCCAGTCTTTCTTTTCTTACTAGGAAGAAATCTACCCGAAGTACATGTCCACTACTCTTGTGAACTTGTGACTGTCTCTCTTAGCAACTATGTGTTGGCCACCATTAAGCCATTGCCTCAACAATTCAATGATGCTATCCTTTTCTGTCTATTCTAGTATGCGCACTCAGGTACCCTGTTATTAAGACCTACATACGTTGTCCAACTTTTTCAAGGAGGTCTTGTAATTGCTGCTGGAATTCTCTCTTCTCATCATTGCAGCCTGTTGTGCAGCATAGGCAGAAATAACAAACACTCAATTCTGATTGCCACAACTCTGCAACTGATTTTAATTACATTCTTCCTGTCTTCAGAAGATTTTTTGTCACTACATTTCTCACACAATTTCTTGTCTATCCTGCTCCTGACAAGTAGGCTCTCTGGATACCAGGGCAAGATACTTTGCTGTACTGCCTTTTCATCTTGCCTCCTGGATACATAGAATATCCAATCTCCTCCTTACCATCATGCCATCCATATCCATGCAACATCCTGTCAGTGAACCTGTATTTAGTGTAGCAATCCTTAGTTCATTTTTGACAGGTTGATTCATTTTACATCCATCTTTCACATAACAGAGCTAGAATGGGCAACTAAACACTGTTTGGGCTTTATGGCAGGTGCACACTGGCCAATAGGGGTTTATAGATCTTGCCCATCACTAGCATGTGCATAGATAAGCCAGGTCCTCAATCCACTTATCACCAGCAAATATCAATGCATCTTTTTGGTAATATTAGTCAATTTGACCAAATCATCTACATTTATTTTTTTACATCTCCAACAAGCCACAACACAGCATGCAGCCTGCGTTCTCCTATCTAGGGGATACTACACATTACAGTTGATGCCTAATGCCTAGAGTAGTTAGTCCATGCAATTCCTTCCCCAAAGGCACCACATACAATTTGTGCTACTGCCCTGTAATACATTCAGTTTTGGATACATTCTGTTGGCAAGTATCCCAAGATCCACTGGGTGAGCTGGATTTGAACACCATAGATTGACCCCAGTGGTCTTTACCCAAACCCCAAGTAGATCCAGGCAGAACATGCAAATTCCACACAGATGGTGACTAAAGGTTTTTTGCTTGATGCATTTCTTTGCTTTGATTCTTTGATACAGATATTTAAACCATGATAACCCTTTTCCATGGATGTTGGCTTCCAACTTTGATGTTGTAACATAAAAAAAAAAAAAAAAAAAACCAGCTCCAAATCTTTTTTTAAAGTTGTTTTTCTTAATCTTTCAGCTTGTGCAAGCATATCGATTTCTTCTAAATGCTTCCCATAATCCATTTATGCTGTGTTGATGAGGTCACTACAAAGGCCGAAGCATGCATATCCACAGCTAATGGTGGGTTGGCTTTATTGGCCTGAATGTACCCATAAAAATGTAAAAAGTCATGAGCATTCAGAAGCCGTGCAGCTGAAACATGTATGCCCTTAAGTGGTCATTTGCATATATCCCATGGGCCTCCTTTACAGGAAGTTTAAGGTATCACACACAGTGAAACTTCTAGCTTGGGTTGATTTTTCTTGTTTGGCTTCAGTTGCCTACTTGATAAGGCATTGGCCTCCTAAGCCAGGGAGCGTGGGTTTGAGTGATGCAATCTTGATACAAGTAGAAGTTTTAGTCTGGTAGAGAGTTAAGGCTGTGAGCTGTAGTATATAATATAAGGTTTGATTCCTTCAATCTTTATTTGCCTATGGTGTGACCTTGAGCAAGTCACTTAACCAGGCAGTTGGGGGAAACTGGGAATATGGATTAGCCTTCTCAGTGGTCCATTCCCATGACTGCAAGCCTAGTAACGACCTATGTAGCATACCACTGGAGTTGTATGTAGGGAATATTTTTCACTGATTCTTTTCTAGAGATTGTGAGTTGTCATTAAAGCCTGTTCATCATGTTACCACAGTGCTTATTTTTGACTGATTGTTGTTAGAGATGCTGAGTAACCATTGAAGCCTGTCCATCCTCTTATTACAAAGTTGTCAATCTACTGATGATGACTGGTTCAAAGGAAACTTGATATATCTGTGAGCCATTGAAACATATTTCAGTAGGAGTTTATGTTGGGAGTTATTATTTATTAGTATGTTGTGACTCACAAATGACAAAATATTGCTTATCCATTATTCACATGGCAGAATCAAAGGTGCTGCATTATTAGATTTAGTCTAGATCTTTCCATAGAGGATTCAGCTGTGCACAGGTATAAGTATTTGTACCTATGCATTTCAGCCCATTGCCAGATAGTACTAGAAGGTACCAAATAAGGCTTCCTATTATGCTGTCACAGACGCAGGTTGTCGAATGCGTCTTTGTCGAACTGTAAACCGCGAAAAGGCAAAATAGCGAAGTGGCATTCTGAAGTTTTGACATTTTTAGCTTTCACTTAACTGGGGTCGATTATCTGTCATTCGCTCTTCTGAGTGTGCGATATGATAATCTAGACCCCCAAACAATACTAAGAAATATGAGGAATAAATATATGTACCTCTTTCCAATGTCATGTAGCATCATATTATAGTGTATTTACAATAGCCTAAATGCTACTGCTCCAAACAAAACATCTCCCTTGCGACACTGAAAGCAATGTAACAGTTGGGAGGCTGGCATAATGGTTAAGGTGCAGGGTTTGATTCTCACATGGGGTATTTTTGGCTATATTTAAAATGGTCCATAAAAGGCAGTTTACCTATTGCTCATAAACTCCTTTTTTCCTATTTTCTACCTGGTGTCATGTTAACTGTCACCATCTCTGTCAATTCAATGCCACATCCCTGCCTTCTTCAACATTCATGCCTAACTGTCACAGACCTTTTCTCATATAATCCATCCACCTATTGGCTGGATGCCCTCATTTACTCTTACCTTCTTTCTGTCTGTCCCAAATCTTCTCCACCAGATTGTCTTCTGCTTTTCAGCACGTGTGCCTAAACCACCGTAATCTGTTCTATTTGATCTTTCCTGCAATTGAAGCTACTTTGGCTTTTGCTGTTATGACCTCATTGTTTGGGTTGTCCCATAGTGTGCATCTTACCACTCATAGCAGGAACTTCATTTCCATCACCTCTATCTTTCTCATCTGTTCTTCCATTACTGCCCATGTTTTTCTACCATACAGTAGTATGTACTGGTTGCACCACTGTTTTCAAAACCTTACTTTTCAACTTTGTTGACATTCTTCTATCATACACTACACCTGACACTATATATCAGTTAGCTGCAGCCCCTCTGATTCTGGCTTTGACATTTTTGTTCAGACTTCCCTTCTCCTCAATCACCCTCCCAGATACTTGAAGCTATTAACCATTACCACTATCTTCCCTTCTATCTTACTTCTTAACTTCTTCTGATTTCCCCATTTTATTGCCATTACCACTGACTTATCTGTGCCTTCAGTTTTCATTCCATTCCTCTATCCTTTTCTTAAGTTCTTGCCCAGAGTCCACCTGCAATGCCACATTGTCTGCATACAGCAACTTTGTTGATCTGCCCCCCCCAACCTGTTTGTTAATGTAGTCCAAAACAAACAAAAAAACTTCAACAATGTGGACACACTGAACGTAAGATAGATTTATTCAAAAACCACAGACCAGCTTTCGGGAAAACCCTTCTTCATTGTATACACACTGAAGAAGGGTTTTCCTGAAAGCTGCTCTGTGTTTTTTTTTTGACTAAATCTATCTTATGTTCAGCATGTCTGCATTTTTGGAGTTTTTTTTTGTTTTGTTTATTAAGTTTTTGTTCTCCAAATCAGTTTGCAGTAGTGCTGTCCATTTGTGTCTTGGATTTCTTGCTGATGTAGTCCATCACCAGTATGAATTGCAGTAGGCTCAGAGCTGAAACCTGATATACACCTACTCCCAATGGGAACTCTTCTGTGAGACTGAACACTGTTTGTACTTGAATCATTGGGTAGTTGCACATAACCTGCACTAATTCTACCCATGTTTTTTGGGACTTCAAACCCAAATCAGCTTTCTTGGAAATTTGCTATATCCTTTTTCCAAGTCTAGGAATGCCCAGTTGGAATCTTTCCTCATCTCTAGCTTCTTCTCAACTATCTCTCTCACTGCAAACATTGGGTCAGTTGTGCTGCATCCTGATCTGGATCTGAACTGCTCATCTCCCATCTTACATTCTACTATTTTTTTATTAATCACCCTCTCCAGCACTTTCATGCAATGTTAGAGGAGTTTGATGCCTCTGCACTGCTACAGTTGTGGATGTCCCCTTTGTTCTTGCACACTGGCATGAGTATACTTATTCTCCAGTCATCTGGGATATGCCTTTCTCTCTACAATGCTATTCGTACCCACAGGAACCATTTCTCCTGTACTTTATCCAGCATCTTTATCATATCTTCTGTGATCTCATCTGATCCTGTTACTTTCCTGACTTCATTTCCCTAAATGCTATTCTTATTTCCTCTACCTCTTACTCTTACTATCTCTTCTCCCATTGTAGGATGTGCCTGTGTGGGGTTTTCTTCATTAAGAAGCTTCTGGAAGTACTTTTTTTAATAGTCATATTTATTATTTGATATATTTATAACACTTTTAGGGATATATGAGTAAATCCAACATATTTTACTATTTGTAATATATATTTTTAACAATACTTAATACATCTACTTAACATTTATTAGGTTATTACATATGCATGTCAATCATACTGAGGGTCCAATGAAAAATGAAGTGGCAGTACAAAAATAAAAAAAAATGTCTGATGAAGTTTAACATTGTTTTAAATGAAAACGCTAACACAGTGATTTATTTTTGTTAATAAAGTGTATTTTGGAACTGTTGTATTCATGGTCTTTAGCTGTGGAGACTGAGCTACAATTTCCCTTCTTATTTTATCATATTTGTACTTGTTGTGGAGTGACCTGAGTGTTTGGGTTATGTGGTGGATCCTGGCACCCGACAGGCAGCTGACAGTAACCTTCTCCTTGTTTAGCCTGATGAGTGGGACATCAGTGTGCCTGACTATAGAGTCACCTATGACTAGTGTGTTGGGTACATTGTTTTGCCTTATGGGCTGTGGTTTATTGGCACACTGAGTCTGTGGGCTATGTGTCATTTGGGTTGTGTTGGGGGGGTGGAGGTTGCTTGTGTTTCTACTTTGGAGGTCTCTGTTGCTTGAGCAGATTATTATTGAGAGCCTCCACAAATGTTTTTGTGTTTCTATGTGTGGATTTTGGTGGTGTAGGTTTAGTGGGACTATGTGATGAGTGTGGTGTGGTGCAAGTGTTTATCTTCTCCTCTTGACTGTCAAGTTCAGTCTTGCTTGGAGAGAGCTTCACCTCCAGTTTGGCTAGATAAGTGAATCTCTCACAGGTTGTAGTGTTGGGTGGTAGGAGGAGATGGTTGTCTGTGTACATGAGGCAACTGCTGCATTGCCCCAAGATGGTCAGATTCATCAGATAGACAGGAGAGAACATTGTGAGCTGACCCTTGGACATGCCTGAATAAAAAAATATTTTCCTCTAGACAAGTGAGGAAAGTGAGTACATGAGCTGTTTTTCTCTAAGCAAGTGAGGAAAGTAAGTACAAAAACTGTTTTCCTCTAGGTAATGAGGAAGGTTGAGTGCTGTAGTAATTTGTAGCTTATTTAATGCTTACAACAAGTTCTGAAAAAGTGCTAAGCACAAATAAGCAAATTCAAGTGCTAAAACTAAAAATCTGTATCTGAACTAGACTAGTTACAGGAAAGAAATAAGTGCAAATGTGGGTTTTTAAATCAGACCACTTCTAGCTATACATTCTATTTCTGCTTGAATTATTATCAACTAATCCAGCTGTCCCCTTAAGATGTGTATTTCCTTCATCAGTAGAGGTCTGTCATTATCTTAGTAAAATAACTAAAAACAGTTAACACAGCTAGAGGACAATAAGTTTATTTAAAAGATAAGTAAAATAAGGTAAGCGTTTTCACAACTCCAAGATGCTTCATCTGACCATAAACACCATCAAAAAGACAGACACTTAAATAGTAAATCAATGAACAAGTGCACATGATTTCAATATAGGTTTTAAAGGGACAACATCATTCTAGCCTAAACCTTTATCAGCCTGTAATTCTAGGATCCAGTTCAACTCAAGGCATTCAGTATGATATCTTACTTACCACCCTTGAAATTAACATGAAATAAATGTAATACTAAAAATACAAACAAACGGTATTTACCTGTTACATGCATATGCTTAGCTAAGGCATTCTGCAAGTTCCCTCTTCTTATATCATACATATGTTCACTAATACATTATCTTAATGTACAATTAGTTTTTCCAACAGAGAAGTATTTACATACTATACAGGAAGCTAAATATACCAAATTAGTTCTACTCCAATCAGCATAAAAATGAAACTTATAAAAAATGGCCAGTAGTGGGGTGAGTAAACACAGGTGTAGTACAAATATATTGACACATATTACAGGCTCTGCATGCAAAAGTACAAATTCTATCAGATACAGAGGGTATTGACCTACCAAAATTATAGCATGACCTACATTTCAAGGACATTCCATTCTTGAAACAAAAATTAGGGTTATCTCCTGGAAGCTCTCTATATCTATCATCGGTCATTAAAATCGACCAGTTCTTCTTGATGACATCACAGACAAGATTTACATCATTAGAGTGTGTCACATTTATTCTAAGTTTATTATTAACAGCCATATTATCTTGACTAACTATATTTTGATTCACGGAGTCTGAGAAATAAGGCTTAGCATAATCTTTCCTATGTGAAAGAACTTCTTCAATCACATCATTAATCTCATTTTCAGGATATTTCCTACGTAGAAAATCTTCCCTCGTATCTTTAAGTACATTCAGTAGAGTAGCATCATTATCATTTAACCTTGCTGCTCTAAGAAACTGGTTTTAAGCACATTTTTGGGAATATGCTGTGTATACTATTTCAATTCTTTCTATTATCTTTATATATAATAGTTAGGTAACGTAAGTCCATCACTACTCTTATTAATCCATACATCTAAAAATGCAATAGAATCAGAAGAGTATTTAATGCTAAACTTCAGAAAACAGGTACTTAATAAAATCATTTCAATGTTGAGTAGATTCAGTCCAGACCATGAAAATATCATCCACAAAGTGACCTTAGAATGAAATATGACACATGTAAACATTTCCATTAAGCACATGTAAAAATTCCCAATAGGCTAAAACCATGTTGGCATAGCTATTGGCTCAAAATAGTGCTCATTGCTACACCAGTTTATTGTAGATAATATACTTCATTGAAAACAAAATGTTTTCTAAAATAAGGTCCAATAATAAACAAATCAAGTAAATCTTAGCAGTACTATATTCTGAATTACCAGACAAAAAAGTCTAATATATTCAACACCCAGTTCATTGGGAATAACAGTGAATAGAGAATTCACATCCATAGTAACCAATAAGTAATCACTACTAGAGTTATTCTTCGACCAGTTATATAAACTAGATATAAAATACTTTGTATCTTTTAGAACTGTGCCAACATTATCGAACCATGGGCACAACATCGTCTTTACATAAATCAATAAGGGTTCTCTGACCCAACCTTGACCTGATACTCTTGGTCTCATTAGTGGATTCAAATGGCATTTATGAATTTTTGGTAAACCATATAGAACAGGTAAATTGGGATGTTCAACAATGAAAAATTCAAATAAATGTTGAATGAGGAGACCACTCATTTGAAAATCCTATAATTTTCATGTATCTTACTAATCAGACTATTTAACTGATACCTAGCTAACATTTTATATGTAGAGTTATCAGCTAACATTTTATTCATACATTCAAGATAAAATTGTGTATCCATTACCACTATGGCACCTTATATGCTGGTCGAATTTGCAAAGTCTGTGATGCACTTGGTTCACATAAAGCAGTACATTCACTGGGTGTCATATTTCAGAAAACTTTCTTATGCTTAGTAGATAAAACATCATAGACATCTTGTTTGCAATATCTCAGAAAGACTTCTACCAACAGAGCATTATCAGGAACATACAAGCTAAGTCTCTTAAACAAAGCTGGCTGTCCAGCATTTTTAAATAATATTTTAAGAATAATATTCCTGGCAAAAAGTTTCAAATCTACTAAAACATCATTAATCACTGAATTTGAAGCTGGAATAAAAGATAATCCTTTATTTAAAACATTAACTTGATCAGGGTTTAATACCATAGAATAGATATTTACATTTAAGTTCTTTGAATTTTGCTACATGTTGTTGTTCCTGGGTCCTCCGGTCTGGATGTTTGTATCATTTTCTGATTCTTCCATCTTCTGCTCATCGAGTGGTCTCTTGCATCTTGCCAGTCTTCTTTTATCAATTCCAGCAGATGTGGAAAAGAAAAAGGAGCAGAAAGAGAAGACAGAGAAAATGGTCTTATATCAAACTCAGAATCATTAGGTATGACCGAGTTATCAGAGACTGGAGAGTCAAAATTAGATGAACAAACTAGTTCATTACATGGTTTAACTAAAGGCAAAGATGCATTATTCATTTAAAATTATGCCAAGTTCACATTTAATAGTGCATCTGTCTGCCTCTGAGTTTGCAGATCAGACATACAGGTCTCACTCTTTGGCCAGCAGAAAACATACCCCTCATGAATGTCCATCGAATCACATACCAGCTTTCTTTGTTTAACATCTTGTATCTGTTTCCTCGTAGGTCACAATGTCTACAAACAAATTATCTAATTTCTGTTTACAGCAGCTGACATAAGATATGCATTCATTCTATTCCTGATATTAGTGACTTCTTTAAATAGTGAAACATCTGAAGGTTTAAAGATTTCAATGAGAAGTTTCATATAGTTAAACCTGGTATCTAAATTCAATGATCGCCACTGCTTTAATAAACCAGGATAAGTGTTGCCATAAGTAGGTATTTGAAGAATCCATAAACATATCGGAACCACCTTAAAATGGAGACATGCCTCCAGATGCAGTCTTTGCCACTGCAGCCTTTTATATTTTCAAAGAGTATTCTCCATATATTTAAACACTGTCATAAATTTATTAAAACTCACAGAAGTATTGTCCAATGCAGATACTTCCTCAATAGATTTAAGCAATAATGGATTCCCTTCTACCTGTAATACATGGCTAAAACGATCAGAAAATATTGCTGTTGTAGAACTCCCTGGGTTATAATACAGCTCTAGATTACCTCCTTCTTTTCTTTATTTTAATGTTTGGAATCATCTTTGACCAGATTTTCCTCCTTTCTGTCATTATCGTCCCTGAGAATTAAATCCTACATTTCTTTTAGTCTATCTTCTTTTTCTTGCAGGTTGTTTTATATTCTCCATTTCATGATAATGAGCCATTATTGCTGCTTCATCTCCTTCTCAATCTCACCATAGAGTGTGCATGCTTTCATTTTCACCTTCATTGTTCATTATCACTAAATGTATCTCCTCCCTTAATTTATCCTTTTATTCCTTTGCTTTCCACTTGGAGTTTTAAGAGTTCTCTGCTAGGGTCAGTTAAAAAAATTACCAAAGAATTCCTTTCAAACTGTGAATAGCATCAGTTAATTAATGGGGGAGCCAAGAAACAGCATTGCTCTTTTATTTAGAAATACCTATATTTAGCTGGTGTTTATGTGGTCTGCATTGCTCTGAATATCACTCATTTCTGACAGCACTTAATTTTGATTTGAAGCTCTTTATTTAAGGTTTGATCACTTCTATTTTGTATCTTATTCTAGCATTTCATTTGTTTTTTTTTTAAGTTTTCTGTTCTGTTGGAGTTCTAAGAGTTCCCTCTGCTGCCCATCCAGTCTTTGTTGTGTTCTTAAATTTGGTGGCTTTTGAGTTGCCAGCCTCTACTATAAATCTCAATTTGGACACTCCTCCTAGTCCTATCTCATCAGCTCATTCTACTGAGTAGAGAGCTATCATTTGGGAAGGCCCACCCCTTTAGTTTTTCAACCTTTAATTATCTTGTTTCATCCCTTCCCACTTAACCTAAAAAATGCACTTTATTTATCTGCTTTTACTGTATTTGTGTTTCTTCCTACTTTATTACTTTATTTTACTTTTGCTGCTTATACTTAAAAGTACTCAATTGCATTGATTCTGCTGCATTTATTACTGCTTGTTAGTACCCTGATTAAATTGTAACTGTTATTCTAAGCCATTTGGTATAAGCACTTGGGCTTCAGGTCAGTTGTTTTACATTAAGAAGGTTTGTGGTCTACACTCTTGCTGCAGGAGGTAGGTTACATCCTTCTAAGTTGGGAACTGCTGGGTTGAAGGCTTAGTATCTGTTATTCTAAAAGTGTCTTTGTTCTGGTTTAAGCACTTGGGCTTTAGGCCAGTTATTTTACATTAAGAAGGTTTGTGGTCTGCACTCTTGTGAGAGGAGAGTGTAGATTCTGCCCTTCTGAGTTGGGAATTGCTGGTTGAAGGCTTATTGTGCCTGCTTATTCGATCTGTTTCTTTCTGAAATTGGTGTGCCTTGTTGCTGTAGCATAGACTAGATTCAGGCCCGATGAATCTAGCTCTGTTTGTATAACTTGAGCACTAATCCAGGCCATCTTTTTTGGAGGGGGTTCCCCTGCACCCTAGTGGCAGGAGTGTGCAGTTAGAACTTGTCTGAAGACTGCTAGAACAGGGCTCAGTTCTGAGCTTTTTTATTGGTTAATTGGTTAATTTTTTTTAAATCAGTTTGTGCTTGTTTGCTGCTGTTATATCTAAGTGAGTATCTGTTCTCCTGTGTTAAATATTGGTTAATTGGTTAATTTTTTTTAAATCAGTTTGTGCTTGTTTGCTGCTGTTATATCTAAGTGAGTATCTGTTCTCCTGTGTTAAATCGACCTAAATAGAGTTTATATATCTTTAGCAGAGCATGGTTACAGGTTTTGCTATACCCAGATCTGTTTGTGTGATTCCTGTGTTTTTTGCTTTGCCATCTTGTGTTGGCTGGGCCCTACCTGCACTTAGTGGGAGTAAGTGAACTGGTTGGAACTGGTGTGGCATAGGATGTTGAGTTAATGGCTCATGGACAAGGGTCGATTGGTCAAGTCCAGTGTCTCTATTTTACTTTAGTTTTTGTGGTATTAAACCCAGCATTTGCATGGGTTTGTGCTTGTTTGCCTATCTTGCACTGCCGCTGTGCTGTTTTAACCTTTCGCAGGGTATCTCAGTTGCATTTTCTCCCTTACCAGCATTCCTGTGTAAATGAGGTCCTTGCTGCAGCTACTATATTGATTTTATCCAGCTCTACCCACATATATAGGTACTCTCCTCAGATAGTACCCACTACTATCCCTGACCTCTCTTCCACAGATTCTGATAACCATGGATAGACAATTTCCTATGGTTTCTCTTGCCAGTCTGGTTGATATAAGCATCCTGAGCCAGTGTAGCAACTGCCTTATGTACACAGACAACCCTCTACTACTCCCTCCTAGGAATACAATATGTGAGAGATGCAATTATATTAAGAACCTAGAATCCTTGCTGTTTCAGTCACAAGCCAGTATATCTGGCACTAAGAAGGTTGTTTGCACAAACACTATGAACAGCACCCCTCTAACATCACCCACATCTGCACAGCACACTCCTACGTATACAGGGTTCTCAGATCAGACCATAAACTAATCTCACTGGATATTCACATCCCGACTCCACCCCCTGCTCTGAAAACCACAGTGAAAAACCTCTCTAAAGCAAATTTCACACTCCTCAAAACCAAGGTGGAATCCTTCAAAGCCCCTGGGCCTGTGGAAAATATGGCCCAGACCGCAGAATCCTTTATAAACGCATTCTATGAACACCTTCAGGAATGCATGGATCATGCAATCCCAAATAAAACCAAGACCCAATCCTCCAAAGGCAGACGATCTCTCTGGTGGACCCCAGCCATAAACAAACTATACAATAGAAGGAGGAAGCTACTACATGATAAAGCAAAATCCCAAAAAGGGAAGGCATCTCTGATCAGTATTAGCAAAAAACTACGGGCATTCATAAAATCGTCTAAGGCCAGCTTCGAGAGACAAATTGCACAGGACACTAAGGATAATCATAAGGCTTTCTTTAGTTATGTTAGGAACCTGGGTGGGAATTCCCAGATATGCTCAGAATTAGTCCAAAATGACAAAAATACACGAACCCACAGACATTGCCAACATCCTAGCTGACAGGTTCAGCGCAAACTCCCCCCCCCACCAAAAGGGCAAATATCTATCCCAGCAGAGTGCTGCCCCCCGACATCTCAGATGCTCAGGTAAGAGCTGCCCTCTCCAAAGAAAAAACACAGCATCAATGGGACCAGACGGTGTCCTGGGCTGCATCCTACATGAACTCCAAGAAGAGCTAAACTCAAACATAAAACTACTGTTCAATCTCAGCCTTACTGCAGGATATGTACCCAAAGAGTGGCATACAGCAACAGTGGTCCCTCTCCACAAAGGTGGTGCCTCAACGGATCCTGGAAACTATCGCCCCATAAGCCTGATTAGCTTGGTCTACAAAGCTATGGAAAGGATCATCATGGACCTCATAAATAAAGATATTGGGGACCTACAGACACTGGATCCTACCCAGTTTGGCTTTGTTAAGGGCAGATCCTGCCTCTTAAACCTGGTTGATTTCTTTGAAACAGCCACCAAGGCCATTGACGAGGGGAAGGTGGTCCACACAGCCTACCTGGACCTCGCAAAAGCCTTCGATACAATACCCCACTCGGGCATTATAGATAAGCTCACCAGCTTAAATATAAACCCCTATGTCACTAGATGGGTTGCAAACTGGCTCAAGGATAGAACCCACATGGTTAGAATTGCTGGAGCCATGTCAGACTCCAAACCTGTTACAAATGGTGTCCCACAAAGCTCAGTCCTGGGACCTCTCTTGTTCGGTATATATTTCTCGGAGGTACAGGCCAACGTGGAAGGACTGTGTCTGACCAAGTTCGCAGATGACTGCAAACTGGGTGCCATAATCGACTCTCCAGCCAACACAAGCATCCTCCAAAAGGGCCTCATAGAAACAGACAACTGGTGCCAGAGCCATGGCCTCAAGCTAAACGCCAAAAAGTGTATAGTCATCCCCTTTGGCAAAAACAAAGTGCCCACAAATTATCACATAGGTGGTAATCCATTAAGTACAGAAGAAGTAATTAGGAACCTGGGGACCCAAGTTGATAGCAATCTCTCATTTGACAACCACGTGGCCAAAGTGGTTAGAAAAACATTTTATATAGCCCACCTAATCATGAAGGGATTCACATCTAGATCAGGGGAGGTCATTGTGCCTCTTTACTCATCCCTCATCAGGCCCATAATTGAGTACAATGCCCCTTTTGGGATGTACCTTACCAGACACCTGCAGCAACTGGAAAGACCCCAAAAGTACCTCACCAAGAGGATCAAAGGGCTCAAACAGATGCCATATGCTGCCCGGTTAAAGAAACTCCAGCTCTACTCAGTGGCATACCGCCTGCTCAGAGGTGATCTGTGCCTGACGTATAAAGCCATGTCCAACCCGGAATTAATGGACATGCTGCACCTCAGAAAATCCAAATCCCATCGAGCTATGTGCTCGAGAGACTTGACCTCAGCACTGAAATAAATAGGACATGCTGGAGGGACAGATTCATAACCCAGAGGCTCCCTTCACTCTGGAATAAAATCCCAGTCCAGGTTAGGCAGAGTTCCTCATTGACTCTCTTCAAGAGGAATCTTGATGAGTGGATGGGAGATCATAGGTTTACCCCGGGTATCACTTCTGTGTCACTGTTAGACAGAGGTACAGTATACTAACCTCGAAAAAGGGCATAGCAAAATTAATTTAAAATGGGTGGAGAAAGCCAAACACACTCTGGCTAGGCTTATAAATGCCCTAGGGCAGATAGCCTAGTATGAACCTATGAACCTATGAAATAAACCATACTTAAACAAAAGAGACCTCCAAAGCAAAAACACACAAGCACATCACAACCCACAGTACCAAGCATCACACATAATACACACATCTGTGTCTCACAGTCTCTAAGGCCCAGCCACAAATCCAACATACTAGTCATAGGAGACTCTATCGTAAGACAGATGTGCCCCTCACCAGGCTAGACAAGGAGAAAGTCACAGTAAGTTGCTTTTCAGGTGCTAGAATCCACCATATCACGTATGCACTCAAGTTGCTTAACAACAGGTACTGTTATGACTGTCATAGTCCATGTTGGTGTAAATGACAAGACCATACCTCTCAACTGTACTGAATTCCTTGGCATTTACTGGTTTTGAGAGCAAAATATTGGGGTGCCACGAATTCCCAAGTGGCCCCCTTAATTTCCAATTTTCCTGTTTTTTTTGTTTGTTTTGCTTGCATTACCGCTTTAAATTTTTGGCTGATGTCACCATACACCACCAGCCTACATGGGCGTGCATGATGACATCAGCTACTGCCTGTGTTGGGACTCAGAGGGAAATAGGGAATACAACAGCTATAGCGGTTGGGATAATTTAAATTTTGCAGAGTCAGACCCGTAACTGTTTAATTGTGTACTAGTAAGTTTCTGGACTGTTTTGTAGAATGCTACTACTTCTGCCCATGTAATTGTGCATTATTCTGATGAACGAAACGTTCAGTATTATTTATCTGCTGAGTGCTGTTTTAACTGTGTAGTAGGAAGTAAGTCTCTGCTCAAGAATGACTATTTATGCTGCTATCTATTGGGCCCGTAACTCTGTACTAGTAAGTCTCTGCTGCTGCTCATAATATCTGGTGTGTGTTTCTGCATTATTTATCTGCCCTTATCTTACTCTTCTCTGCATTATTTTCTCTATTGCCAAGAATGAACCATTTAGTAAGTCTCTGCTGCTGCCCGTAATCATCGCAATGCATTATTTATCTGTTGTGATCAAGAACGAACAGGGTACTTACCTGCTGTTATCTTAATGTTCCTCTGAATTATTTATCTTAATGTTTCTGCTGTTCTGGTCAAGAACTTGTGTGTGTGTGTGTGTGTGTGTGTGTGTGTGTGTGTGTGTGTGTGTGTGTGTGTGTGTGTGTGTGTGTGTGTGTGTGTATGAACTATTTAGTAAGTCTAAGTCTCTGCTGCTGCCCATAATATCTGGTGTGTTTCTGGTGCCAAGAACGAACTATTAAGCAAGTCTCTGCTGTTGCCCGCAATGCATTAGTTATCTGTAGTTATCTGCTGTGGTCAAGAATGAATGGGGTGTTTAGCTGCTGATGTCTGCAAGCAGATTAATATTTCTAGAATGCAGGAAGTTCACTGGAAGTTCAAGGCTATTTGAATTAACATAGATTTGGCTCTTCTGTGTTTTTTTATTGCATTCAAGGTGATCTTAGTGCTTTTTATGTATAACTAAAACTCAGTGTTAATTGTTCAACACAATGTCATCTATTTTTTTAGCTGGGATTATAAAGTGTTCACTTCCCAAACATAATTTCCACAGTTCCACTCTAAAGTGCTAGATATAGTTACATTTTAAGCCAGTCTAGGTTTACACATCTGAGGCAGTGTTAACAGTCATCACATGAGATTTTTAATAATTAATATTAGCCAGTATAGAGGTGGGCATGGAACATGGTAGATGGATTTAGCTTTCTTTAGAGTTTTAACATACTAAGCATAAATTATTGCTTTATAGTAAACTCTTCAACTTTAAAGTTTTATTTGAATTTTGAGAGCTGTTTTTGTTTTTTAAGGACCTTGCTCAAACCTGCATGGGTTATAGTAAACTTTTCAACCTTAAAGTTTATTTGTATTTTGACAGCTGTTTTTTTTTTTTTTTTTAAATACCTTGCTCAAACCTGCATGGATAGTGGTGGTGCAGATGGTTACAGAACATTATTTTCCACTGGCTTTTCTAATTTACATGTAATTTTGATGTAAAGTAGTATTTTATTTTTAATTAGATTTTGAGTACTTGCTGACATAAATCCTACTTTTATGGCTACTTGTCTGATACTGAAAATACACAGGCAGTATTTTTCTGGCAGTGGTGCCTTATGGATTGCAATTTATGAGAGATGTGATAGAGAAAGCAAGTGTTTACAAAGCTTAAAGTTCTTATTGTTCTAACAGGGTCTTCAAAGTAGTTGGTTGCTCATCAGTTAAATTTTGTTTTGCAGAAAAATGTCCTGCATCATTCACTACATTAAAAGGAAGTGAGAACATGAATGTGTGGTAACTAGTTAATTGATGTTGACTGCTGAGGTCCTTGTGTGTATGTGTGAAAATGCCTCAGTTGGGGGGGCTGGTGGTTAGGATTACTCAGGCTCAAACCTTGCACCTTGGGTACAAGTGCCTGAATTCTCTACCCATACTACCACTTCTGATTGAAGGAGTTAATAGCTCTCATGATATGAAAACAGCCCAGAGGTAATCTTTATCCGCCACTGGCCAGAAGATGCATTTTCTTTGAATGTGAGTTTCAATGCTGAATGTGATAGTTTTAAGGGCAGAGAAGTTTTAATGCTAAGTCAGTTTTCATTGTGAGACTGTATTGCTTTGTTTAGCAGATGTCTATTAGTGTTTGTGCTCTAAAATGTAAAATAAATTTTAAATGAAATCCATATAATCATTGTAGAAGTAAAGCAGTATGCACATTAGTGTTTATGGTAAATGGGGCTTCTTCAAAACAGTCACCAAAGCCATGAACGAGGGGAAGATGGTGCACCACCTACCTTGACCTAAACAACGCCTTTGACACTATTCCCCACTCGGGCATTATAGATAAACTCTCCAAGCTAGACATCAACCCATATGTTACCAGATGGGTAGCTAACTGACTCACTGATAGAACCCATTCAGTCAAAGTAAGGGAAGCCACCTCTAGTAGTAGACCCGTAATGAGCGGTGTATCCCAAAGATCAGTCTTGGGGCCTCTACTGTTTGGGATATAATTTTCTGAGGTGCAAGCCCAAACCAGTGATCTGTGGCTGACCAAGTTTACAGACGACTGCAAGCTGGGTGCTGTCTTAAATTCCTGTAGTGATGTGAACATCCTCCAAGAGGGCCTTACCCAAAATAATGGCTGGTGCCAAAAGTATGGCCTCAAACTGAATGCCAAGAAATGCATTATTGTCCCCTTTGAGGAAAATGGCATCCCCACTAACTATCACATTAATAACAATGTACTAAGCACCGCATCAGTTGTGAGGGACTTGGGCACCCAGGTTGATAGCAATCTGACTTTTGACCACCACATTGTCTCTTTTGTATGGAAGGCTTTCTACATGGCTCACCTCATAAATAAGGGTATTTCATCCAGGAACAAGGAGGTCATAACATCCCTGTACTCCTCCTTTATCAGACCCATTATTGAGTACAATGCCCCTTTGGCATGTACCTTGCCAAGCACATGCAGCAGGTGGAGAGACCACAGAGGTTCTTCACCAATAAAATCCAGGGTCTCAAACAACTATCCTATACAGCTAGGCTAACAGCCCTGTCCTTCTACTCAGTCTCATACAGACTGCTCAGAGTTGACCTGTGTCTGGCATACAAGGCCATCTCAGACCCAGCCTTGATGGAGTTGCTGCATATCTGTAAGTCAAACACCACTCATGCAACCCATATGCAAGGCCTTAACCTGGTCTGTGACAGTAATAGAACTTGTTGGCAGGATAGATTTGTGTCCCAAAGACTCCCCCCATCTGTGAAATAGACTCCCTCTCCATGTCAAGTAGAGTACCTCTCTAGCCCTCTTTAACAGGAGCCTGGACGAGTGGATGGGAAACAGAAAATATACCCCTGGGATCACACCTGTGTCCCTGTTGGACAGGGGAAACAGGTGCTGACTTTGAGGGAACATGGACAAAATTCTTGGCTAGGCTTATAAGGGCTTCTGAGCCAATAGCCTAGTATCATCCTATTAACCTATAAACCTATTTGTATGCACTTATTCTATCCTGTCTTCAGTCTATTGCCATTGTTGAGAGGATAGTGTTGTGATCAGTAATCTACCTGTCCAAAATATCTGTCTGTATCACTTTCATCCAATCTTTAATGCCTATAAAGAAGTAGGCCAATCTGCTGCCTTGATCACTTTCTGTCTATGAGTAAGTGAAAGATATCTTCTCCCTCTTCTTATAGACATATGTCTATTAAAGTATCCTTAGTTATCCTTTCTTCTAGCTGATTCTGGCTTTTAATATTGTATTATTTTTGTTTTCCTTTATAATCAGCCCATTTCAGGTCTCAAGGTGACTTTGAAGTCTCTCCCTATTATTTGTATATCTTCTTGTTCCTCTATTCTTGCCAATTGTTGAAAAATTCATAAAAATCTGTTGGATCATCTGTATTTGTGGGATATATGTTGCCTGTTATAATTTTGTTCTTTTGGATTATACCTTTCCATGTAATCCATTTCCCTATTGCACAGATTTTTACATGACTTAGCTCATAGGTTCATAGGTTGGTACTAGGCTATTGGCCCTAAGGCCTATACAAGCCTAGCCATAACAATTCCCTGGATATTTTTTCCCACAATATTTACTTCTCTGGACCCCTGTCTAGCAGGGCAACTGACATGATCCCCGGGGTGAATTTCCTATCTCCCATCCAATCATCAATGTTCCTTTTGAAGAGGGCCAAGGAGGTGCTCTGCTTGACATGTATGGGCAGTCTATTCCAGAGTATGGGGAGTCTCTGGATCAGGAACCTATCACTCCAGCATGTTTTGTTCATTGTGATGACAAGGTTTAGATCCCTGGAGCATGTGGCTCAGAGGGATTGGGATTTCTTTAAGTGGAGCATGTCCAACAGCTTAGGGTTTGACATGGCCTTGTATGTTAAGCAGAGATCGTCAGTGAGTAGACGATATGCCACAGAGTATAGCTGGAGTTTTTTAGACGGTCAGCATATGGCATCTGCTTTAGGCCTGTGATTCTTTTAGTGAGGTATTTCTGTGGCCTTTCCAGCTGTTGCAGATGTCTTGTGAGGTACATACCAAACCGGGCATTATACTCTATAATGGGTCTAATGAGGGATGAGTACAGTGGGACAATGACCTCCTTTTTTCTGGATGAAAACCCTTAGTGATGAGGTGTGCCACATAAAAGGATTTCCTGACTATTGTGGCGATGTGGTTATCGAAAGTGAGACCACTCTCCACTTGTGTCCCCAAGTCTCTCACACACTTTTGATGTTTAGTGTACTGCCACCTATGTGGTAATTCATGGGTACATGTTTTTTCCAAAGGAGATAACTATACATTTCTTAGCATTAAGCTTGAGCCCATGGCTCTAGCACCAGGCATCTGTTTCTGTAAGGCCCTTTTGTAGAATATCCACATCATTTGGGGATTAAATAATGGCTCCCAGTTTGCAGTCATCTGCGAACTTTGTTAGCCAGAGTCCCTTAGTGTTGGCCTGTACTTCAGAGAAGTAGATGCCAAACAAGAGTGGTCCCAGGACTGAACCCTATGGTACTCCACTTGTCACTTGTCTGGAGCTGGATTTGGAGTCAGCTACTTTTACAGTCTGGGTTCTGTCAGTAAGCCAGTTGGCAACCCATCAAGTGATGTAGGGATTTATGCCCAGCTTAGTAAGTTTATCTATGATTCCAGAGTGGGAGATGGTGTTGAAGGCCTTGACGAGGTCCAGATAGGCTGTGTGGACTGCCTTACCCTTGTCCACAGCTCTGGAGACTGATTTGAAGAAGTCAATCAGATTCAGGACACAGGATCGGCCCTTCACAAACCCAAACCGGGTGGGGTCCAGTGTTTGAAGATTGCCAATGTCTTTGTTTATAAGTTCCATGATAATGCGTTCCATGCCCTTGCAGATTAGGCTTGTCAGACTGATGGGATGGTAGTTCCTGGGATCCAAGGTGGATCCCCCTTGTGGAGTGGGATAACTGCAGTTGTGCGCCACTCAGTGGGCATGAAGCTTGAGGTGAGGTTATGATTAAACATGACACTTAGGTGAGGTGCCAGTTCATTTTGTAGTTCATGTAGTACACAGCCTGGGATGTCATCTGGTCCCATGGATGCTGTATTCTTAGCTTTGGAGAGTGCGGTTTCTATCTGTGTGGCCATGATTACCGGAATTTGGCAGTCTTTTGGTATTGAGATGGGCCCTTTAGGGAATGAGAGGGGGGTGAAGTTGGCACTAAATTGATCTGCCAGGATATTGGCAATATCCTTGGAATCAGTATATTTAATGCCATTCTGTTGTAGCTCAGAGCAGATCTGAGCATTGTCATTTAGATTCTTGGCATAACTATAGAATTCCTTGTGGTTGTCTTTGGAATCTTTGGCAATTTTATTTTCGTAATTAGCTTTTGAGGATTTTATGAGGGACCTTAGCTTCTTACTGAGGCTGGTGAGGGAGTTTTTTGCATCCTGGGATTTTCCTCTTTTCTGCAACAGTTTCTTCCTTCTGTTGTATAGTTTGTTTATAGCAGGGGACCACCAGATTGGCTTCCTTTTTTTGGAGAAGAGCATCTTGGTTCTATTTGGGATGGCACGATTTATGCACGAGTGGATATGCTCGTACAGTGCCTTAGTGTTAGATTCTGCAGTCGAACTTTCAGATCCCGTCTGCACGGGTGTCATGAAGTTTGTCAATTCTGACTTCAGTAGCATGAAGTTGGCTTTGGAGAAGTTTTTTAAGGAGGTTTCCTTACTGGCGGGTGGGGTTGGAATGTGGATGTCAAGGGTGATTTGCTTATGGTCAGACCTGAGCAATGAGGGGTTGACCACTGGTGTGGAGCATCTATCGCCCATGTTAGTAATGACCAGGTCTAGGATATTGTTGCCCCTGGTGGGACAATGGATTAGTTGATCCAGGGCATTGGAATTTATGAATTCCAAGAACCGTTGGGAAAAGGAGTTGGTACCCAAGTAGTTTTCCCAGTTAATGGCAGGGTAGTTGAAATCACCCAGTATTAGGGTGTTTGGTTGTATCTTAATATTTTCCAGTATGTTTAGAAAGGTGTAGTGAGAATCTTGGGGCATGGTGGGGGATCTGTAGCAAGCTACAATTTGGATTGCAGTCTTACCTAGTGTTAGTTGCACCTGGAGCATTTCAGATGCATTGTGTTGGGCAACTAGCCTGGAGGTGTGAATATCCTTGGTGAATATGGACACTCCTCCACCTTTAGTGTTTCGGTCTTGGTTTTGTGGCCAAAAAGTGTGGTAAGAGTTGTAGCCTGTTATTGCAGGGGTGCTCTCTGGATCCTTGAACCAGGTCTCAGTTACTGCACAGATGTCAATGTTCTCCATTTTTAGGAGTGCCTTGAGAGAGTGCATTTTGAGGTTTAGACGTCTAGCATTGAGTAGCATTACCTTCAGATTTTGCATGCTTGTATCTCTTACGGTGGTGGTTTTATCCTTTGAACCTTGCCTAAAAAAGGCACTATAGGGGTGGCAAGAGCTTTAGCCAGTAACCAGAATCCCAGGGGTGACAAGTGCAGACCATCTCTGGCAAAGCATCGTGGTTTGTCGATCATGTCTTCCCAGGCAGACAGATACTGGATTCCCTTTGAATGACACCAGAAGCTTAGCCAATTGTTGAAGTCAATCATTTTGTCCTTATACTGTGGTATCATTCTGGGCGAAGGCAGGATGCTACTCAGGACTAGGGTCATACCTGCCTGGGCCACATGATCCAAGAGCTCTTCCGTGTCTCCTTTCATGTAGTCCAGGGAGGTACTTCTCAAGTAATTCACTCCAGCATGGACAATGACAGAGTCGTATTTGTACTTGTTGTGGAGTGACTTGAATGCATGCATTATGTGGTGGATCCTGGCACCCGACAGGCAGCTTACTGTAATTTTCTCCTTGTTTAGCCTGGTGAGTGGGACATCAGTGTGCCTGACTATAGAGTCACCTATGACTAAAGTGTTGGGTACATTGTCTTGCCTTAGGGGCTGTTGTTGAGTGGCACACTGGTGTTGTGAGCTATTTGTCACTTTGGTTGTGACTGGTGTTTGTTTGCGTTTCAGCTTCGGAGGTCCTTGTTGCTTGGGCAGGTTAATGTTAAGGGCCTCCGCATATGTGGGTTTAGTGTTGCTATGTGTGGGTGTTGATGGTGTGGGTTTTGAAGGGCTATGAGTTGCTTGAGGTGTAGTGCAGGTGTTAACCTTCTCCTCTTGACTGTCTAGCACAATCTTGGCTGGAGAGAGCTTTGCTTCCAGTTTGGCTATGTAAGATGATCCAACAAATTTTATGAATTTTTCAACAATTAGCAAGAATAGAGGAACAAGAAGATATACAAATAATAGCGAGAGACTTCAAGTACACTTATTCTATCCTGTCTTCATGTCATGTAATACAATATTAAAAGCCAGAATCAGCTAGAAAAAAGGATAAGTAAGGAAAATTTAATAGACATATGTCTGTGAGAAGAGGGAAAAGATATAATTTACTTACTCATAGACAGAAAGCGATCAAGGCAGCAGATTGGCTTACTTCTTTGTATGTAACTTTTAGACTCATGTAAAACATAATTAACAATCTTCTTTTTTCCCCCATCAGCCTTATGATCTGTTACCATATACTGTGTGTAAATTCCTGTTGTTTCAACTTGTGTCGGCTTTGTCTCTTGTGATAGTGTTATTTGATCTTTTGAGTATTTTAGCTTCTGAAGGACTTATTTACATTTGATGGGGAGGGAGCACCCTCCACATTCCAGTAAATACAGTTACTATGCTGTATGTACCTTCTATCTCATACTCTGTTTATCTCCTTTATGTAGTCTATGCCTTGGTCTAGGTTCACCAATCAGATATTGGTAAGCTGGCATCCTGGGCTGGAGTATAACTCCTTTGACCATTTTCTATGCCTATGGCCAGTGTGGATCAATTCACTTGACTTGATTTACAGTGGGAGCTACGGCAAGCTCACTTCACACACACCCCCCCCCCCAACCAGCTCATAGTTTCTTTCCTCTAGATCCCCTGTTGTGAAATGGAGGCAAATTGTTCTGTAACCTCTGCACATTTTGGTCATCAAAAATATGCAGATTTAAGCTTTTCGTGTTATATTATATTCTGCGTGCTATCTCAGACCATCAATTCCATTAATTAGGAGAAAGGGAAAAAGCATATTTGATACACTGAACACCATACTTATTTGTCAACTGTACCAATCTTTATGTACCTATTTAACACTGAAATAGTTCAATTATCAGACTGGTTATAACTTACACAGCCTCTATATCAATTGTTCCAGCATTTGTGCACCAGGATGTGCTTGATAGAGTCCATGTGCATAGGAATGTATTAATTTTATTTTGCTAAAACCACTTTCTCACTTATTGTTAGCTTTCCCTGCCAGTTGACATTTTGTATGTATGCAGAGCCATATATGCACTGTTAGCACCTTTGCATTCAGCCAGCTCACTCTGCATTCTGTATTGTCTTCAAAGTGAACTAATTACTGCAATTGTTTTATGACTTCCAGCATCTGCCAAAGATCTGCGGTCTATGTATTTTCACAGGTAGATGCTAAATACTGCTTGCTTCCAGCAGTGGGGGTTTCACCTCGGATAGCCAGATGACAAGAAATGATGTCATTCTGCAAGCTATCCTAGCAGTAATATTTGAGATATTAAGTTAAAGGACAACCGCGCCCTCAGACTCAAAAAACATATTAATTTCATCATGGTTTGATGTTTCCTACATTTTAATAGCACTCTGAGACTATTTTGAGCTTTTTAGATATTTTTAGATGCAATTTCTGACTCTGACCACATGGGGTCTGGCATATTGAAAAAATTTAGACTGTTTACTCTGCCTCAAATAATGCATTCTGGGATACTTAGTCTCCAGAAAATTGCATCAGATCTGCCACGTTTTGCCTTAAGCTGCTGTCACTTCATTGACTTAACAGGCATTCACTGCAGTCTTAAAATCCCCTACTTTTGGTTAAAATGTTATCCTTTTTCAATGACCACTTAAAACACAAGCAGTGCAAATGCTACAGAACAGAACTGAAAGGTGCATTTTCTAGCCCTTTCATCTTAGAAATGCTAAATTGCTTTATTTTGTGAAGGCTGAAATCTAGCTCTTCAAGGAATCTCCCCTCCCACTTCACACCTACCTTCCCTAGCTGTCAAAGAGCCAAGGGTAATTTGACCGATTATCTGCATGTGATTGACAGCTCGTCACAGCAGGTGACCAGAGTAATGTACTGTTTGCTTGTCAGCCTTTTCCTCCTTACAGCGGGAGACTTTTTTTGTTGCACTACTCCTGTCAAATTTAAAACCAAGCTACATAGCACTGGCAATAATCCCTGCTTTGCAAAGCAGTCTGCCACTTATTTTCCCTTCCTGTTTAAATAGCTAACAAATGATGCACTATAAACTTGAAATATTTTAGACTTGCATGACAGCACCCACATGCTTTTTTGAGTCAATATTTAAAAAAAATTATGGTACTGCATACATACACGCAGACACACACACTGCTTTACTTCTACAATGATTTAGATTTTTACATTTTATAGCAGTGTACTAACCAAGCAGAGAAATCTGGTTCAAAAGCAAGGATAAATTGATCCTGAAATACCTATGAACCTCAGCGCAAGAAATTAGGACAAAGCCAAACATAGAAGTGGGACAAAGGCACAAACGGAAAAGCGCAGTCTGGGTCTGAACTGTCTGCAAACAGCTACAGTTAACTTTGAGTATGTGTCTACCTGTTTGAGCCAATATTCATTTTCCCCTGGAGAGCACTCTGCTTTGGCTTGTAAGCAGCCCCCCCACCACACACACACACACACACACACACACACACACACACACACATTCCACTTTCTCTTATTCCCTTCTGTTAGCAAATAGTATCCGCCATAACTCATCAAGCATTAAACATAACTGGGGAAATATAAACCCTGGATCAAAATGAAAATAAGTAGGCTAAGCTAAAAATGCAGCTGCGAAAAGGAAGCACGTGGCACCCTTACAAACAGAAAAAGATTAACTCCACTAATGTGCAATTAAAAACTTGGGAGGACACAATATCAGGGCTAGGGAGGCATAGAAACAGGGACAAATTACATTTAGGATACACTATTAATAAGTAATAAGACTTACCTTACTTATGAAGTAGCAAAACGCTGGTGAAGAAGAAGTGCTTCACATGAATAGAGTTGACCAGATTTGCTAACACAGAAAAGGAGTTCCACACAGCACCTAGTCCATTTATTAGGTTAACAGTGTGCTGGGAAAGGCAGTGTTGACATCACAGTGTGGGAGGATCACAGGGATTCTGTACAGCATGCAAATAAGGCAGTGTTTACATCACTTTGGGGGAGGAAACCTCCCAGGATCTTCAGCAAGAGCTATGGCAGATGTGACATCATTATTTAAGAGACGACTAGACAGTTTTCATCTTGGTTTTAAAACTGAAAGTCAAACAGTATGGAAAAGTATGAAGCCTAAGCAGTAAAAGAGAATATTGATTTTTTTTTTAAAGCTGCGGTTATGTTTTTTTGAGGCTGTATCACATAACAGGATTTTAGGGAGACATCAGGTAGAGATATTTGATTTGATATCCCGTTGTTTTCCTTTAAGAAGTCTCTTAGAGAGACACAGCATCCTGCATTATGTCTTGGGCCTGACAACAACAATAAGAACCATTCACCACATCTGCCTTGCTCTTACGTAAGTTAACTAGGGTATAGTAATTTTCTTAGATTCAGTCAGGAATATAGTGAAGCATAGTTTAGATTTTATTTTTTATTTATTTGAGACTGTCCCGCAATGTTGTTTTAAATATTTCCTGTGGTTTTGAACTGTGATGTCACTGTGAATATATGCTGAGTATTTTTCTTGTTCTTTTATTATTTATTATTAAATATGTTTAAAGCTTTCATTGTGGTTGATCATTGTGAGACATATTTAAGATTAGAGAGTGCTTGCATATTTATTTGGCGACATTGTGGGCCACTCTTAATAGTCTTGCTCTTGGTCAAATTACCATTTGTATTAATATTAATATTACACAGTAAGATTGGACACTGTTAAGGGCCTTAAAGTAGCTGATAAAGAGTTGGATGGTGGCAGTGATAACTACCTTATTGTCTGGGCAAAAGGGGGCAGAGCTAGTAAACCTGCCCCAGCCTTTTCCAGGTGTGTGTGTGTGTGTGTGTGTGTGTGTGTGTGTGTGTGTGTGTGTGTGTGTGTAAATCAACCCTCAAAGAGTGTGCATGTCAGCTACATGGGCAGAGACATGCAGCACTGGTTGGACAGAGAAGGTGCTGGAGGTCTTGGCTTGGCCACTCAACTGAGACCTCAACTCTGTAGCTGTGCCAGTGGGGAGTCTTACTAGGGATCTGCAGAAAGAGGGAGATACCAGCCCTGGAGTGGCTGTGGTCTGTGTGTGCTTTTAAGGGAAATTGCACTTGATGCAGAGAGATGCATCTGGAAATACTGTGTGTGTACATGTTATTCTCCCAGTGTACATCCCCCCACTGTTGCCAGTGGTGAGGATTGATGCTTCTTTATTTCTAGTACAATGGTGGGTCACACTTACTGGTTGACAGTAGTAGGATATCCACATATTGGGATTCAGTGGTGTGGATATTGAATTCCTGTTGCCTGTAAACAGTGGTCACTAAAGGTGTTTGTATTCTCAAGCAGCCACATGGTGAACATACAGAGTTTCATATCGCAATAGTTATATTTATTTTTATTAGATTAGCCAGGGAGAACAGGCAAGGATGTCAGCAGAGGAGTATTGCAAGGTGACAAGGAGCCAGTTGGCTGAGATGTGCCAAGCCAAGGGACTGGGGCATGCCAACCTGACTAAAGCAGAGATGATTGCAGCCTTAGTTACAGCTGCATCACAGACCAGCAACCAGGAGGACAACCAGACTGGCCTTGGGTATGTACAAGTCTCAGAAAATGGACAGTTCAACCATTCCACATAGGACTTAAAATCCGTCTGGAGTTAGAGACTAGAACTGGAGGCCAATCATTTGGAACTTGCATCAGCAGAGAAACTGCAGCAGGATATTGTGAGGCCTCTGATTACCCCAAGTTCCACAGGCAAGAAGTATATCTTAGTGGTAGTAGCTTATGCTACTAGATACCCTGATGCGGTGGCCCTGTCCTGCATTGAGGTAGAAAAGGTGGCAAATGCTTAGTTAGAGATTTTCATCAGGGTAGGTTTCCCAAAAGTAATACTGACTGACAGAGGTGCCAATTTCATGTTATACCTGCTGGATTGTCTGTGAAAGCACTGTGGGGTGAAGCATGTAAAGACCAGCCCTTACCATCCCCGATGAATGATGTTGTGGAGAGGTTAAACTCTACACTAAAGACCATGCTACAGGCATTTGCAGACCAGTTTAAGAGGAAGTGGGACAAATAATTGTCCAATCTGTTGTTTCCTTACAGGGAGGTGCCCCAGGAATCTACAGGTGCTTCACCCTTTGAGTTGCTGAATGGACATAGGGTGAGGGGACCTTTAGAGTTGATTCGTGATGAGTGGGAGCGTGAGTGTGAATCCCACAAGAAGTCTGTTGTGGCATCCTAAATCTCAGGACAAGGCTTATGGAACTCATGGGCTTGGCCCAGGAGAATCTGGCAGAAGCCCAACAGCAGAAAAAGGTCTGGTATGACAGGAATGCTTGAGCTACAGAGTATGCTGTGGGGCAGCAGGTTATGGTTCTCATTCCTATCAGACACAATATGCTGCAGGCAGCTTGGGAGGGACTCTTCAAAGTGGTAAGGAAGGTCAGTGATGTTAACTACATGATAGAACTACTTGGCAGGAGGGAGGGGCACAAATTGTACCAAAAAAAAAAAAAAAAAAAAAAAAAAAAAAAAAAAACAAAAAAAAAAAAAAAAAAAAACTTGAAAAAATGGCTTTAAGGAGAAGTTGACAATAGGGGGGACGATTGTCCACAGCTCTGGAGACTGATTTGAAGAAGTCAATCAGATTCAGGAGACAGGATCGGCCCTTCACAAACCCAAACCGGGTGGGGTCCAGTGTTTGAAGATTGCCAATGTCTTTGTTTATAAGTTCCATGATAATGCTTTCCATGCCCTTGCAAATTAGGCTTGTCAGACTGATGGGATGGTAGTTCCCGGGATCCAAGGTGGATCCCCCCTTGTGGAGTGGGATAACTGTAGTTGTGCGCCACTCAGTGGGCACGAAGCCTGAGGTGAGGTTATGATTAAACATGACACTTAGGTGAGGTGCCAGTTCATTTTGTAGTTCATGTAGTACACAGCCTGGGATGTCATCTGGTCCCATGGATGCTGTATTCTTAGCTTTGGAGAGTGCGGTTTCTACCTGTGTGGCCATGATTACCAGAATTTGGCAATCTTTTGGTATTGAGATGGGCCCTTTAGGGGATGAGATGGGGGTGAAGTTGGCACTAAATTGATCTGACAGGATATTGGCAATATCCCTGGAATCAGTATATTTAATGCCATTCTGTTGTAGCTCAGAGCAGATCTGAGCATTGTCATTTAGATTCTTGGCATAACTATAGAATGCCCTGTGGTTGTCTTTGGAATCTTTGGCAATTTTATTTTCGTAATTAGCTTTTGAGGATTTTATGAGGGATCTTAGCTTCTTACTGAGGCTGGTGAGGGAGTTTTTTGCATCCTGGGATTTTCCTCTTTTCTACAACAGTTTCTTCCTTCTGTTGTATAGTTTGTTTATAGCAGGGGACCACCAGATTGGCTTCCTTTTTTTGGAGAAGAGCATCTTGGTTCTATTTGGGATGGCACAATTCATGCACGAGTGGATGTGCTCGTACAGTGCCTTAGTGTTAGATTCTGCAGTCGAACTTTCAGATCCCGTCTGCATGGGTGTCATGAAGTTTGTCAATTCTGACTTCAGTAGCATGACGTTGGCTTTGGAGAAGTTTTTTAAGGAGGTTTCCTTACTCGGGTTGGAATGTGGATGTCAAGGGTGATTTGCTTATGGTCAGACCTGAGCAATGAGGGGGTGACCACTGGTGTGGAGCATCTATCTCCCATGTTGGTAATGACCAGGTCTAGGAGATTGTTGCCCCTGGTGGGACAATGGATTAGTTGATCCAGGGCATTGGAATTTATGAATTCCAAGAACCGTTGGGAAAAGGAGTTGGTACCCAAGTAGTTTTCCCAGTTAATGGCAGGGTAGTTGAAATCACTCAGTATTAGGGTGTTTGGTTGTATCTTAATATTTTCCAGTATGTTTAGAAAGGTGTAGTGAGAATCTTGGGGCATGGTGGGGGGTCTGTAGCAAGCTACAATTTGGATCGCAGTCTTACCTAGTGTTAGTTGCACCTGGAGCATTTCAGATGCATTGTGTTGGGCAACTAGCCTGGAGGTGTGAATATCCTTGTGAATATGGACACTCCTCCACCTTTAGTGTTTCGGTCTTGGTTTTGTGGCCGAAAAGTGTGGTAAAAGTTGTAGCCTGTTATTGCAGGGGTGCTCTCTGGATCCTTGAACCAGGTCTCAGTTACTGCACAGATGTCAATGTTCTCCATTTTTAGGAGTGCCTCAAGAGAGTGCATTTTGAGGTTTAGACATCTAGCATTGAGTAGCATTACCTTCAGATTTTGCATGCTTGTATCTCTTATGGTGGTGGTTTTATCCTTTGAACCTTGCCTAAAAAAGGCACTATAGGGGTGGCAAGAGCTTTAGCCAGTAACCTGAATCCCAGGGGTGACAAGTGCAGACCATCTCTGGCAAAGCATTGTGGTTTGTCGATCATGTCTTCCCAGGCAGACAGATACTGGATCCCCTTTGAATGACACCAGAAGCTTAGCCAATTGTTGAAGTCAATCATTTTGTCCTTATACTTTGGTATCATTCTGGGCGAAGGCAGGATGCTACTCAGGACTAGGGTCATACCTGCCTGGGCCACATGATCCAAGAGCTCTTCCATGTCTCTTTTCATGTAGTCCAGGGAGGTACTTCTCAAGTAATTCACTCCAGCATGGACAATGACAGAGTCGTATTTGTACTTGTTGTGAAGTGACTTGAGTGCATGCATTATGTGGTGGATCCTGGCACCCGACAGGCAGCTGACTGTAATTTTCTCCTTGTTTAGCCTGGTGAGTGAGACATCAGTGTGCCTGACTATAGAGTCACCTATGACTAAAGTGTTGGGTACATTGTCTTGCCTTAGGGGCTGTTGTTGAGTGGCACACTGGTGTTGTGAGCTATTTGTCACTTTGGTTGTGACTGGTGTTTGTTTGCGTTTCAGCTTCGGAGGTCCTTGTTGCTTGGGTAGGTTAATGTTAAGGGCCTCCACATATGTGGGTTTAGTGTTGCTATGTGTGGGTGTTGATGGTGTGGGTTTTGAAGGGCTATGAGCTGCTTGAGGTGTAGTGCAGGTGTTAACCTTCTCCTCTTGACTGTCTAGCACAATCTTGGCTGGAGAGAGCTTTGCTTCCAGTTTGGCTATGTAAGATGATCCAACAGATTTTTATGAATTTTTCAACAATTAGCAAGAATAGAGGAACAAGAAGATATACAAATAATAGAGAGAGACTTCAAGTACACTTATTCTATCCTGTCTTCGTATCATGTAATACAATATTAAAAGCCAGAATCAGCTAGAAGAAAGGATAAGTAAGGAAAATTTAATAGACATATGTCTATAAGAAGAGGGAAGAGATATCATTTACTTACTCATAGACAGAAAGCGATCAAGGCAGCAGATTGGCTTACTTCTTTGTATGTAACTTTTAGACTCATGTAAAACATAATTAACAACCTTCTTTTTTCCCCCATCAGCCTTATGAGCTGTTACCATATATTGTGTGTAAATTCCTGTTGTTTCAACTTATGTCAGCTTTGTCTCTTCTGATAGTGTTATTTGATCTTTTGAGTATTTTAGCTTCTGAAGGACTTATTTACATTTGATGGGAAGGGAGCACCCCCCACATTCCAGTAAATACAGTTACTATGCTGTATGTACCTTCTATCTCACACTCTGTTTATCTCCTTTATGTAATCTATGCCTTGGTCTAGGTTCACCAATCAGATATTGGTAAGCTGGCATCCTGGGCTGGAGTATAACTCCTTTGACCATTTTCTATGCCTATGGCCAGTATGGATCAGTTCACTTGACTTGATTTAAAGTGGGAGCTACGGCAAGCTCACTTTACCCCCCCCCCCCCAACCAGCTCATAGTTTCTTTCCTCTAGATCCCCTGTTGTGAAATAGAGGCAAATTGTTCTGTAACCTCTGCACATTTTGGTCATCAAAAATATGCAGATTTAAGCTTTTCATGTTATATTATATTCTGTGTGCTATCTCAGACCATCAATTCCATTAATTAGGAGAAAGGGGAAAAGCATATTTGATACACTAAACACCATACTTATTTGTCAACTGTACCAATCTTTATGTATCTATTTAACACTGAAATAGTTCAATTGTCATACTGGTTATAACTTACACAGCCTCTATATCAATTGTTCCAGCATTTGTGCACCAGGATGTGCTTGATAGATTCCATGTGCATAGGAATGTATTAATTTTATTTTGCTAAAACCACTTTCTCACTTATTGTTAGCTTTCCCTGCCAGTTGACATTTTGTATGTATGCAGAGCCATATATGCACTGTTAGCACCTTTGCATTCAGCCAGCTCACTCTGTCATACATTCTGCAGTACAGAGAGGTTTCAAAGCCGTACCCCCACACTGGAGTGGCACTCTCTGCCTCCAGTACAGATTGCTCACTTTCTGCTGCCAAATATTTAGTTGGCAGACACTAACTTGATATTTACATACTGTGTCATGTGTAACAAAGGGAGATACTGCCAGCAAAGCTATCTAGAATTTTGTAAATAATAATATGTAATTTGGGAATATCAACATGATTTATATAAGATGGTCATGTTACAACTGTATTCGAACTGTATTTTATGTGTATATCAAACCTGCTTGTACAGACATGTGTGCTAAAAATGTCTTTTGTAAAGTATTGGGTTTAAAGATGTATCCACAGTGTGCCCTGCTGGAAGAGAAGAGATATGTACATGCACTATTATAGCAATAACCCACGCCTGGGTGTGGGTAATGCTGGATTTACCCACGGTTGGCAAGGTTTGGTCAGAAGGGTGTCTGTTCTGTTATAGTCCATCTGTGCAGGTAATATGGCTGGCATAGGTGAAGGAGCGTGCTTTCGGGTGCAGCACTGGAGCATTCAGGAGTCCAGGGTCATGGCTAGACTCCTTGTAAAAAACCATGAGGCGAGACTGCTGCAGGGCCAGTACTAGGCCTCATAATACAAAGCAGAGGCCTGGGACCACCTCTCATGTGATCTTACCAGTGCTACTGGCATCCCCGGACTGGTGACCAGGTAAGGCACCACTATGCCAACCTAAAGTGGAGGAAGGGGACACTCTTGACCCAGTGAATCCAAAATGCATGGACATGGAATGCTCCAGTAGTGAATATCACTATCAAGTAGTTTGTAGTAAATACTAGACTGAGAATGTGATATGCAGGTATGCATAATGTTTATTTTTCTCCCCTTACAGCTGCAGTAGAGAGGGCTAGTAATGTCAAAGCCCATGCTGATAGACTGCTGAGGCTGCACCAACAGGCTGGTGAGTACAAATCTATTTTGCAGTATATTGTGCAAATAGCTAAGAAGTACATTGCTTACTGCTATTAGGTATACTATTACTGTGTTAACTGAATAAATAAAAATGTTTGTCTGACTAATATTGATGCGCAATAAAGATCCCTACAAAAAATTGTTGTCTTTACTCTGGTATATTGTTGTAGACATATAGAATGTATGCAGGTTCTTCACAGCAAATATGGCTGTGACAGCATACATTAACCGAGGTTGTTCTGTGAAACAGCTGTTAAGAAAAACTGTAGATGGTGGAGCTGTAAAACAAAGATATCTATGAAATGTGAAATATATACTGCACTAAGCTCTGAACCTTGAATAGTAATGTGTAAAGTATCAAATTGTGTTCCATGCAGCATTTCCTTGTGTTCACCTTTGGTTCCCAGATTGTAGTAATCCAAAGGATTAATGCACAGTACAATAACTATCTGTTGTGCATGCATCACAGGATTACAAACTCAGACTGTCTAACCAAGGGACTATTAGGGAGAAATCAGTGAAACACAAAACAGCAGTTTCCCAGTAGCTTAGTGTGATGCAAAATAGCTTTGTTATTAATTTTGCACACACAAACACGGTTCAATTCCAGGGAGCGGTACTAAGATGTGTGCACATCTACACACAAGGAATCAGGAATAAATGTAAAAACAGTCAGGTAGTATTAATAGATATTTTCTCCACAGGTTTTACTGGTAAGGAAATGATAGTAGTAGCTGTGTGAAGGGTATACTAATAAACTGTTTACAACTGTTCAACTGTCCCACCACATGCCTGCAAATGACAGCAGGATAGGTACATACAACATGCACACTTCCCAAATCATATCTCTCAACTGTACAGATTTTTGCAAAATGTCCAGAATTTTGCCTCAGATTTATAGTCCATTTTTTCATAAAGTTGTGGTGTTATGGCAAATTAGTGGCAAATCATTAAAGACTGAAGTTAGAAAATAATGATAGACATTTAAGTTTCAGACTTCATAGCCATCAGAAAATCCATGCAAATGAAAAACATGTTATTCTTTCAACTTTCTAACTTCGTAAGAGCAATATTTAAAACTGTCCCTATTTATTGGGAATTTGTCCCACTTTTATTTATGGCTTTGTCCAGATTTCATGCTCTAGAGGTTGAGAGGTATGTTCCTGATACATGTCTCTCAAATGTCACACTGTCATGGCTAGTGGTCACTGCTGCCATTAATCCTGGACACAGATAGGAAACCAGTTGAAGTATGCCAGTAGCACACTCACATAACAGCAGTTCAGGGTACCCCTTCTGTGCCAGACATGTAACCCAGACATATATGAGTCCCCTCTAGTCATGTAGCCAGAGTTGTCACAGTTTGCCCCATACCATTCCAGGCTGACAGTTTAATAGGTATGTTTGCGCTACAGAAGCTATGGGCCATAGGTAGATGGAAAGTGAGGGCAGACCCATAGAGTATTAAGCAGTATTGTTGTGTAAGATTTCCTGCAACACCTTCTGGTGGAGCCTCAGGGGATGGGTCCTGTCCCCCCCGGGAGCAGCCACGGACAAGAACCTGTCACCCACAGTCAATTTCAGGGTTTGGTGTGCAGCGCCATCCAAGCAGAGTTGGGTGGGCAGCTGCATCAGATTGAGGGCTGCCTGGCACACCTCGAGGGGCAGGCCCCCTTCCTATCCAGCCTCCAGCACAGCCACATTCAGTGCTGTGAAGACGCAGTGGTGAATGCCCATGGGTGGGGACCTTAGCCCCACTATATCCATTTGGGGCTCACGGGCTTCGGATTCCCAACCAACCTCCCCATCAAAAGTATTCACCCCCTCATGTATCATATGCCACCCTTTCTGCAGTCTTGTCTGTCTTGTCTGTCTGCAAATGCCTATATATATGAATTACCTAAATTTCATCGACAGCTCATTTCACTGACAAGCAAATCAGCAAGACTAATTCACTGAAAGTTAATTTCATTGACAACTCATTTCACTGAAACTCATTTTGTTGACAGTTATATATGGCCTGTTCCCCACTGTAGTGCAATCCTGGAGTTCTAATATATAGTAAGGGAGGTGCCCCCCACATTGGGGGGGTGTGGGGGGTGTATCCCCCCCACATACTTTGGTTGTATATTGTTTTCTGCAAAACAGTTATTCATTGCACTTGTAAGTATCCATATGTATAGTTTAAAACATTTATAATATGTGGGGGGCTACGTACTCTAACTCCAGGATCACATTACAGTGGGGAACAGGCCATATATAACTGTCGACGAAATGAGTTTCAGTGAAATGAGTTGTCAGTGAAATGAACTTTCAGTGAATTGGTCTTGCTGATTTGTCAGTGAAATGAGATGTCGATGAAATGAAGGTAACCCATATATCTATATACAGACACACACACACACATATATATATATATATATATGTGTGTGTGTGTGTGTGCATATATTCATACATTCATATATATATATATAAATGAATATATGTACACACACACACACACATATATATATATATATATATATATATATATATATATATATAAAATATATATATATGTGTGTGTGTATATGTGTGTGTGTGTGTGTGTGTGTGTACATATATTCATATAAATATATACATATGTATCTATATATATATATATATATATATATATAGATAACCAACCTCTTACTGCAAGACATCTGCAAAAAGCCTGACAAAGTGGGGGGATAAAGGGCAAACAATAGTGACAGCTTTGAAATATGGTTGGCATACACGTAGAAGTCTGCTAGAGTGGCATGGTATGCTTTAACATACAATTCCATATAGATTCCAGGTCTGAAACACAAATAATGTCATTATTTACTGATGTCAATGCTTACATCATCCAAGTGATTCCTTAGAAATCCACAACTGTTATGGGCAACAGAGCAAACATTTGAGCCACTTATCTGGACAGTGTTTAGACATCTGGACAGTGGAGAGGTATGACATCAGTCATGTAACAGAATGGAAAAACCCCATGACAAATACCAACCATGTTACCCAGCACCTTCTGGACCACAGGAAGACTAACACGACACTACCCCAAATCAGCTTTGGGCAATTACCCATGTATATCCAAATATATCATGCACTACAGGGATGGAACTGTAGGAAAAAGCAGATAATGGTGCAAAAATATCCACCAACAACCATTTGCACCACAGTCACAGCAACATACCAGTACCCAAAATGAACTGTAGAGTAGAACGACTGTTTGAACAAGCATATCCTGTTTGCCAGTCACACACTACACTAACATATACTGGCCCAACTCACAGTGTACTGAGAATCCTGAGGTGTTACAGGATATTTCTCGGTCTGCCCCTACAAACATACACACCTGTAGACCATCAGCAGCTGTAGCAGCATGTACAGTCAGATATAAAAAGGATCTATGACACTCACATCTGCTACTCTCCCTACTCAGCCAAACAAACATATACACACAACACTGCTACACAATCTTGGTAGTCTGTTCACAATGGCCAGACATACATAACTCTTATATGTACAGATTTCCACAGAATGTCCAGGGTGTGTGACCATATCCATGGCCACTGCTGCATACCACTTCCAGGAGTCTGCTAAGTCAATGGGATGATACCTTGAGTGCAGTCACTAAATAATGATATCACATACCTCTGAACCTCTTACTGCAACACATCTGGTCATCACTCTTGGGACAGGTGGAAATATCCTGTACCTGGTCCCAACCAACATGAGTAACCACTGTAGCACTCCTTCAGTGCCATACTCCTTTGTAATATCTGACCACATAGCCATCACTGTTCAGGTCACCATCTCCCCTGCCCCTCTTTACAGTTTGTGGCTGTGACAGTGCAGTGGTGACTGCCTGTGGGTGTGGATGTCAGTCCCACTGTATCCATATGGGAGCTCATGGGCCTCTGATTCCCAACCACACTCCCTGTCCAAAATATTTACCCCCCCCCACATGTGTTATACACTGCCCCTGTCTGCTGTGTCTATCTCCCTACCAAAAATACCTCCCCAGATGTACCTACAACCCTTCCTCAACATTCTACTCTCACCTAAGATAAAAAAGGGCATCTGTCCCAAAAAACATATCGCCCCATACATAGCAGTCCATTATGCACACATGTCCAAATCTCTGTGGAATCACTCAGGTTTTGTATATATACATATACAGATATATATATATATATATATATATATATATATATATATATATATATATATATATGTGTGTGTGTGTGTATACATAACAGGTAGTACAGTCATACCTCAGAGCCATACCTCTCAACCACTTAGTGCAAGTCATCTGGATAAAGGCTGTCAAAGTGGGGGGACAATGGGCCAAAACTAGGGAAGTATGTTTAATATTGCTATTATAAATATAAAAAGTTGCTAGAGTAACAGGGTTTGTGTCAGCATACATTTTCTGAAGGATATGAGGTCTGACACTGAAATATGTCATTTACAGACAGAAATCCTTAGATCATCACAGTGATTTACCAGAGAAATACATATAAATTGTGGAAGAGACCAAAAATATGAGCAATAAACCTGGACATTCTGAAACAATCCACCCAGTTGACAGGTATGCTCAGAACCCCTTAGTGCAACTAATCTGGACCAAACTTGACAAAGTGGGGGGAGAAAGCCATGAAAATAGGGACATATCTGAAATACTTGAGTAGATAAGCTGAGACACTTGCTGCAGTAACAATGTCTGTTCTAACATATATTGATTGAAATAGCACAAGTGCAAGACTCAGTTGCTTCTCAGTAGTTAGTGACTTTTATCCTCACATCATCCCATTGATATGTCATAAATACACAACACTTATGGGGACCAGACCAAAGATATGAGCCAGACAACTGGACACCCTACGCATAGCTGGTCATAACATAACATTAAGGAAACCTACACTGAGCTGCTAAGCATGTCACCAAGCAATGTCCAAACTACAGTCAGACTGACACAACACTACCCCAAATCAGATATGGGGACTTATACACGCATTTGCAAATATATCAGACATTACAGGGCTGTAACAGTTGTGAAAGACAGCAGTGTGACAGTGCATACCCACAACCAATTCCACCACAGTCACAGTGACATACTGTTAAGCCAAATGAACACTAGAGTATAACGACTGTGTGAACAAATATATCATGTTTGCCACTCACACACTATCCCTACATATAGTGCCCCCAAGTCACAGTGTAGTAGGAATCCTGAGGTGGTACTGGACATGTTTCAGTCTGCCCCTACACACATATACAGCTGACAGACCACCAGAAACTGGAGCAGCATGCACAGTCAGATAGAAAAGGAGTCATGACACTTACATCTACCCCCCTCCCTACACAGCCCAACTAACATTTACACACTACACTGCTACACAATCCTGACAGTCTGTTAACAATCGCCAGACATACACAGACCTCTCAACTGTACTGATCCCCACAGAATGTCCAGGCTTTGTCCTCATATATATGGCCTCTTCCTCATAACATGTCTGGTATTCTGCTACATCACTGGAATGATATCAGGAATGAAGGCACTAAATAATGGTATACCATACCTATAAACCTCTTACTGCATGACATCTGGACAAAGCCTGACATACTTGAGGAACAGACAACCAAAACCAGGGGTATAATTGAAATATTGCTTCTATAAACTGAAACAAGTTGCTGGTATTACAGGGTTTATTGTCACATATCATTTCTGAGGGATATGAAGTCAGAAACACAAATGGATGTTAGCATTTACTGAGTGCAATCCCAAGAGTATGCTACTGATTTGCCAAGGACATAAACTGTCTGAGGAGCAGACCAAACATAAGAGTCAAACCTCTGGCCATTATGGGGACAGAATTACAGTTGAGAGTTATGTCAACCACATAACACTGTCAGACTTGAAATCATACAGAAAATCCATGTCCGCACAAACTCGGTTAAATTAGCATTAATCCAATTGTATAACATCAATACTTACATTCCGTTCCTAAGTCTGGAACCTTCTCCCCCATTTCGTTGGGCTGTCTCCACATTTTTTTTGTAAGAGATATTTCCTACTACCCTCTGTGATGCTGTTGTTCACACACCTTCATGATTTGCACCTCACAGCCAAGGAAAGGGGGCAACGCCCACATGAAGTACTCAGTTATAGGAGTGTGTTAACAACAGTTCTGCATGTAACTAGCAAGTGGGGAACACCACACAGGCCATCACCTGATTTACCTACAAAAGGCAAGCTGCTGTCTGTGAGAGAGAGAGAGAGAGAGAAAAGGAATGTCAAATAAGTAAGCATGTAATGGAATGCAGTAGGGGATATGTAATAATGGGAAATAGGATGCTGCACAAATATGTCTCAACAAGACTTGCTATACTGATATATTGCTGATCAGCACCTATGGCCATAGCATCTGGGTCTGTCTGCAGTGACATAGATCACAGCTCAGGCCCCTGAGTCACCCCAGGAAAGGACGGCTCACATATGATTACTACTGGAGTGTTTGTTGAACAGTACTGACTGTGACACTGCTAGGCCAGCTAGTGGGATGTCATAAATATCCATATGTTACTTGTGAATACAACTATGACATACATGTTTTTCTCACAAATCTAAGAGGCCTATACAGGGTATGTGCATAATAAACTACTGTCGCAGATGTGTCTGTTGAACTGCATGTGATATATTGAGCTCATACCATTGAACTGTCCAGTGTTATGCACACTGACCATATGTGTACCTCATATTTGTAGTCATAGAGTTCTGTTATGTCTGGCAAATCATTGGCAAATCTGTGAAGACTGATATTAGAGCATAATAGCATATGTATAAGTGTCGGACATACTCCAGGGTATGTCTGTGAATGCAAAGCCTACTGTGCTATCAACTGACTCAAGTGTGTTACAGCAATATTAGTGTCACTAATTTTGGGCCATTGTCCCCCATTTATATGTGTCATCCTCCAGATGTCCTGCTCTAACAGGATGAGAGGTATGACCGAGCAACAAGAGTGTAAATATAGTTTGCCATACTGACATAGAACAGAAATGTATATCAGGTATTACCTGTGGACATGTATGTATGAGTAGGTGTAACTGGAAGCCTCAAACCAACAGACATGAGATGCTAAACATCAGGTAAGTAAGCTGTACATGTTGTACATGTGTGTAATCTTAGTTTCTGTGAATCCAACAGACATAACTTTCTAAAACTACTGGCTGTTGCATTGCCCTGACACAGACATGGGTACTAGAATAAGCATGATTATCAGGCTGAAAATGAAGAGTTGTCCAACTGTGTTATAACCTTGTGTCTATGTCCACTACAAACTGCTGTATGAGCACTTACATAGCTGTATGGACTCAACAACTCATAAAACCTGCCTCCACCAAGGTAGAGTAATCCACTTTGCTGGACAGCAGCAATACACAAACCACATAATTGGTCACTATATTGGTTGTACAGGGCCAAGTAAGAGCAGGCACCAACTTGAAAGCAAGTCAACCTGTGTCTGAAAAAGCATATGAGGTCACAGGTGAATTACTGTAAGGCTAACTGTTAGTACAAATCAGACACATCCACCAAGGCCAACCACAAGGCCGTCGTCACACATGTCTTCAACCTCAGAGGCAACAACCCAACCCACACTGTACTGGTGGTCAATCACACCACATACACACACAACATAGCTATAGCCAACCCACTGCAGACAGATTAAGGGAAAACATCACCCTCCCATCCCACCATCAGTATAGGTGGATATGCACAGCACCCATACCCCTCCCTTCATCATCAGGGAGCAGGTCCATAATGCCTAATTAAAGGCAATAAATGTATGTCTCCATGGGAGCTGATAACATCCCTTTCTGCACCCTACATGAATTCAGGCAAATGCTCCCAGATCCATTACACACTGTACGCATGCAAAGCCTGAGCATCATTGACATCTCATCTGCAAGGAAGATGGCCACTGTCATCCCTCTACACAAAGGTGAATGATGAATGGTGGATTGTGCAATTTACTGGCCCTCATTGGGGGGAACATGACACATCAGGACCAGGAGTATAATGCAAGCAAGTGGTGGCTAATGCTAGTCAATGTTGATGTGCAGGTTATGTAAATAACGTTGACCAGTGTATGTAGTCCTGTGATGTGTTTCCCTCTTTATGTCTTCCAGGTGAAATGCAGCATGCAAGGCAGCCAGCGTACTCTGCAGCTGAAACTGCGGCCATCACTGAGAAGATAATCAACCACCATGGGGTGTTGTTTGGCTGTGGCCAACAGAATATGCAGGAGCAGACTGCCCTGTGGGATGAGCTTGTCCACAGAGTAAACAACTTAGGCCACCATGGACGCACATACAATCAGGTTAGGCATCGTGCGACTGACCTGATATTGCATGCCCGGCAAAGGGCTGCTACCATGGCCAGGGACTTTTCCACCACAGGTGGGGGTCCTACTACGCAGGCCCCACTTACACCAATGGAGGAGCTCCTTGCCAATCTTGGGGCAACCTCCATATACCAGCAAAGCCAACACACACAAAAGTTATAGAGGTGGGTGGCACCCAGACAGCAGGTGAGGAGCACCCAGGTAAGGCCCCAGTGCACATAAATTGAATACTGTAGTAGTAATAGTGGCTTCCATAGAGTATCTAGATGCATATGTCAGGCCAAAATGCATTTGTGGGTGAGGTTTTGTAATGCACACAAGTGCACATTTATGGTGAAGGACAATAAATTGTGTAGCATCAGCGCTTGTACTGTATATGTGCAGAAAAGTAGCATTCATCTTGTACCAATGCCACATGTGAGTCTGCTAAAAATACCTCACACCCACAACTACATAGGTACCTCTGGTCTGGATGTGGGACAGCAGCCTGATGCTGGTGAGTATGGTATTTTCCTGTTGTGGCTCACCAATACCCCAGGCATGTTAAGGTCATGCATTTTGCCATGCACATAACTGTTACTCTTAGACATATTGCAATATATGCATGTTCACTTGTGCTGGGGTTGACTGCATTGCATCACAGTGGTCATCAAAGGGGCCTATTTGCAGGAGGTGTAACATATCCATAGCATACCTCACAACATGTCAGTGCAAGAAATCTGGACAAAGACTGACAAAATGGGGGGACAAAGGGAAAAACTAGGGACATATTTGAAAAGTACTATTATACAGTGCATATAAAAATTGTACACACCCCCTGTTAAAATGCCAGGTATTTGTGACATACAAAAATTAGACCACAATAAAACATTTCATAACTCTTCCCACCTTTAATGTGACCTATAACCTGTACAATTCAATTGATAAACAAACAAATCTGTTAGGAGAACAAGTATGAAAAATAAAACACATGCAATAAGCTAGATGCATAAGAATGCACAGCCTGAAGCTAACACTTTGTTGACGCAGCTTTTGATTTAATTATAGCATTGCTTCTTCTTGGGTACACACCTGCCATCAATTACAGAGACTCTTTGATTAACAACAAATAACAGTCAGCTGTCCTACTAGACTTTTCCAGACATTTACTCAGTTGCCTGCTACAGCAACAGCCATGGTTCGCAGAGAGCTTACAAAGCTTCAAAGGGATCTCATTATGGAAAGGTATCAGCCCAGAGAAGGGTAAAAAAACATTTCCACAGCATTGCATATACCATGGAACACGGTGAAGACAGCCATCAAAAGGTGGAGAAAGTATGGGACAACAGAGCCATTGTGAAGAAGTGGACATCCCTCCAAATTTGATGAGAAGACAAGCCCAAAACTGGTCAGGGGGGGCTGCCAGTAGACCTACAGCAACACTAAAGGAGTTGCAGGAATGTCTGGCAAGTACTGATTGTGTACTACATGTGACAACAATCTCCTGTATTCTCCATATGTCTTGCCTATGGGGTAGGGTTGGAAGATGGAAACATTTTCTCACACCGTACAATATCCAGGCCTGGCTAAATTCTGAAAAACAATATATCAAGTCTCCCAAAAGCATGTGGAAAATGTATTATGGTCTAATGAGACTAAGGTTGAACTTTTTGGACACAATTCCAAAAGGTTTGTTTGGCACAATAACAATACTGCGCATCACCAGAAGAACACCATCCCCATGGTGAAGCATGGTGATGGCAGTGTCTTGCTTTGGGGTTGCTGTTCAAAAGCTAGAACTGGGGCTTTAACCAAGTTGGAGGGGATCATGAACAGTTCCAAATACCAGTCCTTTTGGCCCAAATTCTTCAGGTGTCTGCTAGATAGCTGTAGGTGGAGAAGAATTCCTCCTTTCCATATGACAATAATCCAAACCATACATCCAAATCAACAAAATAATGGCTTCACCAGAAGACATTCAATGTTCTGGACTGGCCCAGACAGAACCCACACATACATCCAACAGAAAATCTGTGGGGTGACCTGAAGAGGGCTGTGCACAAGAGATGCCCTTGCAATCTGACAGAGTTGGAGGGCTTTTGCAAGGGAGAGTGTGCAAATATTGCCAAGTCAAGATGTGCCATGCTGATAGACACATTCCCAAGATTACTGAATGCTGTAATTAAATCAAAAGGTGCTTTAACAAAGTATTAGTTTAAGAGTGTGCACACTCATGTGACTAGCCTATTGTACTTATTTCATTTACTATGTTACCCCTAACCAATGTGTTCAATTGTAATCAATTGGATTGGACAGGTTATAGGTCGCATTAAAAGTGATTTCTTTGGTCTCATGTCATATATCACAAAAACCTGGCATGTTAACAGGGGTGTGTACACTTATTATATCCACTGTAAGCTTAGATAGTTGTTAGAGTAACTGGATTGGTTTTAACATACATTTACTGCAGGTTTTGAGGTGTGCAACTCAACTTATGTCATTAAGTAGTGGTGCCAATCCACAGATCATCCCAGTAATGTATCAGACAAACACAGGATTTATGAGGAACAGACCAAAAATATGAGCCATACATCTTGACATTCAGCGAAACTCTGTACAGTTGAGAGGTATGTTCTGTAGGAGTTGGCACTGTGATATACAAGTGAGCAACAATAATGTGTACATGGGTGTAGTGTGTGCTAGGTGAAGGGCCATCACCTACTAACACTACTCACATATTCCAGAGGTGTATATTAATAGTAACATTAAATGGAAATGGCTTCACTGCATGTTGTTGAGGGCCTGTCCAGAGTGTGTATGTTGTGGGCTGACTGTGTGTTGTGAATGTCACCAGTTGGCTATTGTGAGGTCTCTGTAATGCCTTTGTACCACCTCACCTGTATATATGTGTGTGTGTGTGTGTGTGTGTGTGTGTGTGTGTGTGTGTGTGTGTGTGTGTGTGTGTGTGTGTATGTGTGTGTGTGTGTGTGTGTGTGTGTGTGTGTGTGTGTGTGTGTGTGTGTGTGTGTGTGTGTGTGTGTGTGTGTGTGTGTGTATACCAGTAAACCTTATAGTGCAGGTATTCATTTACATATGTTGTCTTCCCCTCACAGGTGGACATGGTGGTCATGGTCCCTCCCACTCAGAATCTGATGTCAGTGTCTCTGCAGAGTTTGACCATGATGGTGGTCTTAGTGAGGCACAGTCGGGGTTGTCAGGGGCTGAATCTATGCCATTGGTTGGCATCCCACAGTCATCCACAATGTCCCTGCATATAGTCACAATGCCCACACATACCCCATCCCCAGTGGCCACAGATAATGGACAGTTGGTGGGTGGTGGCATGGAAGAGGCTAGTGTGGTGACTATGGTGCATGTGAGTGTAGACACTAGCCATAGCCAGAGTGCAGGTGAGGTCCCACACAGGCGGATGGACAGGTGTGCTCAAAGGAGGACTGCTGCCTATCAAGCTGCTATTGCAAGTGCCACAGTAGGTGTCACCAGATGCATGTTTCAAGCTATGGATGCACAGGCATGTAGTGAATGCAACACCAGACAAATTCTCAGGGTCCTGGATGCAACTCTTCCTGGCTTACGTGATGACATACATTATCTTGTTGAGGCCACATATCAAACTAATGAGGTCATGAATAGAAAGTGGGGTGAGACCTTGATAATCCTCATCCATGGAATGTCTGTGGTGCAGCGTGTGGTAGGAGATGGGTGTCGGCCACGTGAATGTAGGTCAGCACCAACATTAGTCAAGAGTCTATGTGGCCATGCACCTTCACACTACTGTAGTGGCAGTCCAACCAGCAGTACTGAAGGGCGGGTGCTGTCCACACCACAACAGAGCAGGCCATGGGCACGTAGTCCTGGTCGGTTCTGTCAGGGACACGGATCCAGCAGACAGCAGTCATCATCGGGGAGTACTACTGCATCTGGCCTAGGACCTGGTGGTGCCAGTGAGACCTCTGGCAAGACCAGTTCATGTGTCTGTGGCCAGAGCCAGTGAACTGTACACCCTGCTATGTACAGTCCACAGCTGTCCAACATACCCCTGTGTAGGGCAGTCACATGGTGTGACTGTGTGCATACAAACACACACACATCCCCATCATAGTCAGGTCACCTCCAGACACACACACACCACCTCTGTATGTCCCATTCATGGAACGCCCCTCCAAACACACACACACATGATGTCAACTGTGTGTTCCAGACTAGGCCTCTGGCAAATCCACACAACAACCTGTGCATATGATGATACCTGTGCTACATCCCTGTCATTCATATCACTGATGCAGGGACATGCTAATATGGTTCTGATGCACAGGGTGAATTAAGTACAGTTTAGCTATGTAATGCTGTGTAAAGTGCTGTCAGCTGGCATTTTATAATGGGTACACTTCAGAGTGTGTGTACCTTTTCAGCCATGATGCATTACTGGTGTTAGTAACACTGACTGAATGCAGTCTCACATGCTGTATTCTGTTTGTGCTCTAGGTGTCTGTGTGTCAGCAGGATGTGGCCCTGCAGACATTGCCAACAAGCGGTATGGCAGAGTGGTAACACATTGACTGTGTCATAGCCAAGGTATAGCTGTATATGTGCACACTTACCAGGTCTGTGGAACAGTTATTGCATGTGCCACAGAGCTTATAGGGCTGAAGGGTGCATACAGGTAAGTCTATGGTGGTTGACATCAGTAGCCCTGGTAAAGTGGGCAATGGGTAGTGGGTGGAACACATCTCAGACTGGTTAAACCCATACCCCCAGAGGATATTGTGTTGACCAAACAGACAGAGAATATGGTTCCCACACACACAGTCTATCTCACACACACACACACACACACACACACACACACACACACACACACACACACACACACACACACACACACACAGGATCACAGTTGCCAGTGTTGGGTTTGGAACACCTACCCATCTAGCTAGTGGTACTACAGTGTTATGTGGTTATTGCAGGTGACACAGAACTAATAGTGTGATGAGTGTTCCAAGGTACCTGTAAAGTGAATAACATCAGGTGCCCTTGTAAGGTATGGCAATGAGGGGTGTACTGGGTGTGGGAGGACCCATTAGACTGTCACCTATGAGTCTACACACTCAGAAATACTGCTGTACACACCAATGCACACACACACAATTGCCAGTACTGACATTAGCAACCCTGCCTATCATGTTATTCATTCATAGGTTCATAGGTCCATAGGTTCATACTAGGCTATCTGCCCTAGGGCATTTATAAGCCTAGCCAGAGTGTGTTTAGCTTTCGCCACCCATTTTAAATTAATTTTGCTATGCCCTTTTTCGAGGTTAGTATACTGTGCCTCTGTCTAACAGTGACTCAGAAGTGATACCCGGGGTAAACCTACAATCTCCCATCCACTCATCAAGATTCCTCTTGAAGAGAGTCAATGAGGGCCTAACCTGGACTGGGATTTTATTCCAGAGTGAAGGGAGCCTCTGGGTTATGAATCTGTCCCTCCAGCATGTCCTATTTATTTCAGTGCTGAGGTTCAAGTCTCTCGAGCACGTAGCTCGATGGGATTTGGATTTTCTGAGGTGCAGCATGTCCATTAATTCCGGGTTGGACATGGCTTTATACATCAGGCACAGATCGCCTCTGAGCAGGCGGTATGCCACTGAGTAGAGCTGGAGTTTTCTTAACCGGGCAGCATATGGCATCTGTTTGAGCCCTTTAATCCTCTTGGTGAGGTACTTTTGGGGTCTTTCCAGTTGCTGCAGGTGTCTGGTAAGGTACATCCCAAAAGGGGCATTGTACTCAATTATGGGCCTGATGAGGGATGAGTAAAGAGGCACGATGACCTCCCCTGATCTAGATGTGAATCCCTTCATGATTAGGTGAGCTATATAAAATGTTTTTCCAACCACTTTGGCCACGTGGTTGTCAAATGAGAGATTGCTATCAACTTGGGTCCCCAGGTCCCTAATTACTTCTTCTGTACTTAATGGATTACCACCTATGTGGTAATTTGTGGGCACTTTGTTTTTGCCAAAGGGGATGACAATGCACTTTTTGGTGTTTAGCTTGAGGCCATGGCTCTGGCACCAGTTGTCTGTTTCTATGAGGCCCTTTTGGAGGATGCTTGTGTCAGCTGGAGAGTCGATTATGGTGCCAAATTTGCAGTCATCTGCGAACTTGGTCAGCCACAGTCCTTCCGTGTTGGCCTGTACCTCCGAGAAATATATACCGAACAAGAGAGGTCCCAGGACTGAGCCTTATGGGACGCCACTTGTAACTGGTTTGGAGTCTGACATGACTCCAGCAATTCTAACCATGTGGGTTCTGTCCTTGAGCCAGTTTGCAACCCATCTAGTGACATAGGGGTTTATATTTAAGCTGGTGAGCTTATCTATAATGCCCGAGTGGGGTATTGTATCGAAGGCTTTTGCGAGGTCCAGGTATGCTGTGTGGACCCTTCCCCTCGTCAATGGCCTTTGTGACTGTTTCAAAGAAATCAACCAGGTTTAAGAGGCAAGATCTGAACTTAACAAAGCTGAACTGGGTAGGATCCAGTGTCTGTAGGTCCCCAATATCTTTATTTATGAGGTCCATGATGATCCTTTCCATAGCTTTGCAGACCAAGCTAGTCAGGCTTATGGGGCAATAGTTTCCAGGATCCATTGAGGCACCACCTTTGTGGAGAGGGACCACTGTTGCTGTACGCCACTCTTTGGGTACATATCCTGTAGTAAGGCTGAGATTGAACAGTAGCTTTATGTTTGGGTTTAGCTCTTCTTGGAGTTCATGTAGGATGCAGCCTGGGACACCGTCTGGTCCCATTGATGCTGTGTTTTTTGCTGTGGAGAGGGCAGCTCTTAACTGAGCATCTGAGATGTCAGGGGGGCAGCACTCTGCTGGGATAGATATTTGCCCTTTTGGTGGGGGGGGGTTTGCGCTGAACCTGTCAGCTAGGATGTTGGCAATGTCTGTGGGTTCGGTGTATTTTTTGTCATTTTGGACTAATTCTGAGCATATCTGGGAATTCCCACCCAGGTTTCTAACATAACTAAAGAAAGCCTTGTGATTAACCTTAGTGTCCTGTGCAATTTTTCTCTCAAAGCTGGCCTTAGACGATTTTATGATTGCCCGTAGTTTTTTGCTAATACTGATCAGAGATGCCTTCCCTTTTTGGGATTTTGCTCTATCATGTAGTAGCTTCCTCCTTCTATTGTATAGTTTGGTTATGGCTGGGGTCCACCAGACAGGATGTCTGCCTTTGGAGGATTGGGTCTTGGTTTTATTTTGGGATTGCATGATCCATGCATTCCTGAAGGTGTTCATAGAATGCATTTATAAAGGATTCTGTGGTCTGGGCCGTATTTTCCACAGGCTCTGGGGCTTTGTAGGATTCCACCTCGGTTTTGAGGAGTGTGAAATTTGCTTTAGAGAAGTTTTTCACTATGGTTTTCAGGGCAGGGGGTGGAGTCGGGATGTGAATATCCAGTGAGATTAGTTTATGGTCTGATCTTACCAGTGAGAGATACACTTCTGTTCTGGAGCATAGAGTCCCCATGTTGATCAGGTCCAGTACGTTTTCCCCTCGTGTGGGAGTGGTAACAAGTTGTTCCATAGCATTTGAGTTTATAAATTCTAGGAACCTTTGGGCTAGGGTGTTGGAGCTAGAGTAATGCTTCCAGTCTATGTTTGGGTAGTTGAAGTCACCCAATATAATGGTGTTTGGAGAGACCTTCATATTTTCCAATGTTCTCAGGAAGGCTGAGTGGGGTTCCTGGGTTTGGGAGGGTGGTCTGTAGCAGGCTATAAACTGGAAAGCAGGTTTACCCACTGTTAGTTGCACATGGATAGTCTCTGATGCTTCGCGCTGTGCCACCAACCTGGAGGTGTGGGTATCTTTGACGAATATTGATACTCCCCCTCCTTTTGTGGTTTGGTCCAAGTTTTGGGGCCAAAAAGCATGGTATGAGGTATAACCTGGTAGTGCTGGGGTGCTCTCGGGAGCCTTGAACCAGGTTTCTGTTACTGCACAGATATCAATGTTCTCCATGCTAAGGAGAGTTTTGAGTGCGTGCATCTTGAGGTTTAGACTTCTGGCATTGATTAGCATTACTCTTAGTTTCTTATCCCTTGTGATACCTATGGAGGTGGGTTTGTCTTTAGAGCCTTGCCTAAAAAAGGCACTATGGAGGTAGCAAGAGCATTTGCCAATATCCGAAAGTCTAGGGGTGACAGGTGCAAGCCGTCCCTAGCGAAGCATCGTGGCTTGTCGAGCATGTCATCCCAGGCTGACAGGCATTGGATCCCCTTTGAATGACACCAATACTTAAGCCAATTGTTGAAATTGATCATCTTGTCTTCATATTGTGGCATCATTCTTGGTGAGGGTAAGATGTTACTCAAGGTCAGGGTCATACCGGCCTGGGCTACATGCTCAGAGAGCTCCTCTATGTCTCTTTTCCTGTAGTCCAGGGAGGTACGTCTCAGGTCATTCACACCAGCATGGACAATGACTGAGTCATATTTGTACTTGCCTTGGAGTGACCTGAGTGCTTGTGTTATGTGGCGGATCCTAGCACCCGATAGGCAGCTCACCCTGACCTTCTCCTTGTTCAGCCTGGTGAGCTGGACGTCAGTGTGCCTGATGATAGAGTCACCTATTACAGGTGTATCAGGTGTGTTGTTTAGCCTTAAGGGCTGTGACTGTTCGGCACAATGGCTTTGTGAGCTATGTGTTGCATGTGTTTTGTTTTGGGGTAGCGGTTGCTTGGGTGTCTGCTTTGGAGGTCTCTGCTGCTTAGGCAGATTTTTATTTAGAGCCTCCGAGTATGTTTTTGTGTGTTTATGTGTTTGGTTTGCTGTTGTTGCAGGTCTATGTGAGACTGGAATTGTAGTGAGTGTGGTGAGTTGAGAGAGCTTTGCCTCCAGTATGGCTATATGGTTGCATCTCTCACATGTGTTGGAATTTGTTGGGAGGAGGAGAGGGTTGTCTGTGTACATGAGGCAGTTGTAACATTATCTTAAGATTCCCAGATTCACCAGCTGGACCGGAGAGGAGATTGACAACTGACCTTTGGACATGCTAGAATAGTATTGGGAATTCCTTTATAATTGAAAAAAAGGGCCAATGGGGAACAAGGTACTCAAGCGGAGTTTGTGAGGGTGTAGTGCTTTTAATTTTTTAGTGCTGACTTATATAATTGCTTTAGTGAGCAAGTGCCAGGTATCTTAAATGCAATGTGTTACAGGTAACTTAAATGCAAAAATGACAAACAGTAACTTTCTTTCAAGTGAAACAAGGAAATAAGTTCAGTAAGCAATTCAGATATCACTAGGGATCCACAGAAGCACTGAAAAGCTGCATTTTAGGTGGAATTAGCGTTTCAGGGAAATAACAAGCAAACAAACAACAAGCATACAAACAAAGCTAGATTCAGTAGGCCTGGATCTAGTCTATGCTACAGCAAACAAGGTGTACCAATTTCAGTAAGAAACAGTTCAAATATGCAGGCACTATAAGCCTTTAACCAGAAATTCCCAGCTCAGAAGGGCAGAGTCCAGCCTCTCCTCCCACAATAGTGCAGACCACGAACCTTCTTAATGTAAAATAACTGGCCTGAAGCCCAAGTGCATAAACCAGAACTAATACACTTTTAGAATAACATACACCTATTCCATGCTGTTACATAGCTGTTGCACGTGGCACGGGGCTTATAGGGCTGAAGAGTGTCTACAAATACATGTATGGTAGATGTGAACAGCGGCCTTTGTAAAGTGGGCCTTGGGATGTGTACTGGGAGTACTATGGCCTAAAACTGTAAACCATGGCCACCCAATGTATACAGTTATTACTCAAACTCACACACACATTTGCTAAGATTGAGAATAGAGCCTCTACCTATCTAGTTATTGTTACTACAGTGTTATGCATTTATCGCATGTGCCATAAAGCTTACAGAGTGAAGAGTGTCCCAAGGTAATTCTAAGGTGAACAACATCACCAGGCATTGCAAAGTATGGCAATGGATGATTTACTGGGTGAGAATGGACCCAAAATACTTGAGCCTGCATTTATACACACTTACAAGCACAAATACACTCATACACACATTTGCCAGGACTGAGATTAGCAGTCCTGCCTATCTTGTTAGTCAGTCCATACTGTTACATAGTTCCTGCATGTGGCATTGGGCTTATTGGGCTGAAGAGTGTCAACAGATATGTCTATGGTTGACAAAGACAGCAGGCCTTGTAAAGTGGACCTTGGGACATGTACTGGGAGTACCATGGCCTAAAAATGTAAAACCCACCACCCCAATGGATATAGATCTCACTCAAACACATGATAAAGTTCTTGTGCGTGCACTCACACACACACACACACACACACACACACACACACACACTTGCTAAGACTGAGATTAGAACCCCCATCTACTATCTAGGTATTGCTACAACAGTGTTATGCATTTATTGCATGCGCCACAGAGATTATAGGGTGAAGAGTGTTCCAAGGTACCTATAAAGTGAATAACATCACAAGCCCTTGTAAAGTATGGCAATGGGAGGTGTACTGGGTGAGAAGGGCTTCAAATCACTTTCACCTACATGTGTACACACTCACAAACACTTTTATACACACTAATGCACACACACACACACACACACACACACACACACACACACACACACACACACACACACACACGCACACACACACACACACACACACACACACACACACACACACACACACACACACACACACACACACACACACACACACACATGTTTGCCAGTAACTGAAGAAATGTAGAAACCACCACGAAGATAAAAATAAAATGGATTTATTGTGGACCAAAAAACAAGCGCTTTCACGCAATATAAATTGCGCTTCCTCAGGTTACAAACTACAAAACCAAATGAATGATTTTATACCAGTGCAGTGTATATCAATCAATTAATTAAAACAATCATTAAATCAGTAATTAAATCAGTAAACCCAGAATAATTAGTTTAAATAAAACAAATAAGAATTCAACATAGACATCACAGACAATCTGACATTATTAAAAACGAACAACCTAGTCATCATTCAAGAGCACCCAGGTGCAGAACTAAAAATATAAATTGTATTAATATTTAAAGTGTATTTCTTTGAAAATTAATGTAAAATAGGATGAAATAAAACATTAATACCATAGCCATCCAAACAGTAATGAAGTTTTTAGCAAGTGCTTATAGGAAGCTATGTCCATATTTGGAGAGCCTAATGTTAAGGTTCCCGTTTCTACTTAATTCTACAATAATAAACAACACAATTAAACAATTAGTAGTCTGCAAACCATTAGTTCAAAGCTTCAAGGATCAGGAAACATTGCCCATATTTGGCTAGATATATAGCCAGAGTAGATATGTGGGATCACCATAGCATCAAAATAGTAACGACAAGAAATAAAAATAAAAATCGAAAATATAACACAACTTTCATTTACCACTAAGTGGTTATACTAAATATAAAATATATAAAAATATAGTAAATACCAAAATAATGTATATAGGGAATATATAAAAATATGTAAACAAAAATACATGTCAATTATATAATGCCATTCACCTAAAAAGTTATTAATTAATAGCAGCGTAAAATAGCGCTTTAAATTCTAACAGCGCTAGCTAGATGCTGAGAAAAACTCATATTAGATGTTTAAATTTTTAATTTTTAATGAATGTAATATATTATCATAATAATGACAACTAGAATAAAAATATATATTGAATAGCTCCATAAATATTATGGTATTGTTCTAAATCATATTTATTTTCATATTTCATACAAAAATCTATCATATTATTATGTGCCAAAATGCACTATATAGAACGTACCCACTGACAACTAGCGGACGAACAATAAAGATGAGAATAATACATAAAATTTAATTTTACATACAAAAATACGTTACTAGCAATTTATTATATATTAGTTTAAGTTGCGCTATAGTAAACACACGACCCCATGATTTAGGGCATGTTATAAGAATTAATATATCTAAAACATATAATAATTCATTTTACTATGTCTAAGTAAGGCAATATATCCAAAAATGCTCATTATAAGTATTCTCATCAGAGCAGAATATATATATACCTATATAAGGTTTAAACGTCTGAATCAATGGGACTATAACGCTAATTATCAAAAAACATGACAAAGTAATGAAAGAAGTCAATATTAATTACATGGATATTGTAAAAAACCATGAGAATACATATTTGACATGGTCGCATGGAATATATAATGCATAAAATTCTGTATCCGCAGTGTAAAAAAGCGTATGCATTACTGAAGTAGTGCGAAAATCATGTTGCTGATGTTCACTGTAAGAACGAGACTTTATAAAAAGGATGTGAGAATCAAAATAAAATAAAGATAGAAAAATGAAAAAAGAATATAGTGACACTATCTGATTAGATGTATGAAGTAACAGAGCTGATGGAATCAGGATGGCTTATGTCATATATAGTAGCGACATTGGGCTCAGATTTCCAATACATAAATATAGTAATATGCGATAACATTTATCTCAGCATATTAACTAATATTATGTTGGTTCTAATTGATCAATAAAGATGTATACATTGATAATGTTAAAAATTAAAAATTATGTAGGACCTGATAGAACAGGTCGAAGATTAACAACCGTATTTAAGCCTGGTGGTAGATGAGCCTTTAGTTGTAGGATCCATCTAAGCTCAAAGGTTTCCAAGGTGTTGTTAAGGTCACCTTCCCTTCTATTTACATCTACCACTTGGAGTACTTGAAAGGCAAAATTGTGCTGGGGGTGAGTATTGCAATGTATAGCCAATGCATTGGTGTTACTATTCTTTCTTATCTCATAAATATGATTGTAGATTCTATCTCTTAATCTACGTGACGTTAAGCCCACATAATAACAATTACAGGAATTACAGGTAGCTAAGTATATAACATTTCTAGTAGTACAAGTTGCATAGAACGTACATTTTGCATTCAACTCAATGCCTAAGGTATTGGTACTAGTTCTCTTAATAATAAACCCACAAAGCGAACATTTCCCACAGGGAAAGGTTCCTGTTTTCCACTGTGATCTAATATCAATAGGTGTAATATTAAGTTTTTCCTTACATAACAGTCTTTTCAGATTCAGACAATTCATGTATCTAAAAGAAGGTTTCACATCAATTAGTTCTGAAATCGTCAAATCTGATAATAGGATTTTCCAGTTGTCTTTTACTATATTAGTTAAAGGTAAAATGTCACTTGTATATTTAATGTCATATTGTATTTTACATGTAGAATTCCTCTTTGTTTTGTGGCTAAAAGATATATGTTGAGATGTTGTATTATGTATGATAGAATCCAATACATCATCTATTAATTTCAAAGGATAGCCCCTGGCTAAGAAATAAGCCTTCTGAGTATCAAGCAACTTCAAAGCATCAGAACGTTCACTGCATATTTTCATAATTCTATTAAATTGATTTCTCATTACATTAGTAAAAATATGACGTGGGTGTAGGCTATTATAATGGAGTATGCCATTCTTCCAGCAAGCTTTTCTGTTTTGTTATGTTTGCCAGTACTGATATCCATAGGTTCATAGGTGTGTACTAGGTGAATGGCCATGGAGCCTGTACAAGCCTAGCCCATAGGATTACCCTGGCATCGTGCCACCTGATGTTAGTCCCCAGTGTGTCTAATGAGTATAGCTACTGGAGTGATCCCAGGGTGGGATTTCTATTCCCCATCCACCCATTCAGATTTCTCTTGAAGAGGGCCAGTGAGGTGTCTACTTGAAGTGTATGTGAAGTCTATTCCATAGCATGGGCAATCTCTGGGTTATGAACCTGTCCCTCCAGCATGTTCTGTTAATTGTGGAAATGTAATTGAAGTCTCTGGAGCATGTGATGTGGACAGATTGGGTTTTTTAGATGAAGCATTCCTGACAGAGCTGGGTTATACATGACTTTGTAAGTCAAGCAGAGATTGCCTTTAAGTAGCCAATATGAAACAGAGAATAGTTGGAGTTATTGGAGTCTGTCCATATAGGACAAGTGTTTAAGGCCTAGGATCCTCTTTGTGAGGTACTTTTGCAGCCTCTCCAGTTGTTGCAGGTGTCCAGTGAGATACATGCCAAATGAGCCATTGTACTTGATTAGCCTAATGAGGGGAGAGTAGAGGGAGACAATGACCTCTTACTTCCTGGATGCAACACCTTTAGTAATGAGATGTGCCAGATAGAAGGACTTTCTGAACTCAGTAGCACTGTGGTGGTCAACAGAGAGCTTGCTGTAAACCTGTGTTACCAGTTCTCTTATAATGACTTCAGTGTTCAGTAGACTACCATCAATGTGGTGATTCATGGGAATCAAGTTGTTCCCAAAGGGGATGGAGGCACATTTTCTGGCATTGCGCTTAAGTCCAGGGTTCTGACACCAGTAGTAGGTCTCAGTGAGGCCTTTCTGCAGGATGTCAACATCACTTGGGGAGGTAATAATAGCACCCACCTTGCAGTCATCCGGAAACATTGTCAGCCAGAGTCCCTTCATGTTGGGATGGACTTTAGAGGCATAGATACTGAACATGAGGGGACCCAGGACCAAACCCTGTGGGATTCCACTCATGACTGGTTGGCAGTCTGATATGGAGTCCACTGCTTTCCCACCATGGGTTCTATCTGTGAGCCATTTTGCAAGCCACCTAGTGATATAGGGGTTGATGCCTAGCTGAGTGTGTTTGTCTATGATTCCTTAGCGGGGAATGGTATCCAAGGTTTAGAAGGCCCACTTATCGTATTTATCCCATACTGTTACACAGTTATTGGACATGGCACAGAGCTTATATGGCTGCAGAGTGTTTACATCTACCTCTACAGTGGATGCCAACAGTGGGACTTGTAAAGTGGACATTGTGATGTGTACTGGGTGGACCATGACACAAAATTGCAAAACCCACCCCCCAATGGATATGGTTCTCACCAATACACGCACACACCCTCAGGATACTGTTCTTGCATGCACGTGCATACACACACACACACACACACACACACACACACACACACACACACACACACACACTTACTTGCCAGGACTGAGACTAGAACCCCTACCTATCAAGTTATTGCTAATACAGTATTATGCATTTATTGCATGCACCATGGAGCGTATAGGGTGAAGGGTGTCCCAAGGTACTTTTAAGGTGAGGAACATCACCAGCTCTAGTAAAGTATGGCAATGGGTGATGTACTGGGTGAGAGAGGCCACAAAATACTTTAATCTACACACAAACACACTCACTTGCTAGGACTGAGATTAGAACCCCTGACTAACTAGTTATTTTTACTATAGTGTTACATAATTATTGCACACTCCACAGAGCTTGTAGGGATGTGGGCTGCGCAAAGGTACTTCTAAGATGACTGACATCAGCAGGACTGCTAAAGTAGGGCAATGGGAAGTGTACTGGGTGTGACTGGGCTCAAAATCTTTAACCTACAGACACACACACACACCCACACACACACACACACACACACACACACACACACACCCACACACAAACAGACATAGTTTTACATTTGCCAGCACTGAGATTAGAACCCCTACCTAAAGAGTTATTTGCACTATAGTGTTATACAGTTATTGTATGCACCATAGAGCTTATATGACAGAGGCCACTCTAACAGTACTTCTACAGTGAATGACATCAGCAGATCTTGTGAAGTAGGGCAATTGGAGGTGTACTGGTGGGAATGGACTAAAACACTTATTCCTAAACACACTTTTACATTTGTCAGGACTGAGATTAGAATGTCTACCTAAATAGTTATTTGTACAACAGTGGTATGCAGTTATCTCATGCACCACAGAGCTTATATGGCAGAGGCTAGTCTAACGGTACATCTACAGTGAATGGCATCAGCAGATCTTGTGAAATAGGGCAATGGGAGGTGTACTGGGTGAGAATTGACTAAAACAGTTATTCCTACACACACACACACACACACACACACACACACACACACACACACACACACACACACACACACACACACACCAGGACTGTGTTAGAACCCCTACCTATTTAATTTGTATGATAGTGTTACGCAGTTATCACACATGCTATAGAGTTTACAGGACTGAAGCCAGTCCAGAGGTACTTCTAAGGTGAATGGCATTAGCAGATCTTGTAAAGTAGGTAAATGGGAAGTTTACTGGGTGGGTAAAGCATCATAACACTTAGGCCTACAGACACACACACACACACACACACACACACACACACACACACACACACGTAGGTGATGTGATATTCTAGCCCCCACCTCAGTACCATCAGACAATGAATCTCATCTTCATGCTGGCACATGCCAATGATTACAACTAGTATGCAACTGTCTGCAGCAGGACATCACTCTATGTCATTCAGGGTATCTCTGTGTATAACTCACTCTCTGTGTGCTTCTCCCTGTGTGTCTCACTCTATCACTGTCTGTCCCTCTCTTCCCCATGTCTATGTGTATGCATGCTTGACATATTGTAATATGTTGCCCATATATATATATGTGTGTGTGTGTGTATCACATGTTACAGATGCAGATATGCCACATATGTGCCACATACAGCTGGCTGTGGGTAATCCTATCTGATGGGTGTATGTGGAGACAGGTTTACATAACTGTGTGTATGCAAAGACATTTGCACAATACAGATATATATAAGCCCAATGTGGTTTCAGACATGGGCTTCACTTCTCTAAGTGTAGGAGCATGCTCAGTATGACCTTCTATAGTAAGTGTGGTGTACTCCAGTCCAGGGTGTTGTGTGCTATAGCCATACCTTGCAACCTGTTTGTGCAAGATATCTGGTGATAGGCTGCCAATATGGGGAAACAATGGACCAAACATGGGTGGGGGGTACTGTAACTATTGTTCTTATCAATGTATGAGTTGCTTAAGTTACAGGGTTTGTTTTAGCAGACATTTTCTGGCATATGTAATGTTTGATACTGTACTGTATTGTGTCATTACCTACTGACAGATACAATTGTATCATCACAGTTATTTACCAGAGAAATACAAGATGGATGATGCACAGACCTATATTATGAGTGAAAGGCTAGACATTCTTGCACAATCCTGCCACTTGGGAGGTGTGGCTACAGCCGATTGACTGATGAAGCAGCACCTTGGTGATATACTGGCTGGGGATCTCCTGGGTGTGCAGCTTACCTGAAATGTCATATCCTGGTGTGACCATACCTGTCAACTGTACAGATTCTCATAGATTATCAAGATTCATGCCTCATATATCTGGTTGGTTTCCCTGAACATTGTGGTTTTCTAGCACGTTTGTTGCAAATCACTCAGGGTTGCAGTCAGGGAATAATTACAGAACATTAGAGTTTCAGACTTCACACCCTTCATGACATCCATGCTACTACACACTCCCTCTGTTATTCTATTAACCTTCTAACATTATGAGAGCAATATTTCAAATGTGTACCTATAGTTGGGCCTTTATCCCATCATTATGTATGGCTTTGTTCAGATTTCTTCCTCTACGAGGTTGAGAGGTATGCTACTAGCATTTAACAGTGTGGCCTTACATTTGCATTTTGTTGACTGTGTTATATTGGTAGTAAAGACCCAATGACATTCCCTACAAAGGCACCATGGGTGAGGCATGGGCCTTTGCCAGAGGCCTGTAGGCCATGTGAGACTGATGCAGGCCATATGTAGCAAGGCAGTGCGTTCCGTCACTCATATGTTCCCAGGCTGCCAGCCAGTGGACCCCCCTGGGGTGACAATGATATATGACAGAATGCACTGCTGTGCTACTAGGCACCATACCTCTCTACATATGTGAGCCGGACATCTGGACAAAGCTATGAATAATTGGGTGACAAAGGCCTACATATAGGGACCATTGTAACTATTGGCCTTACAAAGCTAGAAGGGTGATACAGTAACAGATTTTGCATTACATACATTTTTATATAGGATATGAAGTCAGAGACACTGCAATCCATCATTATCTTTTGACTTTAGACTTTCATGGTTTGCCAGTGATTTGTCAGACAACCACTATTTCAGAATAAAGACACCACAAATATTATGCAAACCTCTGTACATTCTGCAAAAGGTCTGTACAGTTGGTAGGTATGGTAGGCACTGTGTAGGTTACTCCAGCCTGTGTACTGTTCATATGTGTGGCCCCCTATACATGACCTGTCCAGCTTTCCGGCTGTAATGGATATTAACATCTGGACAGTGTGTACAACTCCCACTGTAGGTGTAGCTGACATGCAAGATAGTTGGCACTGCAGTTCGTGGAACATGGCCCTGGTCTATCACAGTACTGTACCTAGGCCACTAGGACACAACAGCCGTGAGAAGTTGCTGGCCACATCCTGACAGTATTCCCCACACATATGCATAGCATATTGTGGACATGCAACAAGTTATCATGTTGCTTGGGACAGCCTTGGCAATATGTGCTCTGCTGCTATTACCCTACAAAATTACATGTTACTGCATTTCTATGGGAATATGAGTGGGGAGGGCACACCTGTCAACAGTACACATTTGCACAGACTGTGCTGATATTTGACCTTACATTTTGGTTCCATTTAGCAAAGTATTGTGCTCTGTCTTGGAGAATACAGGCATATCACTAGAGACCACAGCTTAGATTGTAATGGCATACAACTGAGTTTCAGACTTCTTACCCTTCAGAGCCTTACTGCAAATGCAAGGCCTACTGTGATATCACTGTGTAAGTCTGTGGGGGGTATTCCATCGTTGCTGCCATTTGTGAGCCTTTGCCAGACATTCCTTTATGGTTTTCTATGGCTGACTTGCCAAGTGAGTCTGAGGGGTGACTATGGGATCCCCACATTGACATCCATGCATGTGACCTATGACCCCCCACATATACTGCAGTGGGATTTGCCACCTTGAATAATACTGCATAGTGTGGGGATGCCAGTATTGTGCAGACATTTCCTGTTGCCCCACATAGCTGTCAGTTGTCTGCTATCCCAGGAGGCCACCCTATTCCATTGCATGTATGCAGCAATACCATAGATATGCTACCAGAACATACTAATCCATTCATTTATTTTAAGAAGACTGACTTACCTTGTGCCTATGGTAGTTGTGAGGACAGTGCTTGAGGGCTGCCTATGTTGGATGCACACAGTACACTGCCTATACATGGTAGGTTCCAGGTAATGTGATGTGTGTGTCATCCATTTTACTCTGTGTGCGAGTCAGAGAGAGGTGTCAGTCCCTGGGTTCCTACATTGTCAGAGTGTGTGTGCTATGCGTTGCCTCTTTGCCAAGGCCTGGGCATACAGGGCACACCTCTGTCTGCCTACAGGAGCAGGCTCAGGGGCTTCCGCCTCTGAGTCCCTCTGTGTCTGTGGGGACCTTGGCAATGGTGGGGGGCTGTGTGGCTGTTCCCCATGCTGTTCCTGCTGTAGCTGTTTCTGCAGGATCATATTGTGTAGCATGGCACATACTATGAACGGGTCTATATTATAGTCTCGAAGGTTTAAAACTTCAAATGCCTAAAGATCGACCTTTAGTGATCTTAAACCTTCAAAACCTAAAAAAAATACTAAATAAAACAACAAAAAAGAAAATAAATAGTGTGTGGGCAGGAGGGCAAGCCCCCCCTGTGCCCACCATGTGAGGGGCTGCACCCCCACACCCCCCTACTTAAATATACCAACTCTGAGAATGCACTACATTGAAGTAAACGTAAATCTCCCCTACGGAGATTTTCTGTTTAAACGTTCAGTGTAGTACGCTTTCACTATTCTCATGTCGAAAATGTCATATTCAATATTGTCAGACTTCGAGATTTTAATATAGACCCACTATGAACATGTGTGCACATGTGGCTAGAGAGTACTGCAAGGCTCCACCAGATATGTCAAGGCAGCAGCACCATGACTTGAGTATCCCAAACACATGCTCTATAATGATCCTGGTTTGTGTATGCGCCTCATTATGGCATTCTTGAGTTAGTGTGTGTGCATTTCTGATGGGTGTCATCATCCACAGATCCAGTGCATAGCCAACATCTCCTACCAGATGGCCATACAGGATGTCCCCACTGGCAAATTCCTGGTACAGTTGTGACGAATGCCAGATGTGGGAGTCGTGATAGCTTCCAGGGCTGCCAGCACACACATTCATGATAATGCCCTGGGCATTGCACGCAACCTGACAGGTGATGGAGGGGAAGCCCTTGTGGTTTATGTAGCCCCTACCCTGTTCACCGGGTGGTGCTTTGATGTAGATGTGAGTACAGTATATCACATCCAGTACCTCTGGGTATTCTGCTACATGGTGGAAGAGGCACATATTGCTGGTTTCCTCACAGGTGTTGGGGAAGTAAATGTGCTTACTGGCATGTGGTAGCATGGCATCCAGGAAATGGTGGAGTACCCTGGATGCAGATGCTTGTGAGACTACCATCATGTCCCCAGTAGGTCTTTGGAAAGTACCTGTAGCTAGTATTCTTAAGGCTACACATACCTTGGTATCCACTGGGATGGGTTCCCCTCTGTTAGCTCTGGGTCTGAGTTGAGGCCGGCACAACTCGATGATTTGCTGAATTATGTCTCTGACCACCCTGTAGTGCTCTACTATCTCCAGATCATGTAGCCCCTGGTAAGTTATCCTAAGTCTGAACACTCTTCTCCTCCTCCTCAGTCTGGGTCGGTTGTCAGCATTATCCTCCTCACCGCCCTTAGCCTCTAGCACATACTGATGAATCAAAGCAATGGCAGCACCTAACATTTTTTCGGTTAAAATTCCCTGGCATGTGTGTACCGATGGTGCAAGGTTTGTGGGAAAACCAGAATGAAAGGTGTGTGTACAGTATATACTGTTGTGCTGCAGATGCTGCCTGCATGATTGGCTGGCTATGATACATTACACTTGCTTGCTATTTTACTAGTACTTGATTGCTTTTATTCTGCTATTTCTCTTTTTTTCCCTTTTTCCCTTCCCATTTCCACCCTTATTACGCCCTGAGGCACGCCGTGCAAACCTAGTGCCCAAATGTAAACATTCCTGCTATTTCCAAGTTTTTATTTTTTGTTTGTTTTTGTTTTAGACCCGGTGTGTGCCGTGCAAATCCATTTAGCTAAGCAGAAATGGCTCTCCCCTGGATGCAAACATGCTTTTCATTTCAAGGAATAAGTAAATACAGCCACAGATATACCCCCTTGCTTAGCTGTGCTTAGCTAAGTTCAAATGTGAGCCGTGGAGCTCCAATGTGCTTACACTAAGCATGACACACCCCTTTTCATGTCAGCTGCTTCACCTGCTTACACCACTGCCTTATAGCTCCTACACGGTTAGGTACAGTTTGGCATTTGTCTTCTTTCAGTAAATTTCCCTCATTAGCATACCCCACTGCCTTAGTCCCTAGTTACAGCACTACACCAGAGCCTTTCCCCTTAGCAACCACTCTTCCCTGCTGTTGTTTTGATTCTGCATGCCATAGACTATAATGGCAAAATGCAGATTTCACTTAAAATTGCCTTTTCACATTTTTTCTTTATTTTTGGCACAATCCCATTTGTGAGCCACTGCCTTATGCTTAAACGGCCGAGATCAGCCAAAAAAAAATAAACTTTGATTTAATTTTGCAATATTTGTCCATTGGCATGCCTATGGATTAAAATACATGCTTTAGTTTGAGCTGTCATGCCTCCCTTTTGATTTTTGCAGAACTGTATTTGGCTATTAGCCAAATACATTTCTGCAAGCTACATTATTCTGCCACGGATGCCTGCCTGCTTACTGGAATGCTAATTGACCGCATTTGCATGGTTTTTACCAGCAAATTAGGTCATTAGAATAATCCAGTCGTGTCAGTGGCAGAAAAGTGTTGGCAGGCTCGTGCACATCCCCAAGCTTGTTTACTGGATCACTCAGTGGTCATATTTCATGCAGGAGTGGCTACACTATTCCTGCACAGAAAAAAAGCCATATTGAATCCCGGGGAATGCCTGTGCTGAGGAGCTTTCTGTATTGTCTTCAGAAGGAACTAATTACTACAATTGTTTTATGAGTTCCAGCATCTACCAAAGATCTGAGGTCTATGTATTTTCACAGGTAGATGCTAAATACTGCTAGCATCCAGCCATGGAGGCTTCACCTGGAATAGTCAGATGATAAGAAATTATGTCGTTCTGAAAGCTATCCCAGCAGTAATATTTGAGATATTAATTTAAGAATTCTCTTAGAGAGACACAGCATTCTGCATTATGTCTTGGACCTGACAACAGCAATAATTATTCACCTCATCTGCCTTGCTCTTAATTAAGTTAACTAGGGTATAGTAATTCTTTTAGATTCAGTCAGGAATATAGTGAAGCATAGTTTAAATGTTTTTCTTTATTTATTTGAGACTGTCCTGCAATGTTGTTTTAAATATTTCCTGTGGTTTTGAACTTTGATGTCACTGTGAATATATGCTGAGTATTTTTCTTGTTTTTATTTTATTATTTATTATTAAATGTATTCAAACCTTTCATTGTGGCTGATCTTTGTGAGACATATTTAAGTTTTGAGAGTACTTGCAAATTTATTTGATGACACTGTGGGCCACTCCTAATAGCCTTGCTCGTGGTCAAACTACCATTTCTATTAATATTAATATTACACAGTAAGATTGGACAACCTTTGTTAAGGCCCTTAGAGTAGCTGATAAGGAGTTGGCTGGTGACAGTGGTAACTACCTTATAGTCTGGACAAAAGGGGCATAGCTAGTAAACCTGTCCCAGCCTTTCCCAGGTGTGTGTGTGTGTGTGTGTGTGTGTGTGTGTGTGTGTGTGTGTGTGTGTGTGTGTGTGTGTGTGTGTGTGTGTGTGTGTGTGTGTGTGTGTGTGTGTAAATCAGCCCTCAAAGAGTGTGTGTGTGTGTGTGCCAGCTACTTGGGCAGGGGATGTAAAGCACTGGTTAGACGGAGAAGGCGCTGGGGATCTTGGCTTGGCCACTCAGCTGAGACCTCAACTCTGTAGCTGTGTCAGTGGGGAGTCTTACTGGGAATCTGGAGAAAGAGGAAGAAACCATTCACGGACTGATTGCCATCTCTGTGTGCTCTTAAGGGAAATTGCACTTGATGCAGAGAGCTGTGTCTGGAAATACTGTGTGTGTACCTGTTACCCCCCCCCCCCCCTCGGTGTATGTCCTCCATTGTTGCCAGTGGTGAGGATTGAGGCTCCTTGATTACTGGTACAGTGTTGGGTCAGCACACCATGCATCAAAAATAATAGTAAATCTCACTTTTGCAATCAAAGTTATTGTTGCATCATGCTTAATTACTTATTGGCTGATATTTGCATTGAGTCACCTTGAAAGGGAAACAGTAAGTAAATCCATTACGATTCACATATTCTTTAACTCAACTATAGTACATTCCATACATTTATATACATAAACAGAAACATAATGGTGGATTTCCCTGAACTATTCACAAACTTCCCTTAAAGTTTGACATACCTTATACACACTGAAATCACTAAAACATGAAAAAACACCAAAACAGCTGTTTTGGTGTTTGTCACACCTTTCATGCCAGTTAGTAGTGTGACCTCCATTTTGTTTTATCTAATAGAGGTATCTGGCCCACTTTTCTGCACTTGTAGTTACAAGTCTGTTTGGTTATTTTCTCCATCTTGCAGTCTTTGCTTCTCTAGGTTGATATGTCTTCTTTGTGACCTATCACTGGTATATTTTGCTTCTGCTATATTTTGTAGTCTCCATTTTTTGTGAATGTTTTTTTTTCATGTTGTCTATGTTTTCTATAGTGTTATCCCTCTGCCCATCTTTCTTCCATTTAGACTGAGTTGTACGACATTTCTTCCGTTCTTCTAGATTTATTTGCTTCTCATTCCATTTCTTTGAATGTCATATTATGTTCCATTCTCTTCCACGAAGTTCCATTTTCCATTTTCTGTGCATCTGCTATTTTGCTATATCTTTCTTCTTATCTTATCCAAGGCTGAAAAAAATAAGCATAGCTGGGTACATTATTGTTTTTGAGAAGTCTATTTCTGTTAGCTTTTCTTCATGTAATCTGCTTCTTTTTAACTCTGATATAAATCTGCTGTATTGTCCTCCATAAATCTAATAAAGTTTTGTTGCCACCAGTGACCTCTCTTCTTTCTAATAATCGGTTTAGTATTGAAATTCCAAATAAGCTTCAGTCGACCATTTAAAATGTGACCCAAAATGCTGAATTCAAAATTCCGAATAGTAAACCAAAGCAAAATGAATACATCGACTACTGTGGTTCAATGTATTCGACATAGCAGGAGGTGATGTCAGTCACCAAACTTTGGAGAGACTCTCCAGCTTAAAAAAATCCAGTATGGACTTACAATTTGGTCATCTGTCTTCTTCCCAGACATGGTGAAATCAGAATCTAGGGGAAATGGTTGAGGAACCCTGGTCACCCTATCTTTCAGACAGTCCTAAATTGTGCCATTTTTGGAGCCTGAACCTTTCTACAGTCAATCTTTTCAGCTTCTACAAAGGTGGATTTTCTTTATAAATCACCTAATAAGTGGAGCAGTCCCCTGACCACCCACTCAGGGCAGAGTCTTGTGTGATATCTTCAGTCAAGCACAAGTCCCAGATACTTCTAAACATGTTCATTTTGCTGTCTGATAAGAAGTGAAAAGGTATGATCTGGGTGAATGAGAGTGTTCAGACCACTGACACTCTTAATTTTTGGTCCTTTCATTATCTATCCACATTTTCTAGTTACAGTACTTTCTAATGAAATAGAGTCTGGAAAAGCTGGCAAAACTCTTTGATTGTTTGGTCAAGTAGGTTGTGGAAAATAACTTTATAGCTGCTTCCACAGGCTAACTATAGCTTTAACTGCAGTTATTGTCTAGATAAGAAAGCAGACTCAGACATGTGAGTGCATCTGATGATGTGGTCCACACTTTCCTCTTTTAAGGATGAGGTGAGGTTTACCGTTTTTGGTTCCCCTCTTCTGGGGTAAATGAAGCAAAGACATCCAAGTGAAGAAAGAAGTTATTTACCACTGGATGCTGCTGTGATGATCCCCACTTTCTTTCTCTTGTTCAAGACAAGCACATAGGGTTGCCACCTTTTCAAATGCCCAAAGTGGGACATGTTCTGTAGAAATGTCAGATTTTCCAGGACAAAACATACCTACAGCCATGCATAGTACAGAACTTTACTTTTTTGCACAAATAAAAGCTTATTCTAGTACCATTTGAATTGCTTATGCTACTTCACATAACATATAGAAGTTTCATATATAAAATAACTGTTTTATGCAACTATTAAAGAAAACTTAGGAAATATTTTTGTCCTGAAATCTCAGGACATTTGCTATTTTCTGATTTTTTTTTTGCAGGACACAATTGCCTAAAGAGGGACTGTCCCTCGCAAAGTGGGACAGGTGGTAACCCTACAAGCACAACATCCCAGAAAGAAACTACCTTGAATGATAAGAATGGTTTCCGGCATCAGACAGTGTTGTCTTTTCCAGCTTCAGTGACTAAGTCTCCTAGAAGGAAACATTTACCAGGGCAGCAATGTCATTTCTGATCTAAAAATGGCTTCTCTGAGTTTGCCTAAGCTGGTTTAACCATCACAATTTAACTTTAATTTTAAGATGCAGTCACAGAAGAACATGTCTTAGATCTGTTATGCGAGCGCTAATTAGGGACCAGACTGTGACCATGGAACTCATGACATATGACTGGTCTTTACTCCATAAAGGGGCCTTAAAACCTTATCCTTGTCTGACAAAAGATAAAGGGCCCCATTCCTTTTTGGGACTACTAGACATGATGGATTCCTTTTTAGCACACCAGTATTTGGGGACCTACCTTTGTTTATTCTGCTCAAACTTCAGTGCAGTGCACAGTGTCACCATCTGGGCTCTGATTGTACCCATAATGTGTACCAGAGCTTTAGTCATGGAAATCTTTATGTTCCTTCACCTAGACAACTGACTTCTGGTGGGTTTATCAAGCATTCCATTTTAGAGATTATAGCTCGGTTCTTTTCATTGTTTGCAGGCTATGTGAGTCTCTATGTACAGAAGTCCTCTTTGGGTTCAGCTCAAAATGTTGCATTCAAATTGGCATAGTTGGGCACTTTTCAGTGTTGGTTATTCCTCTTCACAGGGAGGACCCAGGAAGTCATGGCTTTGATAACGTGGGTGAAGATGTAGAGGAGGCTACAGGCTTGAACCCTCCTGTGGCTTTTGTGCCTGATGACAGCCATGATCTACATGCTTCATTCTACATAGCTGAAAATGCAGATATGACACTGTACAAATAATTGTTCATGGCTGTAAAACCGTCACATCCTCATGGGCTTTTCTAGTGTCATACCCCTTGTCATTAGGCTTCATTTTTTTTAAACAATTCCCATCATTCTCATTGTGGCCCTTCCCTTCATACAGCAAAACAAATCACAGTTCTACTTCTAGTAGTGGATATTTAGCTGCTGGGTTGAGAAGCTCACCTCTGCTTCTCCTTACTGAAGGGAAAGTAGACCCTAGAAAAAGAAGTTATACATAAACCAGTGTGAGCTAAGGGCTGTGTTTCTTTCCTCAGTATTAATGCACTGAAAACAGAGTTGATACCAAAGTCCTGGCTGGTTCAGGCAGCAACATCTTAGCATACAGCATATGAGGTTATACTGATTTGTTTATTCATATGCCATATATGAATAAACAAATCAGCATGACCTCATATGCTGTATGTAGACAGGTGTTGCAGATCTTTTAATATGGGCCATGAGCTGGTGCATCTTACATTCCAATGGAATTGAAAGTGGTAGATACATTTTACAGTTACCACTCCAGTCTTTCCTAGATCTAACAGTTTGAGTTGAATTTCTGAAAGTGGAGCACCCTAGAAATCCCTCACCCCAGAAAACCACCTAATTACAACTGAAGCCAAAGAAGATCTTCCCATGTTATTCTCAGCTAAGTAGGTCAAAGAGAAGTTGTTGATGTTTGCTTTTCCTCTGCTATCTTGTGTAAGCTTTCTGTAGCTTTTCTGGCATTCATTCTGATTTAATACCTTATAAAAATCCAGAGAATAAAGACAGAAACATTTCCTTGTTGCTCGATGATAGCTATTAAGGGTAAGGTTTCAGGTCCCTGAAGTACAAAAGCTACCCCAGTGAAAGTGTAAGAAATCCCTTTCAGAGGGGAAATAATCAGCCCCACCACAGAGATGGCTGGTCCTTTAGATCTTCATTTCCCATGGGGGTTTCTCTGGTGGTCTCTTGGAGAGGTGGCAGAAGCCACTGGAAATGTTGCCAGCTGTCAGACTTATTCTGATAAATAGAACAATTTCTTTATATGGACAGCTGTCATTTGTTGCACAATCATTTAGCTTGCAAATTGTCTTTGTTTGTCATAATTTTGATTTGCATCTTAGTTATTCTATTGCCGAAGTGCATATTTCTGCAGTCCCAGCATACACTTATCTTCTGGAAGGCAGGAATGTAGCCCAGCACTTGTTGAAGAAGAATGGATGTAGCATGTGTGAACAGCAGATCTACTTTGACTCACTGAAAACTCATTTCATTGAATTTCAATTCAACCTCAAAAAATTGCTGAAAGCTCAAATCACTGGAAACTCATTTCAGTGAATCACATTTGACTGAATGTTAGTACTGTTGGGCAAATAAAACGTATATGCCCTTTTCTCCACTGTAGTGCGATCCTGGAGTTAGTATATGTAGTTGGGGGGGTGTGGGGGGCTTAGCCCCCACATACTTAGCTTTTATATTTATGAATCTAATTTCACTGAAAGCTAACAATCTAAAACCAAAAGTAGGAGGAGGGCTACACCCCACACACCCCCTAACTACATATACTAACTCCAGGATCGCATTACAGCGGGGAAAAGGGCATATAAGTTTTATTTGCCCAATAGTACTTACATTCTGTGAAATATGATTCAGTGAAATAAGTTTTCAGTGATTTGAGCTTTCAGCAATTTGGTGTGAGTGTTTTGAAATTCAGTGAAATGAGTTTTTAGTGAATCAAAGTAGACCCGTGAACAGCTGCATAGCTAATGTCTGAGACACAGATGTTTGACACTGAAAAGTGCAAATGCTAAAGTGCACTTTCAAAAGAAATACAATTAATATTGAAACCTTCTATTAAAGCATTTTTGCAGCCTCTGCACCCCCTCTAGTGTGTGTGTTTGTGTGTGTATATATATATATATATATATATATATATATATATATATATATATATATATACACACACATACACATACACACACACACACACACACACACACACACACACACACACACACACACTGAATAGAAAAAGTTTACACACCCCTGTTAAAATGTCAGGTTTTTGTGATATAAAAAAATGAGACCACAATAAATCATTTCAAAACTTTTCCCACCTTTAACGTGACTTTTAACCTGTGGGCAGCCGCGATGGTGCAGTGGTTAGTGTTGCTGCCTCACAGCAAGAGGTTTGCTGGTTCAATCCTCACCTGGGGTGCCTTCTGTGTGGAGTCTGCATGTCCTCCCTGTGGTTGTGTGGGTTTCCACTGGGTGCTCTGGTTTCCTCCCCCATCCCAAAGACATGCTGTAGGTGGATTGGTCAACACTAAGTTAGTCCTAGGTGTGAGTGCGTGCATGTGTGTGCCTTCTGTGGAAGGTTGGGCACCAGGCTGGCAACTCAATACTGTAAAACTCCACTGCCAGTCATGAGCAGACAGGTGATCCACTGTGGTGACCCCTAACCAGGAAAAGCTGAAAGAAAAATGTGACTTATAACCTGTACAATTCAATTGAAAAACAAACAAATCTGTTAGGGGAAAAAATATATAATATGCTGGTTGCATAATAATTTGTTGTGTGTGCAGACCTTTAAACTAATACTTTGTTGAAGCACATTTTGATTTAATTACAGTATTCAATCTTCTTGGGTACACACCTGCCATCAATTAAAGAGACTGATTAACCCCAAATAAACTTCAGCTGTCCTAGCAGGATTTATCTGACATTTACTCAGTTGCCTGCTACAGGAAAAGCCATGGTTCACAGATAGCTTACAAAGCATCAAAGGTATCTCATTGTCTAATGGTATCAGACAGGAGAAGGGTACAAAAAAATTCCAAAGCATTGGATATACCATGGAACACAGTGAAGACAGTCATCAAAAAGTGGAGAAAATATGAGACAACACTGACGTTGCAAAGAACTGG
>NC_056743.1:1838942104-1838944604 GCF_019279795.1 Protopterus annectens | reverse complement strand
ACCAATGCAGGTCTTTGGGCAGCTGGAGTCCATCCCATCATTCATTGTGCGCAAGGCATAAAAGCTTATCGTGAATAGGCACCAACATACTGCAGGAAACACATATATGTAGTGCATACAGAGCAGATACTGTATCCGTATCTTTAAAGGAGAGTTCCTACTAGTTAGGTCCATGTGCTGTGACTTCTTCATCAGTGCAGCTCACTTAATGATGTTTTTGAAAGCACATCATTATGTAACGCCTTTGCATCTGATCATCATTACTGGATGGACACTTCATTGAGTATTCATCCCATTTGTTGTTAGGTGTGAAGCTATTTTGGCAATAAATACTACTTTTCCTGCTATACCAAAGTCCGTAACTTCAGAAAATGCTTTCTTCAGAATGTAAATTCTTTTTGTTCAAATTTACCTCCACAGGATCAAAGACATGCAATAGTAACCAGACTTGTTTTGTTTTTAAATATAAAAATAAATGCTTTAAAGTTTTGTTTTTATGTTTTTGCATTATCACTGTAAAACTAATAACGTCAGAGTACTTTTGCATTATCAAACAGAATTTTTTTCAGGTGTAGATTTTGCTCTTGCATACAGTATATTGCTATTTTTCTAATATTTTTTTCCTCAGTTCTGCTTAACTGCAAATCCTTCATCTGAATTTCTTCATTTTGGGCTTGAAATGCATTCATTTCTACAATATCCTTGGAGCTGCACAGAAACTTGTCTGAAAACTGAAAACTCTGGATTGAAACATTTGGGAATTATACTGCAGGTCGTATTCAGAAACATATAACACATTGAGCAATCCAGTGTATAGCAAGACTGCACAGTGAGTTATGAGGGAGGAATTCAAAGACCCCTGAAGGTTCTGGCAAGTAGAGCTATAATTGTTGCCACAAACAAATGTAGCCATCTGGGGCATGGTAATTAATCAGCCACGTGTTCTGTTCCAGAGCAATGCACTGTGATTGGGATAACATGGTGCACTGAATCAAAGACAAGCAATTTCTACTATATGCTCCTTTTTTTCCTTGCAGGGCAGTGAACATGGAATGTGGCAGATTAATGGTTTACACCTATTTCTGTCTATGGAAGCAGATGATCTTTTAACATAGGTAAGTAGCGTGAAGCTGTGTGTGCATGTGCATTTGTGTGTGTGTGTGTGTATGTGTGTTTGTGAAAAAGCAAGTAGAACTGCATGGAGTTGCATGTGTGTGTGATTGTCCTGCTGTCTCTGTGAATGTGTGTGTGTGTGTGTGTGTGTGTGTGTGTGTGTGTGTGTGTGTGTGTGTGTGTGTGTGTGTGTGTGTGGCAGCATTTGTTTGTCTGTGTTTAGGTACCTATGTTGGGGAGAGGTTAACACAGTTCTGGTTGCAATAAGTGCTCAATTCAGAGACATGCAAATGAGTCAATACTGTGCTTCTGCTCAATGCAACTCTTTCATGTTTCTGAATCACTTTTTATCAAAATAGCACTACTAGAGCTCACTAGTGAAGCATTAATAGTGCTACAGTGGTATTTTCTCTGACTGCACCCCTTTGAGGGGAATTGCGGAAGAGTCAGAGAAGATCTAGTCTGCAATGTCACAGGCAAAGAAGTGATTAGGATACTTAACAATGCTAATCTTAAATATGTGATGAGACACACGTTATTAGCCCTTAGAGAGATGTGTCATGCATATCAGAATCCTCCATGTGTAAGGTATTTGTTTTTCATTAGAAATCAAGGAATTCAAGAGTCAGTAGATGTTTAGGTGACTGAAATACAAGGTGAATGACTGTGACTTTATTGATTTTTATGATTAATATGTAAGATACAGAATTATGTGTGGTATGAAAAATAATGAAGTCAGAGGCAGATTATTAAGAGAAGGCATTTTCACTGGTTTCTGGAGTCTACCCTCTGATTTCTCTGACCCTACCCCCTGAGAAAGGTCAAGCAGGCTGTGCAGTGTCATTCTCTTGGCTTGTCTAGCCGACTTCTCCAGTCCTTGAGCAACTGACTGAGTTTGGATCACGTGAATCGTTGCTGTGGCGTTATCTCTGTATGCCAAATGAGCCAGCTTTGTTTCCCAGCATTTGGTAATTTCAGACCTCCCTTAATAAAAGGAATTCACAGAAGCTCTGTTGTCTGCCTAGACCTAATAGGAAACCAAGCAAATCACAAAATCTGCCTATACCATTCCTGGGATGATGTTTTACAAGGACCAGAACAAATTAGAGAAATGAGATTGGATATCTTAGGAAATAGAATCATCCAAAGCACTGACAGTTTTCGCTCTACTAGAAGAGAGAGAACATAAACAGATACATATTTACATGTCTCTCATAAAACCTGTGGAAAATTAAGAGTTGAAGTTGTGGTTTGCACCCTAAGAATCACATAACAGATATCTGCTAGTTAAAGGTGAAAATATTATACAAATCTTCCAAAGGAAGAAATAAAACTTGGTAGAAGCTCTAATCTGGTGGTGCTGTGGTAGCGCTGTCGCCTGACAGTA
>NC_056743.1:1838777104-1838937104 GCF_019279795.1 Protopterus annectens | reverse complement strand
CTTCTGGACTGCTGAAATTAGATTTCCATACATTATATTACCCAAATAATTATAAACCTCATTTGGGAGTCCAGCATAACCCAGGGCCTTGCCCATCCTAACTGACTTAATCACATCTTGTATTTCCTTGACAAAGACTAGGGTAGACAGCTTAACCCTGTCCTCCACTAGTAGATTTTTTTCATTCTAATGAGACAGTAATTCCTTAATATCCTGTGTCTGATCACCAGGTGCCTTCTGGTATAACTCAGGAGATGTTTTTAAAAAAGCATTGGGACAGATCTGTGCCACTGAACTACAGAACTTTTGTCTAGTTGTTTGATTGAAGGACTAATATTAAAGGCAACCATTTAATCTGAAGTCTAAATTTTTGAGTGGTTAGATGATACAACAGCAAGTTGCTGACTTACGTTTTCGAAAGTATTGATGTTCTGCAATCTTATATAGCATGAATCTTGCCTTACAGCCATTTACACTTATCCTTTAAATTATTAATATCTTGTTGGGGATGAATAGTGAATCATTTGGTCTCTAACTGCATTTATCTAGCTCAATGTTTCACTTTCTGATCATATCCAAGTACATTTTTATAACTGAAGAAATAAAAGATTGCTGAAACCACAGTTGAATAGTCTCTTTAATAGCAGGCAATATTTTTATAACTGTTCATGTAATTAGCTCTATAATGTTTCCCGTAATATATCTGGAGGGGCTTGGATTCCTAATGTACTCCTTTTATGCCAAACCAGAAGTTAATTATTATTTTTTCTAGAGTCAAATTAAGAACTGTGGCATTTAATATCTGCACTGTGTGTACACATTCAGTAGTACCAGCTAAGTGTAGTATAACAAGAGAATGATTAGCAAGAATTGTGACAGCACTTCAAACTGTACAACCTGGTCAGTTAACGTACTTCACCAACAGACACAGTCAGTCCAGGAGCAAGATATGGCTATGTGGGGGAGTGACAGGTAAAAAGATTAGAATGATTCACTTTTGAAACAGTGACCTTCATTTATTCTCTAAACTCGCTATGAATCTAGCCAGAACCAGCATCCTATGTTTTTTCACTGAATTACAGTCATTCGTGAAAGTTAAGTATTTGTTGCCTCTCCTCTAATAATATATATTTTCACCCAACATATAAATAATTTGTTCAGCATGTTCAGCATAGCAGGAATGATGTAACCAGGGGTGTTTAGAATGAGCCAACCGGTAGCAATCAATTTAAAATGTAACCCTCAATACCTGCAATTTGTCTTTTTCCAGACACCAAATATCTATACCCTGAAATCAGCAGACTTGCTGACAGCATATCTACTTCTCTTTTCTCCTGGAGGTGGGAACATGGAGCTACAAATGAATATCCAAATTTCTTAAGTAATAAGATTTCTAACTTCTTTTTCAGCATTGATACTGACAGAACCTTGTTTCGTTTGATTGATTTCTTAATCACCTTTATATTTATTGAACATGTATTTATTCCTATAAAAACATCCTAGCAGTCACAGACCTTAAGGCAAAATAACACACCCAACACACTAGTAATAGGTGACTCTATAGTCAGGCACACTGACGTCCTGCTCACTAGGCTGAACAAGGAGAAGGTTACTGTTAGCTGCTTGTCGGGTGCCAGGATCCGACACATAACACAAGCACTCAGGTCACTCCAGAATAAGTACAAATATGACTCTGTCATTGTCCATGTTGGTGTGAATGACCTGTGCCATACCTCCCTGGGCTACATGAAAAGAGACATGGAAGAGCTCTCTGATCACGTAGCCCAGGCCGGTATGACCCTGAACCTGAGAAGCATCCTGCCCTCACCAAGAATGATACCATAGTATAAAGAAAAAATTATCAATTTCAACAATTGGCTAAGCTTCTGATGTCATTCAAAGGGGATCCAGTGTCTGTCAGCCTGGGATGACATGCTCGACAAGCCACACCGCTTCACTAGAGATGGCTTGCACCTGTCACCCTTAAGCTTTCGATTACTGGCCAAGGCTCTTGCCACCCCCATAGTGCCTTTTTAGGCAAGGCTCAAAAGACAAACCCACTACCACAAATAGCACAAGTAACAAAAAACTAAGGGTAATGCTACTCAATCCTAGAAGTCTAAACCTCAAAATGCATGCACTCGAGGCACTCCTCAGTATGGAGAAAATTTATATGTGCAGTAACAGAAACCTGGTTTAAGGCTCCAGAGAGCACCCCAGCACTACCAGACTACAACTCATACCATACATTTTGGCCACAAAACCCGGACCGAAATACAAAAGGCAGGGGAGTATCCATATTCATCAAGGATACCCACACCTCCAGGTTAGTGGCACAGTACGGTGCTTCAGAGATCATCCACGTGCAACTAACAATGGGCAAAACTGCTATTCAAATTATAGCTTGCTACAGATCACCCATCGTCCCAGGACCACCACTCCGCATTCCTGGAAACACTGGGAAACATAAAGGTACTACCAAACACCCTGATATTGGGTGACTTCAATTACCCAAACATTAACTGGGAGAACTATTCAAGTACAAACTCCCTTGCCCAGCATTTCCTAGAATTTATAAACTCAAATGCCCTGGATCAATTGGTCAACACCCCCACCAGAGTTGACAACATATTGGACCTGGTCATCACAAACATGTGCGACCGATGTTCCACACTGGAGGTCAACCCCTCGCTGGTTAGATCTGACCATAAACTAATCACTCTGGATATCCACATTCCACCACCACCCCCGGTCAAAGAAACCACCATGAAAAACTTTTCAAAAGCAAACTTCACATTACTTAAGAACGAGGTGGGAAGTTTCAAAGCCCCCATGCTAAAGGATAACACTGTCCAAGCTGCAAAACCCTTTACTAATGCACTCTACGGGCACCTACAAGAATGCATGGATCATGCTATCCCAAACAAAACCAAGACTCACTCTTCCAAGAAAAGGAAACCAGTCAGGTGGACCCGTACCATAAATAAGCTATACAATAGAAGGAGGAAACTAGCACAGAAGAGAGTAAAATCCCAAGAAGGGAAGACATCGCTGATCAGTATCAGCAAGAAACTACGTTCCCTCATAAAATCGTCCAAGGCTAGCTTTGAAAGAAAAATTGCCAAGGACTCCAAAGAAAACCACAAGACATTCTTTAGCTATGTCAAAAATCTAAGTGGCAATTCTCAGATCTGCTCGGCATTAGTACAGAATGGCACAAAATACACTGAACTGACTGATATAGCCAACATCCTGGCAGACAGGTTCAGTGCAAACTTCACCCCCCTCTCACCCCCAAAAGGACCCATAACTATAGCAGAAGAATGTACTACCTCTGAAATCACAGATACTCAGGTTAAAACAGCCCTCTCCAAAGCCAAAAACACAGCATCAATGGGACTAGACGGTGTCCCAGGCTGTGTCCTACATGAGCTCAAAGAGGAACTTACCCCTCACCTAAACACACTGTTTAAACTCAGCCTCTCCACAGGCTACATGCCCACAGCAATGGTTATTCTGCTCCACAGAGGTGGAGCCACAATGGACCCCGGGAACTATTGCCCTATAAGCCTGACTAACTTGGTCTGCAAAGCTATGGAGCGCATCATCATGGATCTCATTAACAGAGACATTGGAAACCTCCAAACACTGGACCCTACCCAGTTCAGCTTTGTTAAGGGAAGATCATGCCTCCTAAACCTGATGGACTTCTTTGAGACAGTTACCAAGGCTATAGACGATGGAAAAGTGGTCCACACAGCCTACCTAGACCTCTCAAAGGCCTTCAACGCCATTCCCCACTCAGGTATTATAGACAAGCTCACCAGCCTGAACATAAACCCTTCCATCATGAGATGGGTTGCCAACTGGCTCACAGACAGAACCCACATGGTAAGAGTTGCAGGAGCTAGGTCTGACTCTAAGCCGGTTACAAGTGATGTTCCCCAGGGCTCAGTCCTAGGACCCCTCCTGTTCGGCATATACTTCTCAGAGATACAGGCAAGCACAGGAGGACTATGGCTGACCAAGTTCGCAGATGACTGCAAACTAGGGGCTATAATTGACTCTCCGGCTGACACAGACATTCTCCAAAAGGGTCTCACTGAGACAGATACCTAGTGACAAAACCATGGCCTCAAACTAAATGCCAAAAAGTGCGTAGTCATCCCCTTTGGAAAAAACAAAGTACCCACAAACTACCACATAAGTGGTAGCCCCCTAAATTCGGAAGACGTAATAAGGGATCTGGGGACCCAAGTAGATAGTAACTTCTCCTTTGATAATAACATTGCCAAAGTGGTTAGAAAATCCTTCTATGTGACCCACCTAATCACAAAAGGGTTTGCATCCAAATTGAAAGAGGCATTGGGCCCCTCTACACATCAATCATCAGACCCATCATAGAGTACAATGCCCCATTTGGGATACCTTACAAGACACCTGCAACAACTAGAAAGACCACAGAAGTACCTCACCAAGAGGATCTCTGGCCTCAAGCAGATGCCCTATGCAGCTCGACTGAAGAAACTCCAGCTGTACTCGGTTGCATACTGCCTACTCAGAGGAGATCTCTACCTGACATACAAGGTCATTTCCAACCCAGAATTTATGGACATGCTCCACCTAAAGAAAACCATATCCCCTTGAGCCACACGCTCCAGGGATCTAAACCTCACCACAATAAATAGGAGGGATAGATTCCTGTCCCAGAGACTTCCCATGCTCTGGAACAATATTCCAATCTAAATTAGGCAGAGCTCCTTGCTAACCCTCTTCAAAAGAAACCTTGACGAGTGGATGGGAAACAGAAAGTTTACCCCAGGGATCACATCAATGGCTCTGCTGGACAGAGGCACAGGGAAATAATCTAAGGGGGTGGCGAAAGCCAACACATTCTGGCTAGGCATATAAATGCCTTCGGTCAGATAGCCTAGTACCTACCTATGAACCTATAAACCTAAGAGAAAAGCAAAGCTCAAAACCTGTTGGAAGTGACTGACATCCTGCAACTCCAGTTTATAGAAGGAGCCTTCAGGCTGAGGTGGTGACTGGGAAAAAAATAAGGAAACACTCTGTAGACTGAGAAAATATTGGCTGAAACTAAAACATGCAAGCACTGGACAATGACCAACAGTGAAAGTTAAATGTCAAACTGAATATGAGCATCTCAACAGTAATAATAATAAATATGAGCTACACAGGCTCCACTCCTCAAAACAATAACCAAGAAAACTTATTTACATTAAGGATGAGTTCCCTTCATTTGATCCAGAATCAGGAGTTCCACATCTTCCAGAAAGAGAAGTATTTTTCTATATGGCAGAAAAAATGCAACTGATGAAACACACGTAGTTAAGCTATATGCAGCTCTCACTGTTGACAGTCTTACAGACTTAAGTCTGAAAGAAAATGAGTGAAACGAGTAATACGAGACATAAAACATTTTGCTGAAAGCAATTTTCAGTAAACAATAAAATAAACTTTTTTTTTTTGCAGTGGCAAAAAAGAATCCCTGCACTATCCATGTGAGTGGAGACCCCCCCAAATTATATATACCAACTTCATGGCTACACAGCAGTGAGGGAAAACTGCATAGCTGACAATTGTCCAAACCGCAGTTACTTACCCATCTGGCTCCCAGTAGAAGAACCTAAGAGAGTCATGCCCACTGGTCAACCAATATAAATTACAGTACAAAATATATATTGGTTGTGCTTCTATTTGACTTAATATCAATGGCTTACAAAAATCACTTCTGATGCTGGCTGTACTAGCCTTTGTTCCTCCTGTCTTGACTCACAGACCAGTCCACAGACGCAAACAAAACATTATGTCAGTCTGCACTAACTTGATCGAAAAAACATTTGGACGGGATCACTTGCAGGAAATAGTCAACAACTGTTTAACCTGTTTTGAGTAATGTATACACCTTAGTACTTCTATTAGCTAAGAGTTTACATCCTCAACATTATCTGGTTTTAATATATTGAAGCAACGAAGAAAGAAAACAAAGGAAATACAAAAATACAGTTAAGGGCATGCAAAAACAGGAAGGATGGGATGGGAACAGGAGGATAAAGGGGATACCACAAAACTAAAATGCAAAATATATTTTTATGCTAGTATCATTTTATCTTCCCTTTTATGCCAGTGATTTCAGAAAAATGGCAACTATGGCTTGTATATATTGCTGTTTTAGTACATTTCCCATTTAAATCAGTGTGATGTAACCTGAGCCATGCTGCAATCATCATGTTGTTTTAATTCGCCAGTTAATATGGGTGATGTCAGTTCAGCAAAACACCAGTTCATAATAAAGATAAGTGAGTGAGAGCCATCACTTCACTTAAATTATAAGTTTTAGTCTTCCCTTAGACAAGGTCCCTACCCTTTGAACTCATATTGTCATAGCTCTGATCAGTAGGAAACTGGAGTAATCAGTAGAAAACTGGGGCTTTAAAGAAACAAAAACAGGGTATCCTTGTGTGTTTGTGTGTGTATATATATATATATATATATATATATATATATATATATATATACACACACACACACACACACACACACACACACACACACACACACACACACACACACACACACACACACACACACACACACACACACCTCACTGGAATGCTACTCAAAGTCAAGGTCTTATTCTGGTAGCCAGAATGAGCATATCACAGGTGTTCAAATAAGTTTCAACCTTTGCCTGTCTAATTAAACAAATCTTGATGGACAATTTTTGTGGAAAAATAGAAATTAATTACTTAACAGAAACTGGAAACTGCCAACTGCTTCTTCTTGTTGTCTAAGGATTTTTCAAGACCAGCGATTTAGATAGTGAAGAGGGAGCTACCCTGCACAATTGGGAAAGGATTGACACTCTAGACTCATGCAAAATTCAGCTGTTAGGAGATTTGCAGTTCAGAGTTTTTCCCAGACCAACTGAATAAATAATTTAAGACTGTTTGTTCCTGCTGCCCTTATTATATATATATGAGTATCAGATCAAAGCAAATTGGGAGTAGTAATTTTCAACTGAAATATAATTATCATCCATGTAAGTGAGACCATGGGGCCAGGTTGCTCTGAGGATTGTATCATTTGGCTTCTAAGAGAGTGATTTTTTTACAATATGTTTTGAGTTAGAATTGTTAGGGGGGAGGGTTGCAAACTGAGTGACGTGTGAGCTCCTTCAGTCTGCAGCACAATCTTATTTCAGAACTTTCCTCCAGGAATGCAGGCATTAGATTATTTCCCCTGTTTTATGTATTACAGAGCTTCAGTAATAATAAATGAAGCTGCCTGGAGAGTGTATCTTCCTGAAATTACATTTTTTTATGCTTAATGATCTTCTTCTTGTGACAATAAATCTATGCAGGGCTAAAAATTCTAAAACCTCACTTTGTTGCTGGAGAGAGATAATTCACTAAATCTGAGAACTGCCTTTAATGCATCAGCATTGTCTGATTGAGAGGTTGCTACAAAATAATTATGACCCCTAATTCAGGTTGGTATTGCATTTTGGAAAATAACAACTCAGCCCTCTCCTTCTCCACAATAAATACAGCCACATACCTTAGCCCTTTTCAAACTGTTTTTCCCCCCGAACACTCTTATCCAAGTTGAACAAGGCAAGGTATCTCAACTCATGTTTACCATTCAGGAAAGAGCATGAGGACAAAGTTATGTGATTTATATGATGATTACTACAGTCGTTCTGGAAATGGTGCAAAGCTCAACTGAAGCCTTGCTTTCAGCTAGTCGTCATAACATGGAGTTGGCTAATAACAATGATATCTTGCAGAGTTTTTCTTTCTTTATTTATTTTTTTAAAACAGTTTTATTGATTTTGATTATAATGAAAACAATCACATAGACATATATAAGATAATTTACATTATAGATTTACAAATTGATAACATATATTTAAAGCATTTAAATATGAATATATGAATAACAAAGCAAACAAACTAAAGTATGCACATAGACATCCAGTATTTATACATTAACATACAAACTAAAGTATGTACATAGACATCCAGTATTTACACATTAACATACAAACTAAAGTATGTACATAGACATCCAGTATTTATACATTAACATACACTATAACCTTCCTTTTGTAACTTGTTCTCATGAATGACAAGGAAAGTCAATTACCTTTATGCGAAATGATCATTTTTTTCCAACATATTTTGTAAGTTAACCCATAAATTATATTCATATGTCTTTCTAGATGTTCTAGAGGTTATGTTTCTTATCTGTAAATGACTAACTTCTTTTAATAAATTAGTAAACTCAAAGAATGTAGGAGGATGTTTTGAAATCCAGTTTTTTGTTATGATCTTTCTAGCCACTGCCAATATAGTCCATAGTAATGAATATTTGGCTTTCCTAACACATTGTGGAACAGGTGTATTAAATATGATTAATGATTCATTCAATATGAAGTTGTCTGAAAAAAGTGCTTGTAAAAAGTCATTTACTTTATTCCATAATATATTTAAAGTTGGACAGTCAAAAACATATTTGCCCAGTTAATATCTACATTAGAGTTGCATCTATTACAGATGTTCTGTTTTTTATTAATTTTGTCCATTATTTGTGGTGTATAAAAGGACCTATTCATGAATCTCCATGTGTAAATCTTCCATTTCAGACAAAATTATGTTTTCCCAGCTGATTGTAGCATATTAACCTTATCTTGCTCACTTGGGGAATTATGAGTAATTAAACTATAATAACTCCAGTAGTTATGTGTGCAAGGAAAATGTTTCTTCTCTTAAAAGTCTATAAATAAAGGAGAGACTACCTGAATATGTATGCTGGTGTAATAATGTTGATTGAAGAAATTGTAATAATATCTTGGTGTCATGTTTGCTAGTTGGTGAAGCTAGTTTCAGCTTATTATCAAGATATAGTATAAGTGTTTGTATATCTAACCATGAGGAATTATTAAGTGTATATTCCTGTATAATATGATCCATTGAACTAGTCTTGTATTCATAAGTTCGCTGGAACCAGTATTTCAGTTCATTGTTTTTCAGTTGAGAAATTTGGTTGATATCTGAGGTAACAAAAGTCTCTTGTGTATATGCTATAGGAAATAACAAAAAAGTAGTCTTTATATTTAACATGTTTATATATAAAGTTTCTAAAGTTAATTATAATATTATGTATGTAACTGGCAGTATGATTAGGATTAGTATGTGTGATACAATATTTTTTTAAGATCCATATATGAATTCTAGTTGATATGTTGTTGGTCTCGTTATAAGTTCCATGGCTGATACTTCCCATAAAGATTTCCATTTAGCTAAATAGGTTATATCTAAGAGCAGAGAAATTGATCTGATTATAGTGAGAATCGAATAGAGATTTAGATCTGGAAAAGCTATTCCACCATTCTTCCAGCTGTCAGTATGTTGATTAATAGTAATTCTAGTTTTTTTTTTGTGACTAAAATAATTTTAGTATTAAAGTGTTTAGTTTATTTATAAACCTTTTTGAGGATAGAATTTAAATGGATTGTATTATGTATAAGATTTTAGGTAGAATTATCATTTTTATAATGGTTAGTCTTTCTTCAGTAGTAAATATTATTGTATTCCATTTTGAAAATAATTCTTGGCTATTTTGTAAACATTTGTTATAGTTTAATTGAATTATTGATTTAATGTCTTTGGCAAGAATGATTCCAAGATATGTGATTTGATCTGCGTTAGCAATGTGATATGTATTATTTCCTATCATCCTTTTTTATTTTTTTATTATTAGGATATATGGGTAGAATTTTTGTTTTATTGTCATTGAATGATAGATCGGATATCATTTGAAACGTTTTAATTGATTCATATAATGACATGAATGAGGAGTCATTTCCCTTTGTGGTGATAAGAACATCATCCGCAAACAGCTGGATTTTGGCTATATTGTCTTTATCCATTTCCAAACCCTCTCTTTCTTTATTGTTTCTTATTTCATTTGCCCAGGCTTCCATGATCAAAGTAAATAGTAGAGGAGAGAGAGGACATCCTTGTTTTGTGCCTTTTGTAATAGCTATTTTATTGGAAATATATGACCCTATTTTGATATATACATAGATTTCTTTATATAAATGTTTTAGAAGATTAATAAAATTATGTGAAAAAATGTAAACATTCCAAAAGAGTAAATAGATAGATCCAGTTAATAGAATCAAAGGCCGCATTACTATCAAGACTAATTAATGATAAGTTCCTTTTCTTCCTTTGTGAGAAGTCTATAATAGCTAGGGTTCATTTTATATTATCAAAAGTACTTCTGTTAGTTATAAATCCTGTCTGGTCTTTGTCTATTAAGTGGGGTAAGAATTTCTTCAGTCTTTCTGAGAATATATTCATAAACATCTTATAATCGATATTCAGTAAAGATATTGGTCTGTATTAGGAACAGAATTTTTGGTCTTTATTTGATTTTAAAATAGAGATATAAATGTAAATTTCAGGATGGGGTGTAAAATTATCATTTTAGGCCGAATTATATACTTTGTGTAGTAAGGAAATAGCCATTTTGAGCATTATCTTATATATTTCAGGAATAATTCCATTTTTACCTGGAGCTTTGTTTAGTTTAAGCTTACTTACTTGACTTTGTATATCTGATAAAGTAATTTGTTTATCAATAACTTCTATTTGTTGTTTGTTTAGTTTATTATATATATTCTTGTTAATATAATCTCTTATGTTATCTTGTGTTTGAATTTTTTGTCTGGATTGATTAATTTCATGAAAATGACATCTAAACTCTTCTAATATATCTTGTATGCTATGTACTTCTCTTTTCTTTTTTGCAGAATGTATTTCTTTAAAATAATTATATTTATTTAATCTTTTGGTCTTATTCTTAAGGTTTGATAGATGTTTAGGATTTACGGAATATGCATGAAACCTATTTGTTTTAGTGTTATCTTTGTTTATGATGTAGGATAGATCTATATTCCTCATTTAGTTTGTATATCTCATCCCTTATATTCTTTGAAGACATGTTGTTTTTATTATTTGTGTATAGTGAGTCCAGTTTATCCTGTATTATTCTTATATCTTTATCCCATATTTTCATCTTATTATGAAACCATTTGTTTATTTGTCCATATAAATATGCTTTTAGGGCATCCCAAATAAATATATCATGTGTGACTGATGCTGAGTTTATATTAATGAAGTTTTGTGCCTCTTCTGTTATGAATAACTGAAAATCCTTAAGTTGTGTGAGATATGCTGGAATCCTTTTAATTTGGACACTATGGGTGTTATTAATATTAAGTTCAAATATGATAGTATTATGGTCCAAGATTGGGCAGGATATAATTTTGCTATTGGTCAGGTTATTCATTATCTGTGTGGAAAGAAATATTCTATCAATTCTAGAATATGTTTTGTATCTAGAACAGAACACGTATTGTAATGAGTTATGATCTACAAAATGATATATGTCTTTGAGTAGGTATAAGTCTATGAAATGTATAAGTTGTTTAGCTTGTGCTGTAATTTTTCTTTTTCCTGAAGTGTTTGTATCTCTAGGGTCTAAGATACAGTTGTAGTCATCTGCCATAATGATATGTCCCTCAGATAGTGAAACTGTTTGATTCAATATGTGTCTAATAGTATTAGTACCAATACCAGGTAACCAATAGTTGTTTATTAATGTATATAGTTTCTTACCCATCTCAATCATAGCCAAGCAAAGCAAACCTTTATTGTCTTGGTATGTTTTGATTATTCTGGGTAATGGTAATGTTTTGTTCCACAATATTGCTATACCTCTTTTTTCATACACTCTGAGCTTATTATATTTGTGTATTTATTTGTATCTAGAAATTTAATAGTATCTTTTGTTAAATTGGTTTCTTGTAAGAATACTATATTAGGTTTATGAAAAGCTACATATTTAAATAAATTACTTCTTTTATATGGATTGTTCAAACCATTTATGTTAAGTGACATACCTTTCAACATAGTCATATTATGTAATTGTACCTGAAAGATGTGTTAGCAACATATCAATATCATATGTATAATGTGAAAATTTCTGCACAAAAATGAATTTGTTCCTAGTAAAAATATTAAATCTCATGTCTTTAGGAAAAAAATGTATTCCTTGAGCTTTATTATCTATATTTTCTGTAAATAAGCTACTCTGGATGTCAAAAAACTCTTTTTTTAAAACAATTATTACATACACTAGATAAAAACAAAGCCTAATGCTCCCCACCTGGAATTATAATCTCCTAATCCCAATGGCATCTGTCACTGAGATCAACCCCTAAACTGCAACAACAGAGTACATACTCCACTAATAACATACTTCATATACTTTAAGTTAGAAACATTAAGATAACCAATTTCTAATGAAATAATTAATTGTCCTAATATAGTGTTATGTGGAAGGTTTATACGTTCATAGATATCATATCTAATAAGAAACCCATGTAACCTAATAGATTCAAAATATGATTTACATTCCAAAATAAGGCAAATGTCTAACAGATTATTTAAAAGACTAAGTAATTTAGCCCATTGCCTTACTATTAACATAGATAACAGAGGTTGTGTGTATAAACAACATTTCTATTAGGTTATCAGATATAATACATTATCCAGGACACGATGACATTGTTCAAACCATGGTTTGTTTAAATGTAATTCTATTTTGTATTAACATGTTTGTAACTCTCATTATATCTCTTCCCTTTATTTAACTTATATACATGAACACGAGAGGGAAGAGAGAGAGAAAAAAGTAAAATAAGGCTAACATGTAGTTAGGATCCCGTGTAAATAGTTATATTTAGAGTGACTAGAAGATGTAAATGTAATTATAAACATTATGTAATTTAAATAAACATTGTATCATCCCCAAATGGGATGTAGTCACTATAAACACATGTATACTTTCACGCTAGTTTCAGCTTATTATCAAGATATAGTATAAGTGTTTGTATATCTAACCATGAGGAATTATTAAGTGTATATTCCTGTATAATATGATCCATTGAACTAGTCTTGTATTCATAAGTTAAGCTGGAACCAGTATTTCAGTTCATTGTTTTTCAGTTGAGAAATTTGGTTGATATCTGAGGTAACAAAAGTCTCTTGTGTATATGCTATAGGAAATAACAAAAAAGTAGTCTTTATATTTAACATGTTTATATATAAAGTTTCTAAAGTTAATTATAATATTATGTATGTAACTGGCAGTATGATTAGGATTAGTATGTGTGATACAATATTTTTTTAAGATCCATATATGAATTCTAGTTGATATGTTGTTGGTCTCGTTATAAGTTCCATGGCTGATACTTCCCATAAAGATTTCCATTTAGCTAAATAGGTTATATCTAAGAGCAGAGAAATTGATCTGATTATAGTGAGAATCGAATAGAGATTTAGATCTGGAAAAGCTATTCCACCATTCTTCCAGCTGTCAGTATGTTGATTAATAGTAATTCTAGTTTTTTTTTTGTGACTAAAATAATTTTAGTATTAAAGTGTTTAGTTTATTTATAAACCTTTTTGAGGATAGAATTTAAATGGATTGTATTATGTATAAGATTTTAGGTAGAATTATCATTTTTATAATGGTTAGTCTTTCTTCAGTAGTAAATATTATTGTATTCCATTTTGAAAATAATTCTTGGCTATTTTGTAAACATTTGTTATAGTTTAATTGAATTATTGATTTAATGTCTTTGGCAAGAATGATTCCAAGATATGTGATTTGATCTGCGTTAGCAATGTGATATGTATTATTTTCTATCATCCTTTTTTGTTTTTTTATTATTAGGATATATGGGTAGAATTTTTGTTTCATTGTCATTGAATGATAGATCGGATATCATTTGAAACGTTTTAATTGAATCATATAATGACATGAATGAGGAGTCATTTCCATTTGTGGTGATAAGAACATCATTCAAAAATAGCTGGATTTTGGCTATTTTGTCTTTATCCATTTCCAAACCCTCTTTTTTTTATTGTTTCTTATTTCATTCTACCAGGGTTCCATGATCAAAGTAAGTAGTAGAGGAGAGAGAGGACATCCTTGTTTGGTGCCTTTTGTAATAGCTATTTTATTGGAAATATATGACCCTATTTTGATATATACATAGATTTCTTTATATAAATGTTTTAGAAGATTAATAAAATTATGTGAAAAAATGTAAACATTCCAAAAGAGTAAATAGATAGATCCAGTTAATAGAATCAAAGGCCGCATTACTATCAAGACTAATTAATGATAAGTTCCTTTTCTTCCTTTGTGAGAAGTCTATAATAGCTAGGGTTCATTTTATATTATCAAAAGTACTTCTGTTAGTTATAAATCCTGTCTGGTCTTTGTCTATTAAGTGGGGTAAGAATTTCTTCAGTCTTTCTGAGAATATATTCATAAACATCTTATAATCGATATTCAGTAAAGATATTGGTCTGTATTAGGAACAGAATTTTTGGTCTTTATTTGATTTTAAAATAGGAGATATAAATGTAAATTTCCAGGATGGGGGTGTAAAATTATCATTTTAGGCCGAATTATATACTTTGTGTAGTAAGGAAATAGCCATTTTGAGCATTATCTTATATATTTCAGGAATAATTCCATTTTTACCTGGAGCTTTGTTTAGTTTAAGCTTACTTACTTGACTTTGTATATCTGATAAAGTAATTTGTTTATCAATAACTTCTATTTGTTGTTTGTTTAGTTTATTATATATATTCTTGTTAATATAATCTCTTATGTTATCTTGTGTTTGAATTTTTTGTCTGGATTGATTAATTTCATGAAAATGACATCTAAACTCTTCTAATATATCTTGTATGCTATGTACTTCTCTTTTCTTTTTTGCAGAATGTATTTCTTTAAAATAATTATATTTATTTAATCTTTTGGTCTTATTCTTAAGGTTTGATAGATGTTTAGGATTTACGGAATAAGCAAGAAACCTATTTTTTTTAGTGTTATCTTCGTTTATGATGTAGGATAGATCTATATTCCTCATTTAGTTTGTATATCTCATCCCTTATATTCTTTGAAGACATGTTGTTTTTATTATTTGTGTATAGTGAGTCCAGTTTATCCTGTATTATTCTTATATCTTTATCCCATATTTTCATCTTATTATGAAACCATTTGTTTATTTGTCCATATAAATATGCTTTTAGGGCATCCCAAATAAATATATCATGTGTGACTGATGCTGAGTTTATATTAATGAAGTTTTGTGCCTCTTCTGTTATGAATAACTGAAAATCCTTAAGTTGTGTGAGATATGCTGGAATCCTTTTAATTTGGACACTATGGGTGTTATTAATATTAAGTTCAAATATGATAGTATTATGGTCCAAGATTGGGCAGGATATAATTTTGCTATTGGTCAGGTTATTCATTATCTGTGTGGAAAGAAATATTCTATCAATTCTAGAATATGTTTTGTATCTAGAACAGAACACGTATTGTAATGAGTTATGATCTACAAAATGATATATGTCTTTGAGTAGGTATAAGTCTATGAAATGTATAAGTTGTTTAGCTTGTGCTGTAATTTTTCTTTTTCCTGAAGTGTTTGTATCTCTAGGGTCTAAGATACAGTTGTAGTCATCTGCCATAATGATATGTCCCTCAGATAGTGAAACTGTTTGATTCAATATGTGTCTAATAGTATTAGTACCAATACCAGGTAACCAATAGTTGTTTATTAATGTATATAGTTTCTTACCCATCTCAATCATAGCTAAGCAAAGCAAACCTTTATTGTCTTGGTATGTTTTGATTATTCTGGGTAATGGTAATGTTTTGTTCCACAATATTGCTATACCTCTTTTTTCATACACTCTGAGCTTATTATATTTGTGTATTTATTTGTATCTAGAAATTTAATAGTATCTTTTGTTAAATTGGTTTCTTGTAAGAATACTATATTAGGTTTATGAAAAGCTACATATTTAAATAAATTACTTCTTTTATATGGATTGTTCAAACCATTTATGTTAAGTGACATACCTTTCAACATAGTCATATTATGTAATTGTACCTGAAAGATGTGTTAGTAACATATCAATATCATATGTATAATGTGAAAATTTCTGCACAAAAATGAATTTGTTCCTAGTAAAAATATTAAATCTCATGTCTTTAGGAAAAAAAATGTATTCCTTGAGCTTTATTATCTATATTTTCTGTAAACAAGCTACTCTGGATGTCAAAAAACTCTTTTTTAAAAACAATTATTACATACACTAGATAAAAACAAAGCCTAATGCTCCCCACCTGGAATTATAATCTCCTAATCCCAATGGCATCTGTCACTGAGATCAACCCCTAAACTGCAACAACAGAGTACATACTCCACTAATAACATACTTCATATACTTTAAGTTAGAAAAATTAAGATAACCAATTTCTAATGAAATCATTAATTGTCCTAATATAGTGTTATGTGGAAGGTTTATACGTTCATAGATATCATATCTAATAAGAAACCCATGTAACCTAATAGATTCAAAATAGGATTTACATTCCAAAATAAGGCAAATGTCTAACAGATTATTTAAAAGACTAAGTAATTTAGCCCATTACCTTACTATTAACATAGATAACAGAGGTTGTGTGTATAAACAACATTTCTATTAAGTTATCAGATATAATACATTATCCAGGATACGATGATATTGTTCAAACCATGGTTTGTTTAAATGTAATTCTATTTTGTATTAACATGTTTGTAACTCTCATTATATCTCTTCCCTTTATTTAACTTATATACATGAACACGAGAGGGAAGAGAGAGAGAAAAAAGTAAAATAAGGCCAACATGTAGTTAGGATCCCGTGTAAATAGTTATATTTAGAGTGACTAGAAGATGTAAATGTAATTATAAACATTATGTAATTTAAATAAACATTGTATCATCCCCAAATGGGATGTAGTCACTATAAACACATGTATACTTTCACTAGTGGCAGAATAAGATATCTATTTGCAAAGTTCTTTTTAGTATACCACTTTTGTTATTCAATTCTTTGCTATGCAAACAAACATTCTGAAATGATGTGCATAATTTTACTTATGACACTTAAATATAAAGATTGCACAAATTTGTGAAGATATTAACTTTGAGTATGGTAACCATAATCATAGTATGCAGTGATACCTCAAAGAAAGATGAGGGAAAGAAAAAAAAATATTATATATATATATATATATATATATATATATATATATAGGGTCTATATTAGATCATCAAAACGGCAGAATTTCGAATGATCTAATATCGAACCCAATATCGCGAACGCTGAAAACAGCGAAGCTGCACAAAACTGAATTCTTTCCTAGGGAAGAATTTGGTTGGCCGTTGTAGTGGCTTCGCTGTTTGCAGCAATGTGGTGGAAAGTTACGGGTTGGGTTAAGGTAAGTGTGTGACTGTGTGGACATTCGGGTTAAGGAGCAGGTTGGGTGAGTTAGGGTTAGGGCGTGGGTGAGGTGAGTGTGCGATAGTGAGAATTTGGGGTTGGGGCAGGTTAAGTGAGTTAGGGTTAGGGTGTGGGTGAGGTGAGTGTGCGATAGTGATGGACATTAGGGTTAGGGTCTGGGTTAAGGTAAGTGGATAGATAGTGTATGTGCAGTTTAGTGTAGGGTTAGATGTAACTTTTAAATGTATGTGTGTGGATTACTGTTTTTTAGTGTGCTTGTGGTGTATGTGTGTTTCTCAGAACAGCAATTTTTTCCCTGGGAAAAAAATTCTCTGTTTTGAGGTTTCGATATTGTTAGGGTTCGGGTATTGCAGTTCGATGTTACAGCATTCGATAATGAGCCATGTCGATGAACTGATATAGACCCATATATATATATATATATATATATATATATATATATATATATATATACATACACATGTATACATACATACATACAAAAATGAATGTTACCATCAGTATTTACACTTGCAGGGTCTTAGAATAAAGCACATAGATATTTACATTTTAATACTCACACAGTTCTCTCATAACCATCTCCTTTCTCACCTCTTTTCTTTTTACATTTTCTTCCTTTATCTGTTCTGTAATCCTGTCTTCAAGTCACAAAAGATGAAGATATGTTATTGTAATATGTAATCTTGTCATCGACCATATAAATGATCATTTTAAGTAAATAACAGTTGCTTTAAAACAAAGAAGACCGTTAAACCAAGTTACAGTCAAAATACAGTTCTGCACTTCCTGAAAAGGTTCGTCGCACAGTGATGACGTCATCCAGCTGCTTCACATCATTGAGGGAGTTCAGAGAGAGAAGAGATGATTCCACAAACTGTAGAAAGTTTTCCAAATGAATAATTAGCTCGTGAGAGCACTGCACGAGGTATGGAGAATGTTCAAAGTTGTCTCTCTTATTTTTTTCGTGGAGAAACAGACACATTTCAGTTAAAAAAATGTTTTTATACATGTGAATCAGCATATATCTGTTTCCCATACTAGAAACTGCAAAACTGTCATAAAAAAAAAGTTTTCAAACAAAGCATGAAAGTAATATTGTAACTTTTCCTACTGCTCTATTTTGTCATTTAAAAGCACTATATTTTTAACTATATATATTCCCTAGAGTTTAGATTAATATGTAAATAATAAGCCTTGTAATAGAAACACATATAACATCTCCCAGCTTCTCAAAGCTAATGTATGCATTGGTATTTAAACCCACAGATACTACACTACCTTCCCAACATTTACCTATCCTTTACAAATGCATATCATGTGAATTCTTGTTCTAATTTCAGGGTGTAACACAGTTTATGCTCAGTGTTGACCAGTACTGTATGATTAGAAGTGAGATGAAAACAGTTATATGAATATGTTATTCTCTATGACTTAAATAAAGTGCAATTAGAAGAAAGAAGAAGGCTTTGAACATGTTATGCATTGTTATTACTTTGAGTTTAGAGAGACTTATGTATAATATGCTATCTATACAGGAAATTATATGTATATATATATATATATATATATATATATATATATATATATATAAACTTTTTTTCTTTTCTTTCCCTCCCCCCTCCCCTATCCACCACTTTTCTTTACTTTATATTTTCCAATGTATCCCTTCATTTTATCTTACATAGAATATTAAATATTTATAACTGTATATATTATAGCTATGTGAAATTAAAGTGTAACATACAGCTAATTAGTATCCTACACTATGAAGCAGATATTGAGGTAATGCATTTTTATATGGTATGCTTACTTATATAAAATGAATACTTAAATTGTTAATTATAAATATATTGATGGTATATTAAGTATGTTATATTACACCAAATTATGAATGAAACATTATATATATGCAACATATGAAAAGCAGTGCAGATCTTACCTTGTATTTATAACATATCAAAACAGACTTGTTAGTAAAAGCATAGTCCACAATAATAGTTTGTTTTATAAATAGTCTGTATTTCTCATTTATTCTTTAGTCTCTTTTGTTTTTCAGTAGATTTCTATGTAGTTTTAGGAGCCATTCTTTTAAGAGAGGGGTTAGCCCACTCCATCTCTTCCATTTTTTCCAGTAATTTGTGTTTTTTATCATATGTCACAGCAGAATCAAGATCCTCAAACAATGAAGGTCCATCAGGAAGAAACATCTTCAGCCTTGCTGGAAACAAGAGGTAAGTCTTAATCTGCACCTTTTTCAGTTCTTTAATTAGAGGTAAAAAAAACTTTCTTTTGGTAATTAACACTGTTGAATAGTCATTATCGAAGCGAATGATAGAGTCATTGTATTTTAAAGGTGATTTTGACCAGGCTGTTTTTAGAATTAAGTCTTTATCTGAAGATGATAAGAATTTTACTATGATAGATCTAGGTTGTTTCCTGTTAGTACTGTTTCCTGAAGTGAGAGACCAATGTGCTCTCTCTATACTGAAAGATAAAGCCTCTGGTAAATCTAGAAATTTTGGCAGCCATGAGTTAAGGAAACTTGACATATTGTTTCCTTCTATATTTTCCTGAAGACCAAAAATCCTTATATTATTCCGGTGTGATCTATTCTCTGGATCATCCAGTTTATGTTGTAACGAAGTATTTTGTTTAAGCAAAAATTCTGTTTTTTTCATTTTCTAGCAATCTTCCATCAAAGTCTGTTAATGATTCCTCATTACTAGTAGTTTGAATATTTTGCTGTTTTAGGTCATCATGAAGCATATCCATCTGCTTGGTAGCTTTTTCTTTAAAGTTGTCTATTTTACAGTCAATTATATCAATCTTACTTATGAGGTCTTGAATAGTTGTTATTAAAGTCTGCAGTTCCTTTTTTATACTGGAGTCCTGGTTGTTTGCCTTAGTATAACTCATGTTGAAAATCTCCCAGAAGTGAAGTATTTTTTCAGATGAAGGTTTTGACTGGAAATTATAACCAATTTCGATTTATAAGTAGATATTCCTGAAGAGAATGTTGAATACTATCAAATTCTGCAAAAATAAATCCAAGTTTTCTTGATATGAAACATATTTCCAATGAAGATATATTTTCCTTAGTGGAGCTTGTGAAATCTGCTGCTACACCATGACCATGCTAGACACGCCCTCTTGCAGAGTTTTTCTGAAGTATATGCTGGTATATGCTGTATACCAGGAAAGTGCTGTATTAAGATTTCATCTGAGGCAATATCAGTTATACACACACCAAGAAGAGTCCCATTAATGTTCAAAAGTAGGCCTGAACAAAACTTGATGTGCATGGATGTTTGTAGTTGTTAAACAAGTAGAACCAAATGAATGAGCAAATGATGTGATAACAGTTGTAAATCAAGGCAAGCTTAGAGTATGTATAGACCCTCAACAGTTAAACAAAAGTAATAAAAGGGATCATTATTTGTTTCAAACAGCTAAAGAAGTCGCAAAAATACCTAATGCATCTATTTTCTTTAATTAATGCTAACCAAGTATTTGGGAAAATTAGGCCACACAAAGCTACCCTTCTGGTTAGATTATAGGTTTCGAAAATTGCCTTTTGGAATATGCTTACTAACATAACTGTTTCAAAGAACAGTAGATAAAATAATTGAAAGTTTATAATGATCAGTATAATTTATGGTTGTTTATTGTGGGAAGCTGCTGAACAGGAAGATGACTTGAAAGAGTCAAAGTATGTAGTATGTGTCAGATTTATATGTCTACTCTCAAGTCAGTGGGATATATTTTGACTTCTGAAGGTTTGAGATCAGACTCTGATAAGGTCAATTGCATAGTGAATATGTTAAAATCCTACACCACTTGCTTCTATTGCAGAAACAATTTGGGAATCGTGATATGTTAAAAGGTTACTTTTTGTGACACTTTCTTTGAAATTGTATGATGTGTTACAATCACTTATATTTTAAGTAGCTGCTAGCCAACCTTGGATAGGATCAGCTCTACTGCATAAAAGCAGGCAAAATCTGTATGGGTCAGGAACTTTGTCTGATATTCCAATACACTATGCGCAATAGAGACAGAAATGTTAACTATTGTTAACAGTTACCAAAAGTTATTGTAACTATAAAAAGTTCTAATATTATATCTATGTAAATTAGACTTTGATGAGTCAGATAATAAACTACTACAGAGCATATACAAAAAGTATATTTTCTAAGCACTGGCTAGACTTCAGAGAATGTTACTGACTTTACTAAAGTATGATCAGCATGTTCAGTTAAAAAGAAAAAGAAAATAGGTAGATTGATGGATATGTACCTGACAAATCATACTTTCAAGACAGTACAGAGGAATAGCTAGAGAAAGATAAAAAACTTTTATTGATTATTTTAATATTATCTGTGTCTGCTGAGAAAATCAGAACCTGTACTGCAGGAGACAGGGAAATGTGGCTGCAATAACATACAGTTATGAAAGGATGGCCAGGCAGTGTTAAGTCAGTGCATCCAGAAATCATGATTACAGTCCCTGTATAAGAGCCTTAATTTTTGAAGGTGAGATTATTCACATAACACATGATCCATGACCATGAGTCACATTTAGAGCTAACAAAATCAAAGAAAACAAAAGGTATTTATTACTGGCCAAAGATGTTTGAACAGATGAATCAAAACTGTAAAGTCTTCAGTGTATTTAGAAATTAGAATTGCGCAGAGGAAATGTTCCTCCCAAGTAACTTCTTAATTCATTGGAACTTAGCTCTCAGTGGTGACATACACCCCAACCCAGGCTCTTCTTCTCCTTCTCATAATTACCGCACCTGTACTAAAAACCTAAAGTTTATCACTGTTAATCTTCAGAGTATTAAGAATAAAATTCCCCACCTGCACGCTTGGCTAAACCAGCACAAACCTGACTTCACTGCCATCACTGAAACATGGCTCAAGCCATATATCAAGGATTCTGAAATTCTACCTCCAAATTACTCCTGTCTTAGGAATGACAGACTCCACAAAAAAGGTGGAGGTGTCACCTTAATATTCCCAAACATCTACACAGTTATTCCATACTCCAAACCAATTCCCTCTTTCTCATCTGCTGAGCTACTAGTTACTTTTCTCAAACTTAACAACCACAAAAGCCTTTGCATTATAGTAATATACCCACATCCCCCAGGAAACAACATTCCTATTCTAGAAGAAATTCTAGCCTGGACAAGCCTTAACATACAAAATGAAAACATAATTTTAGGCGACGTTAATATCAACTGGTTAGACATCTCCAACAATAGTCCCTCCACAAATATTAACCTACACATATATTCCCAACTAATTACTGACATCACCAGACCAAACAAGAACACAAATAAAGGCCCAACCTTAGATTGGGTCCTAGTTTCTGACCCTGACAAAATCTCTTCCTCAGGCATTCCCCCTGATAGTATTGGTGATCACTCTCCTGTATTCATTATACGTAAGCCCACCTCTACAACTAACCCTCACCAATATAGATACACTAGAGATCTGTCTCACTTCTCCCAAAACACCCTCAGTGACATCCTGCAGAATACAAACTGGAACCCACTTAAAATCCTTCCACTCAACAATGCTGTTGAATTCTTTAATTCTACATTCCTCTCAACCCTAAACTCTCTAGCCCCCGAAGACTAAAGGGAGTCAAATCAAAACATGTCTGCTGGCTAACAAAGGCCACAAGGGAGGCATGGCATAATGGTTAAGGTGTTTACCTTGGAGACACAAGGTGCAGGGTTTGATTCTCACAAAGGGTAATTGGCTAGGCTTAAAATGGCCCACAAGGGCAGTTTGCCTAGTACTAATCTAAGAACCTAATCTATGAACCTATGAACAAAGCATGTTATGTCCTCTAGGGATAAGGTATGGAAAACCTGGCAAAAAAACAAAACTCCTTCCAACCTAATACTATACAAACAGCTTCGCAATCAGGCTAAACGCTTAGTGGTCAAAGACAAAAAAGAGTGCATACAATCTATTCAAAATCAGCACAAAAACAATCCAAAAATGTTTTGGGGAGCAATTAATTCCTTACACCATCCAGGTTCTAACAACACCTCATGCCCAAACCCAGATAAACCCCCTTGTGAATTAGCCTCACTCTTCAATACATACTTTATTGAAATCATCACCAATCTAACTACTACCTTCCCACCCATCAACCCTGACACATTGATCCCACCATCAGCCCATAATACCTCAAATTCCACATCCATCTTTTCAATATCACCCATTACCAAATACACCATCCAAACACTACTTCACAAACTAAAACCTTGTACAAATGCTCCTGATAATCTACCCGCAGAATACCTCCAGTTAGCAGCCTCTTCCATAGCCTACCCTATCAGCATACTCCTTAACAGGCCCATTCAAGAATCCTACATACCAGAAATTTGAAAAAAAACATTTGTCATTCCTCTACACAAGGGCGGCAACAACTCTGACATCTCAAACATCTGTCCTATTGCCATTCTCTCCCCTATCTCTAAAATATTAGAGAAGTGCATCCACACACAGCTCATAAATCACCTAATTAAATACCAACTTCTGTCCCCCACTCAGCATGGCTTCAGGCCAGGACATAGCACCAACACTGCCCCCATCTCTTTCTTAGACACAGTAAATAGAGCTCATGACTCTGGCTCCTTAGTTTCAGCTCTCTTTCTCGATCTATCAAAGGCATTTGGCACCATTTCACACTCCCTACCACTCAGCAAACTCTCCAACCTCAATTTTTCTCCACCCACTCTACAATGGTTTACAAACTATCTCAAAAACCGGTAGCAATCCTCTAAATGGCAAAACTCTACTTCCCCTTTCATCACTGCCAACAGAGGTGTTCCCTAAGGATCAATTCTGGGTCCCCTCCTCTTTAGTATATCTGTCAACAACTTTCATCAAACCCTTACTCATAGCTCTGTCATCCAAAACGCTGATGATTCAGCTATCATTTCCTCCTCAAAATCTCTCACCAAATTACAACAACTTACCCAAGAAGCATTCACATCTACTGAGCAATGGATGTCCCAGAACCACCTCGACCTTAACCCCAACAAAACAAAACTTTTATTATTTGCTCCCACAAAAACCACCCCCATTGATAAATCTCTTTTTACAATTACTTCATGTAACAATAACATCCTAGAAGTTGTCCCTAGTACCAAACTGCTAGGTGTCATCATTGATGACAAACTAACCTTTGACCTTCACATCCAAAGCAATATAAAAAAAAAAACATCAAAAGCTAGGTGCCCTATATTGACATAACTATTTTCTCAGTCTCACTGCCAAAAAGGCCCTAGCTTCATCCTTCCTACTTCCTACCCTGCTTTATGGTGTTCTCATCCATACCAACTTACAATCTACCCTAAATAGTAAGCTTGATTCCTGTTACAATAAAATTGCTAAATTTGCTACAAACTCTAAATACTCTACCCACCCCTGCTCCTCACTGCATAAACTAAACTGGCAGGAATCCCACCATCATCTTAATTACCTTCAACTAACCACAGCCCACAAAATAATCTACCAACCTGAACAGTGCCTTTCACTTTCATCCTTACTAACCAAGTACCAGCCCAATCACCACCTCAGGTGCTGTCTAACCATCAGCTACCCCCATCATCCCATGCAGTCTCAAAGTTATGGAATAATCTTCCTCCTCTCTCAGATCAACCTGCTCCTTTGCTTCTAAAAAAAACTGTTTTTAAAAATTTAAAAATCCCTCTACTTATGCTGCTGTCTAACCTACTAAATCAACCCACACCAAAATCCCCACCCCCAACTTCCCTCCCTATTTCCTTTCTATTTATTCTCTCTCTCTCTTTTTCTCTTTACCTTCTCCTTCTCACCCTTCCATCCAGATACTATCCAGATTCACTCCCTCTCCCCCTACACCTTAATCTACACCTAATCCTACTCACCTCACATGTAGATATTATTGTCTTTCTATGTCTTTCTAATACCAAGCTGCTAAGGACTTTCTTCCTCTACTTTGACTCTCATATACTTGTTTTATTATCTCTGTCACCTAAAAAAAAAAAATATATATATATATATATGTATTTCTTTTTATTATTTAATGTCATCTCACCAAATTGTCTTATCCGTTCTACTGTTTGTACATTTGTATATATCAACAACTTATCTAACTAATTGTATATAGCATTACATTTGTTTTATAGGTGTTTACTGGTGTTTACTAGGCTAATGACCACAAGGGCCTTTTTAAGCCTATCCATGCATCCCAAATCTCGACAAGTTCGGATACCCTTGATAAGTGTAAGCATAGGCCTGGAAGATGAACCATTTACAGGTTACCTGTTTGCATCAGAGACACAGGTGCCAAACCAGGGATGAATTTCAAGTTTCCCATCCAATTGTCCAAGTTGCATTTGAAATGGGTTAGGGAGGGACTCTGCTTCACATGGATGGGGAGCTTGTTCCATAGACAGGGTAGTCCCTGGGATACATACCTATCTCTCCAGCAGGTCCTATTTATATCACAGGCAAGGTTTAAGTCTTTAGAATGGGTAATTCTGGTACTGTTTGTTTTGTGGATATTCAGGAGGTCCATCAGAGTGGGGTCTGACAATGTTCTGTATGCCAGGCATAGATATCCCCTCAAACGCCTGTAGGAGACAGAATACAGGGATAGGGCCTTGAGGCAGTCTGCATAGGACATATTAATTATGCCCTGTATTCTTTTAGTGAGGAAACTCTGTGAACGTTCCAGTTATATGCCTGGTTAGGTACATACCAAGGGGTGCATTGTACTCAATGATAGGTCTGATAAATGCTGAATACAGTGGAACAATGACTTCCCTGGACTTAGATGCCATACCTTTGTTTATAAGCTGCACAACATAAAATTATTTAATCACCACTGTAGACACGTAATTATCAAAGGCTAGACTACTATCTATGTGTGTCCCTAAGTCCCTGACTACTGGGTCAACTCTAAGGGGTGTGTTGTCTATATGATAGTTACCAGGGATGGATGACTTCCCAAAGGATACTATTATGCATTTCTTGGCATTTAGCTTTAGTCCATGGCTCTGACACCAGTTATTTGTCTGTGTCAGCCCCTCCCAGAGAACATTTTCATCAGTGTGAGATTCAATGACAGCTCCTAATTTGCATTCATCTTCAAATTTAATCAGCCAGAATTTTCTAGTTAAATAGAAATAATAAGGTGTACTGATCTGCTATGTATGTGACAGCAGCATTACTCATCACATCCAAGAAGCAAGCCTGAAGATACATATGGGAGACAGAATGGCTAGACAGAAAGATAGCAACTGGGACAGGAAAGGAATGGACCAAAGGAAAAAGACCATACTCTGAAGGATGTTTCGATTCTGGGAGATCAGTAGCTGCATGATACCTACTAAAAGTTAACAAAACAAACTCTAGGCAGTGAGATATAGCAAAGAGACAGATACAGTATATACAGTATCTATATATAGTAGTATTAAGTATTTTTTAATGTTTATTGATTAATTGGTTTAGGCTGCTTGTTTAATTGTTAGATGTATTAGGGTATATAAACTGTGCAAGTTATGTGATGTTTTATACTCCTTGAAAGCGGTTGCCAAAGCACTAGAGGTGCAATATACTGGTGTTTTAAGTGGATTCTTCGTCTGTGGTCTTCAGTTTTATCTTTTCTTTTTGGTTCGTGCAGTGTTTGGTCTGTTTTTATGGCGAATGAATCTTCATTTGGGATCCCTAGTTTCTTAAGGGATGACACACTGGAAGGTAGTCAAAAAACTATGGACAGTTTTGTAATGCATCAGAATGCTGCAGGTATGGCTGGTTCCAACGTTGCCAATACTTCTGCTTCAGTGGGTGTTTCCTCTACTTCACATTTTTTTGAAAGGCTTGAACAAGCAAGAAATTCTAGAGTTAATGATCCATTTGCCTCTGTGGGACAATTTGGCCCTTCTTCCAGTCCTTCTGGTGAATCGAGTGCTTTAATGAGTAAGTTGGAACAGTTACTGCATAAAGAAACTGCTGTTTACTTTAATATGTTAAGCTTGCAAAGATATGTTGACTTAGATATCACACCTAGGGGACTAAGAGCCTTTAAAAGTCCCTCTACTCCTTTTGATATGTCTGATGAAAAGGATGTGCAATTTTCTAAGAAATGGTTATTGGCAGCTCATCGTTGTACTTTAGAATGGATTTCCATTCTATTAGAAAGAGATCGTGTGAAACAAAACAAGCTTAAGGAAGACATTAGAGCTGCCTATAATGACTTATCTAAAAGACTTACATTTATGCAGTTTGACAAGTTTTTAGCAGATGTAAATATTGGTTTAGATAAATATGAAAAAGAACTCATTGATCAGAAATGCACAAAACTGAAAAGAAATCTAAAAGTCTATCAAAGTAATCATGCCTTTTATGGCAAAAACCAACACATTTTCATTGTAATAAAGGCTCTGGTCCCTTTAAGAAATCACCAGCTCCTTCTAGGAGTGTGTCTTTTGCTTCAGATGTTTCAGGCGTTTCCTCTAATGGTGAAGGTGAAGGAGAGCCTTTTCCAGCGTTACCAGCAGCTCAGAATCCATCTAGATTAACCTCAGATTTTCAAAGAGGGAACCAGCAGTTTCAGGAAGAACAGAGAGAGCAAAGTGAGCGGAAGAGAGGAAGATTTCAGTCTGAGAACTTTAACAATCGAGAAGGACACAGTTTCAATGACAACAAGAGAAGCAAATGGTATTAGTGTGACTGTAAATAATGTTGTGCAAGATATTCTTGACAGTTCTGTGTCTTTTGTTTACAAAGATGTGGGTGAAACAATCCATGCAACTACTGCATCTGAGTGTAAAAAAATTTCTATTGTTCATAACATTTCTGGTGTGTCTTTATCTGTAGATCAGATGAATGTTTTGAATTATAGTCTTAAATATATACCCACAGTGCTGCCTCGGTTACGTAAGTTAAAGTGTGATATTTTTAGACTGTGTAGGAAGATACATTTAATATATTTTTTGCCAATAACCAGTATAAAGAAGGTGATGGTAGTTGGTTAGAATCTGATAGTTTAGAGAACAGTTTTTATTCTTGTGTATCTGACCCTGAGGAATGCTTTGACTAAGCAAGTGACTATAATGCCTATAGTTTGTTAAAAACTGATAAAATAATGAGTAAAAGTGATTTTATTCCTCCATACCAACATGAACATATAAAGTGTTTTTCTCAAATGTTGAATTTTACTATAGAAAATGCTTTTTGTGATTTTATGCAGTATAAGCATAAGTTGGTGTATAACTTGAATAAAAAGGAATGGAAGGAACTACAGGCATTAGCGAATAATGAACATCTTATTATTAAACCATCTGATAAAGGTGAAGGAACTACAGGCATTAGCGAATAATGAACATCTTATTATTAAACCATCTGATAAAGGTGAAGGAACTACAGGCATTAGCGAATAATGAACATCTTATTATTAAACCATCTGATAAAGGTGAAGGAACTACAGGCATTAGCGAATAATGAACATCTTATTATTAAACCATCTGATAAAGGTGAAGGAACTACAGGCATTAGCGAATAATGAACATCTTATTATTAAACCATCTGATAAAGGTGAAGGAACTACAGGCATTAGCGAATAATGAACATCTTATTATTAAACCATCTGATAAAGGTGAAGGAACTACAGGCATTAGCGAATAATGAACATCTTATTATTAAACCATCTGATAAAGGTGAAGGAACTGCAGGCATTAGCGAATAATGAACATCTTATTATTAAACCATCTGATAAAGGTGGTAAGATAGTGGTGATGAATGTTACACAATATTATAAAATGTGTATGATACATCTGGATGATACCAATACCTATGTTAAGAGTAATACAAATGAATATATTAAGGAAATGAATGATTCTGACACAATTATATCTAAAGGAGTGAGGTTAACATATTTTTCACAAAATGACAAAGATAAAAAGTTTAATACTGATGACAGTGAGTTGGCTTTATTTTACTGTGTTTCAAAAATTCATAAAAGTGGGGTTGATCCACCTGGTAGGCCTATTGTATCTGCTCAAAAATATTTTTATCTAATATTGGGAAATTTTTGCATGAATATTTATTCCCTTATGTAATAAAGTTACTTAGTTATATTAGGGATAGTTTAGATTTTTTGGAAAAATTATCTAAAATACAATGGAGTGCAGATATGTTTTTTAGAAGTGTTGATGTTGTTAGTTTGTATACTAACATACAGTGTCAGTTTGGATTAGAAGCAGTAATAGTCCAGTAATGTATTATATTATTGAAATATTGGAATTTTGCTTGAATAATAATTTTTTTAGGTTTAATGAACAACTATACAGACAGGGCACTGTCATGGGGGCATCTTTTGCCCCCATGTATGCCAACCTGATGATGGGTTTGTATGAGTTAGAATGGTTATATCATATAGATTTTTTTTTTAAATTATGTAGTTGGTTATTTTCGTTTTATAGATGATCTTGTTTTTATTTGCAAAGGTGGGATATCTTATGTTGGTCAGTTTATAGAAGCTATGCAACATAATAGATTTGGACTTTCCTTTGACGGCATACAGGTGAGCAAAGATATAACTTTTTTAGACATACATCTGATTTTGGAGGACAGCAATACTTTACGAACGTCTGTGCATAGAAACTTGGCTGATAGTAATCAGTATTTGATGGGGACTAGCTGTCATCCAGTTCATCCTTTGGTCTCTTTGCCCTATGGGGAATGTATGAGACTTAGATGGCTATGTAATACTGACATGGACTTTTTTAAAGAAATTAATGTGACTAGTGAGATGTTTAGATTGAGGGGCTATAGTGAAGCTAGTATTCAAACAGCTATAGATAGGGTTATTAATGAACAACATAAAGTTGGTACTTATAAGTATGGAAGTACGGGGTATAAGTTAGATGTCAGAAATCAAGAGAGAAGACTAGTTTATTTTGTCTCTACATTTAGTGTTTTCAGTGATGTTTTAATAGATATTGTTATACACTACTGGAATTTTTTGTTTAGATCAATGGACCTAAAAATGTATTGTCTAGGTCTTTAGGCATCTCATTTCGTGGAGGTAGGAATTTAAAAGATATTTTGGTACATAATAAATTTAAATATCCCACTGAGACATTGCAATATAAGACTATGCAGAGACTAGGAACTTCTCCTTGGGGTCATTGCAATGTATGTCATAATATTGTTCCAACTTTTAAGTATATAAGTAGCCATGTATTTGAGGTTAAAAATATATATAGTTGTAACACTGAAGGTATTACTTATGGGTTGAAATGTCCTTGTAACCTTGTATATATAGGAGAAAGTAAAAGGAAGTTTAAAACTAGACTGCAGGAGCATGTCAGGAATATTATAAATAATAAAGAAGTTAGCCCTGTTGCCAAACATTTTATGCTGGTTCACAATTCTAATCCAAATGGGTTACAAGCCACTGTCTTAGAACATGTCATAAAGGGTGTATTTTCTGATGATTTGTATAAAAATAAGTTGTTATATAAAGAAAGTATTTTCATTTTGAAATATGACACTTTATTTCCTCAGGGTCTGAATGTGGAGTGTAACTGGAGGCTTCTTATCTGATGAGAAAGTAGTATTAAGTATTTTTTAATGTTTATTGATTAATTGGTTTAGGCTGCTTGTTTAATTGTTAGATGTATTAGGGTATATAAACTGTGCAAGTTATGTGATATTTCATACTCCTTGAAGGCGGATGCCGAAGTGCTAGAGGTGCAAAAAACTGGTGTTTTAAGTGGATTCTTCGTCTGTGGTCATCAGTTTTATCTTTTTTTTTTGGTTCGTGCAGATATAGTATATACCACTGTGGTATATTTGTAGTGTAGCCGTGTACAGAGTGACGTGTATTAGCAGTGTATAGCGTGGTATTTGTCTACAAGGCAGATGTACAGCATGTTGTGTGTGTGTAGTGTGGTAGTACATTGTGGCATATGTTTAGGATAAAATCGCATAGTGTGGTATACAAGTCAATTGTCTCTGTGTATTGTGGTACATTTACAGTGACCCAGACTGTACTGTGGTATGTATGTAAAGGCTAGGCATATGTAATGTGATGCATACAATGTGGGAACTTTTAGTGCATTACGTGTATTGTGTAGCATTGTGAAGTCTGCTATACTTGGTGTATATGCATTGTAGCAGTGAGTAGCAAACATCATGACAAACAACATATCTTAACAGAGGAGATGTCTCAGAAAAGGAACCCACAAATAAATGGCAAGAAACTCTTTCAGTGCTTGAAACTCGGGTCTATTTTATATAATTGAACGCTTAAAAAAGCAAACGATTAATAATCGACCCCATGTAAGTGAAAGCTTACAATCTCGAAAGCTCAGAACAGTGATTTTTTTTTTCCCCAAGGGAAATAAAAAAATCGCTGTTCAAAAAAAAAAAAAAAAAAATTTAAAAGAGTACATAAAGTGGGGGGCTTGTGCCCCCACACCCCCTACTTAAATATACCAACTCCGAGATCGCACTAAAGTGTCGAAAATGACAAAGTAATGGAAGCGGCCAAGCAAATTCTTTCCCTGGGAAAGAATTCACTTAAAAGCTGCTTCGCTATTTTGCCTTTTCGTTGTTTTAAGTTCGACCAAAACGCATTCGATAGAATGCATCTTTGGTCATCTAATAGGAACCCTTGAAACTCTGCTCCTGGGTTTCATGGTTGGGTAGATATAAACCTTGATCACTGGAAGCATGGGGAGGTCACTCCCTCAACCCTACCAAAAAAGTAAAAGGTTGGGAAAAAAAGATGAGTCTTAGTTTTGGTCGAAACAGAAACTGCAAGAAACATTCCCTTGAGATTGTGCTCTATATGTATAAATAAGCAGAATGTTTGCTGTTTGCAGATGGCATCATTTTTAAGCCCACAGCATCTGTATTACACTCTTCCTACAGAACTATACTTCCACAGGTTGCCAAAGTTAAAAGACATGATATCTTTATTAAAAGTGTAATGGTCGAAACAGAAACTGCAAGAAACATTCCTTTGAGATTGTGCTCTATATGTATAAATAAGCAGAATGTTTGCTGTTTGCATATGGCATCATTTTTAAGCTCACAGCAGCTGTATTACACTCTTCCTACAGAACTATACTTCCTCAGGTTGCCAAAGTTAAAAGACATGATATTTTTATTAAAAGTGTAACTTTTGTGAGCTGCTTGTGTCGTATCTGCGTATTATTCTTTCTAAAGTTCTTGCAGAAGAATCATCTGTTTCTTGGTCGAATGCAGATTGGATTTATACATCCACAAGAAAGTTAAACACAGACACATTTGTAGGCAAAGATAACTATTTCTGGAATTTACTAAAGATATGTTTGACATAATTAAGGCAACAGGACAGGAGGGCTCTCTGACGATGGCTGTAAAGCATGAAGCCTCTGGTTTCAGCTGTTAATATTGACTGGTGTCGTTGCTCCAAACTGTCTCTTTATTCATGTACTCTGCTGCAGATTATTGATGAGTGGCCTGAAATAGCACAGACCAGGCCTCAGGCTGCGCTCTGCAGTGCAGTGTTTGATTGATTGCTATGGGGCCTCTGTGGTTGCTATGTACTTCAGGGGCAGCCATTATCCTCATCTCGTGCAGTGGTAAACAAAGGCTACCATTTACACCTGAGTCATATAAAAAGGCATGCTTTCTAACTGCAGGCCTTATTTACAGCATATTATCCACCAGAAAGCAAGGTGCACACAGAATAATCTTTCTGTGCATCTCATAGCATGAGGCTCTGGTTCTTGAGAATTTGCATTTTCCTGGTAAGTTTAAGAACTTTCAGTTTACTGGAGAAAGACTTTTTTCGGTTACCTAATTATGTTTTGTTTCAATTGCGTTACTTTAGCAGGTTGATGTAGTATTGAACAGCTTTTGGCTGGATGCATTCTCATTTATGGGACACAGAGTCTTGATAAGGAAATAAATCAAACATGATGGGACATGAACTATTACGAAATAGTAGCAGACTTAAAATAAGAAAGGAGGGAGACAATGCTGTCTGCCTTGCACACATAAAAGTGCCGATATTTTATAACTACATATGCCCTTGAGTAGTTTATTGAAACACCATTCTTTCATTTTCTGCTTAAAAAATACCACAGTGAAATTCTTAAATGTAAGTATTTTAGCTACTGCACTTTCCTTTCCCAACATACAGTCATATGATCATATAGAACCAACCATAATCTTTGGTTTCTCTTATTTATCTGCCAGTTGCCATAGTACAAATCCAACCTTACATCATGTACTGGTACCACAGAACATCTATTCACTGGGTTGAAGAGTTGGAGTGGTAGTTTTTCTTTGATACTCCCCTTTACGGTAGTAAATTATTGAAGCCACATGACTGTGAACATTTTGTCTTGTTAAGCTGATCAACATTTGCACACAGACACACACACACAGTCATACATATATGTAGTTGCTGTATATTTGGCCACAGATTGTTTTAATTAAATATGGAATTGTGGGCTTTTGATTTACTGTTTTGTAAAGCACCGAGATGGTGTATAGGACATGGTTTAGGGCAAGATTGTTGAAAAGTGGGAAAAGGAAGTTTTTCCGTTTCCCCACTGTTGTGCAGTCTTACACACACACACACACACACACATATATCTATCTATATATATGTATATATATATATATGTGTGTATATATATATATATATATATATATATATATATATATATATATATTTAATCTCAAATGTACGGGTTTGGGAGAAATTGTCTCCTACATGGGGGTTGCTGGAGGAGTTGCCCCTATACAGAAATGCTTGTCTGAAGCTTTTCTGGTGTTCAAAGATGCAGTCTGTCAATTTTTTTTTTGCTGGAATGTGTCTCGACCAGAAAAGTTTTAGATGAACAGTACTATACTTATATATGTATGTATATCTATCTATCTATATATATATATATATATATATATATATATATATATATATATATATATACATACATATATGGGTCTACTTTGTTTCACTGAAAGCTCATGTCACTGAATTTTAGAATTTCACTCTGACCAAATCACTGAAAGCTCAAATGACTGAAAACTCATTTCACTGAATCTCATTTCACTGAAGTGAAGTACTGGCACTGTGTAGAGTACTGTAAAGCAAGTAAAAGGTATATGCCCTTTTCCCCACTATAATGCAATCCTGGAGTTAGTGTATGCAGTTAGGGGGGTGTGGGGGTGTAGCTGCCATATCTACGGGAAGTATTGCAAAGATAAAGAACCACTGAAAAAATGTTTTTAGAATGTCTATTTTCATTTCCATTCACAGTGCTAAATCGGGGGTGGTGGGATACATGTATGCTCTTGTGAGCAGGATGCCTTTTTAGTCAAACAGGAAGATATGCTCATCAGAGCTGTCATCTTATTATGAATATATACTATTTAATGTAGGCAAATACACAATAATTGGCAATAAGATCTCCTAGTGTGTGATGGGTCTAACTTTGATAATAATACCCATTTGGTAACTAGGCAGGGCCACCAGTTACACAATCCTTTTTCAGGAAAACCCAGGAGTCATGTCTGGTTAAGTGATCGGTTTAAGGTTACCTTTACCACATGAACTACAGCTCCCTGGCTTAGCCCTCTCCATCAACTGCCAGATACTGGAAGTGATCATTTCCCGAGGAGCAGGAGATGAAAGAACTCGATGCAGCTGTCACAATAAAGCATTGTGGTAACAGGGATGTCACTGAGAAGTGACCAAGTAAGCTGTCAAGGTGAAAACTGAATGCAAAAATGGTGCTTGTGCATGGGGCAGTAGAAAACATGCATAAGTGGTCGCACGGCAAAATGATTTATATAGTGTAAATTTGGGGACAAGAAACCAAGAAAAGAGTAATTTTTTATGTAACACTTATTCTGGAAATATAAAACACAAGTGAAGTAGAATGTAAGATGGGAGATGAGCAGTTTGGATTCAGATCAGGATGCAGCACAATTGACATGATGTTTGCATTGAGACAGACACTTGAGAAGACTCTAGAGATGAGGAGACAGTCCAAATGGGCCTTCCTAGACTTGGAGAAAGCATATGACAAGGTCCCAAGAAAGCTGATCTGGGCAGTACTGCAGTGGTTTGAAGTCTCGGAAACACTAGTAGAATTAGTGCAGGGTATGTACAAGGACCCAGTGACTCAAGTACGAACAGTGTTCAGCCTCACACAGGGGTTCCCAGTAGAAGTGGGTGTACACTAAAGTTATGCTCTGAGCTCACTGCTGTTCATACTGGTGATGGACTACATTAGCAAACAGGTTGGAGGGGACAGATCAACAAAGCTGTGGTATGCAGACAATGTGGCAGTACAGGCAGACTCTGAGCTAGGACTCAGGAAAGGATAGGAAATGGAATGCAAATCTGAAGGCACATGGGATGACACTAAGCACAGATAAGACAGTGGTCATGGCAGCAAATTGGGGAAATCAGAAGAAGCTGAGAGTAGAGATAGAAGGGAAGATAGTGGTAAACAGCTTCAAGTATCTGGGAGGGGTGGTTGAGGAGAAGGGTAGTGTGAATGAAGAAGTCAAAGCTAGAATCATAGGGGCTGCAGCCAACTGGCATAGAGTATCAGGTGTAGTCTATGACATAAGAATGCCAAAGAAGCTGAAAAGTAAGGTGTACAACACAGTGGTGCGACCAGTACTACTGTGTGGTACAGAAACCTGATCAGTAAAGGCAGAACAGTTGAAGAAGGTAGAGGTGATGGAAATGAAGTTCCTGAGAAAGGTGGTAGGATGCACACTGTGGGACAGATGAAGAAATGAGGACATAAGAGCAGAAGCCAAAGTAACTCCAATTGCAAAAAAGATCAAAGAGAACAGATTACAGTGGTTTGTACACGTGTAGAAAAGCAGAAGACAATCTGGTGAGGAAGATTTGGGACAGACAGGAAGAAGGTAAGATGAAATGGGGACATCCAGCAAAGAGGTGGATGGATTGTGTGAAAGAAGATCTGCAACAGTCAGGCATGAGTGTTGAAGAAGACAGGAGTGTGGTACTGAATCAGGAGAGTTGACGACAGTTAGCATGATACCCCGACCCCATGTAGAAAAAATTGGAAAAAGGGGGCTGATGATGATGAAGTGAAGTGAATTAACAATTAAAACACTCAAACAGCACAGTAGCACAACAGTTAGCATTACTGCCTCACAGTGTTTGGTCTGTTAGTTTTATTTTCAGCTGTTGTACCATCTGTACAGAGTCAGGCATCTATAGCATGTTATCACAAGTTAATTTAATCGAATCACTAATACTTGGCACCAAAATGTCAGTCTAATAAAAAAAACGAATGCTCAATTCATCGAAACACAAAATATTGAAAATTTATAGTTGGCCACTTTGCAATCACTGCTTCCGTGAATGTGAACAGTACATTGTACTGCAAAGAAATGTGTGAATGCAGATATATAATGTGAATTAGTTGAAATAATCAAATATAAATCACATATCGTGAATGTACAAGGATTTCCTGTACAAAAGTGCTTGCAAAACATCATGAAACAGAAATAATACTTAAAACGTGTATTGTGCAAAACTAATGGTACTTTGATGTAGTCAGTAAACTATCTTACACCTTCAAAAGCATAGCTACAGCTGTCAGGAACTCTATATTCAGACCTTTTACTGATCACCAATTGCATTCTATACTGTTTCTCCAGCGTCTTACGCTTCTTAGGTGACATAGCTGAACCTGCCATGAGTTGCAATCTTATTTCATTGACTGTATTCTGCTCACGTACTAAAACGTTGAGTACAGCCTGTATATCACACGTACGTTTACCTAACAGACAACAAATTCGTCTGTGCCAACCCTCAACGTAGTTTGTGTCCTTGGCAACAACAAAACATTCAATGCAGAAACATTCCAAAACTCAATGGGAAATATTGGTGTGAAGCATGAAACAGACGTAGCTCTAGTTTCTACCTTTCTTGGTCACCCTAACACACAGACTTCACCGAAATACGTTAGCAATTGTTTCCCTTCAATTGGAAAAGTTTTACTTAAATTTTGAAATGCACTGACTAGGTCACTTACCTCTAGAAAAGCTAACGCAACTAACCTTTTAACTGACAACTGAAAGGAACAGGATTGTCCGTAAAGAGAAGCTAGTCCTAAACTCTGCACTTACGCCATATAGCCTGGGGAAAGTGAAATAAACAGCCTTTGTGGGTGACATCAGTAAAGTTATGTTTTAATACATGCCATTTCAAAATCTGTTAGGATAAACTTAACAGATAAGTGCATATCAAAGGAATTCACCGATGTAAATAAACACTCCCACAGATAGTTATATGCTTTATATGACTTTTTAGTCATTAGACAGTAAACCAGAGGTAAACACTTCCTAGTCTCACCACATGATACAAAACCATGTATTGTGTATAACTGCCTACATAATCAAGCTTTGGTAATAAATATCCCATCCATATACCAAATGTTACTGTTACATAAATCCATCAGATTTTCTTGAGTAGTGAACACTAATACATGTGTGTTACTGTGAATGTCTACCATACGATGTTGTATGAATTTGCCTTCCTTCAAACAATATGTACTGGTATCCACTGCACTTAAACTTGTTTGGACTAGAGGATATGTCAACACTTTCATACGTCTAACCCTATTAACCTGTTGGAGCATAGACTTGTGTGAAGGTAGATGCACAGTACTTTCTGTAGACATACTGGCAATAATATCATCAACTAAAGAGGGTGTGCTCCTACATAGCTGTACAGTTTGTTTCAACTGATGACATGCTATGTACCATTCTGCTTCAGTTGGATCAGGTGCATGATGGTGCGGAACCGACTAATAACTCTTCCCCATCTACTATAGTAACACTTATAGCTCTGCCTTTACATTTTGACACTAACTTTAACCTACAACACCAATAGTTCTTACACTTCACAGTTCTTTCTAAATTATACACATAGCCATCTACATGTAACATTTGTTTGTGCTTCTGTGATGTAAGTGTACCGTATTTGTTACTTATTATGCCTGGAGCAGATTGAGAAGTTTCAGCCATGGCTAGAATGCCTATACAGTGTAACGTACGGAACTAATCGTTTAGTTTCGTAATTTATGATGATTTACATTTTACTTCTGGTAACATGTTTTATTTCCTTTTCCATTAGCACACTAGGTAGTAATATTTATTATTTTATAATTTCCACTTCAGCATATATTTTATCTATGAATATTTACTGTATTATTCCTTTGTTATTAAAATGGAGTAATACTGGATGTGATGTAGAATACGCCAGCACTTTAAATGGGCCAAGTATAACTTTTCGATGACTATTTTTTCAGCTAAATAAGCTTTCGTTTTTTTATTAAACCAACATTTTGGTGCCGAGTATTAGTGATTCGATTAAATCAACTTGCGATAACATGATATAGATGCCAGAGTCAGTACATCCTCATGTTTTCCAGGTTGGCTTCCATTAGATGTACTGGCTTCCTGTCACATTCTCCAAATTGCCCATGTCTGTGCATTCTGTGTGTGAGTGAGTGTGTCAGTGTTTGGTAATCCAGAACTAGATTAAGCAGGTAATCAAAGTACGAAAAGATTAGTAGAATGATTACAAACAGATACACATGATCAGCAAATTTCTTTATCAAAAAAGGTTATTCCTGATATGTTATGAATGCAAATACATTTATAAAAGAAGAAATGCATCATGGAAATACAATCATACCGCTCAACTTCTTAGTGCAAGAAATCTAGACAAAGCCTGACAAAATGGGGAGACAAAGGCACCAAAATAGGAGCATATTTTAAATATTGCTCTTATAAATTTAGAAAGCTGCTAAAGTAACAGGGTTTATTTTTACATACATTTTTTGAAGTCTGAAACATAAATGTACATCATTATTTAGTGACGTCAATCATTGGATCATCCCTTTGATTTGCCTGAAAACCACAAATTTAAGAGGAACAGACCAAAAATATCAGCCAAAAATCTGGACATTCTGTAAAAATCTGGACAGTTGAGAAATATCAATGCAATGCAGTTCGATCTCTGTCCTTTCTCCCACTGATCTCTTAACTTGCTGCCTCTGAGGTTACACAAACTTGGAGAAAAGGGAGAATTATAAAAAATGAACTAATCTTTTTCGGTGAAGTCACATGACTCTGAAGAATCAGTACCTGCAAGAAAGCATGCTTTAATATCTCATAGCATCGACTGAACAAGAAAGCAGTCCTATAGCTACAATCACATGGGTGTCAGCAAAGCAGCTGCCGACAAACATAGAATAATCTAGTTAATGATATTACATATGATATCAAGTGTTCATCTTGCTAATCTACTAGGTGCAGGCCTATGGATTGCTATTCAATACAAGCGTCAATCTGTGTGAAAAATGTATGTTCCGATTGGTTTAGAAAATTCTGTGAGCCTTGACCTTTAATTAAGGAAAAATTCAGGTTTCATAAAGGAAATCAAAGACTGAATGAAAGCATTTCAGATTTCATAGTATTTTTATGTTCACTGTCAGAACTTTCTATGTGTGGAAAATAGATGCATTAAGGGGAATACTGTTGTGTGGAATGCATTATGATTAAAAAAAAAAAAGCTAACATTTGAACATGTCAGTGTAGATGGAAAACGTTAACAGAAATGATTTGAGAGGTGCAGGAAGATATAAGTGAGGGCTGAGTGAATACCCCGTCACTTGTGTCTCCAAGAAATTCCTATGGCCCATATGTACAAAACATCCCATAGCCCAGACAGTCATTGACTCAAACCAAAATATAATGGAAGATGTCAGAAAAGACTACATTATGAGGTTTGCAGATGGAGAAGCAATTAAAACAAATTTGTGTAATAAAAACAAGATACAAAAAAACACGTACCATAGAAAAAATATGTAATATAGTGGCTACTGAATATGATTTGGGATTCTGATAGAAAATGCTTCGTTGCTGAAAGTAAATGTTATTATTTCATTTACTTAGGACTATACAGTTAAACTGATACTGATAAAAGATTATTGGGATGTTACCCTGGAAGTGACTGGAGTGAAACAAAAATGAAATTGCAGCAGCAATAATTTCAGTGCAAATGTATAAGAAAATGTTTTCAGAAATATCCCAAAAAAAGAGTTGAGTCTTCCGCAAGCTTCATGGGTGAAAGTTAGGGCACCTGTGAGATATAAAGGCAAAAATCATGTGTCAAGGTTGTATGTTTATATAGTGGGACACCTTTGTCAGGAATGGAGGGGTCCGTGATCAGGAATCCTGAGAGGAATTAATATAAGTAACTGTAACTAGCAGACCAGAAAGGAAGGGAGGAACACTGGCATAGTGGACAATTTATCAAAGCTCTAACAAGATTTTATTTATTATTTATTTATTTATTTCCAGTTTGATAACCAGGGAGTTCCACTGGGCCCAAGGGGCCCATTTTCAGTGGAGGCCCGGAAGAAAAGCTCCGTGTTACATACAATTAAAACTAGCATAGAATTTTACACTATACAATCATGCATGGAGTTATACATTTTAGAAAACAAATGTAGAATTATACATTGAGATCTAACAATTGAAAAGGAGCAAAGGAGAGGATTAACAAGAATAACTTTAGCACGGTTCAAAACATATATACAAAGTTAGATGACTAGAGCACAGTTCATAACATACATACATAGATGGAGAGCGATTTGCTTGTAGTTCATAGCATGCATACATTGCAGATTAGAACGGTATTTACAGTGCAGGGATGAGACAAAAGTGGCAGGATAGTCAGGAAAAAGTATTTTAGTATGAAAGCTTGAGCACCATAACATATGTACATGGTTAGACAATCTGAGCACAGTTCATACATATATACATATATAGAGAGCCATTTGCATGCAGTTCATAGCATTTGTACATTATTGATTAGAGGCAAAAGTATTTTAGTAAGAAAAGCTTGAGCACCGTTCATAACGTATGTACATAGTTAGACAACCTGAGCACAGTTCACACATATATAAATAGATAGAGAGACATTTGCATGTAGTTCATAGCATGCATACATTATTGATTAGAGGCAAAAGTATTTTAGTAAGAAAAGCTTGAGCACCATTCATAACATATGTACATAGTTAGACAACCTGAGCACAGTTCACACATATATACATAGACAGAGAGCCATTTGCATGCAGTTCATAGCATTTGTACATTATTGATTAGAAAGCTATTTATAGTGTTAGTTAGCATGTGAGCATATAAGATTTAGGTGAGAGCAGAGAGGGGAAGTTGAGTGATAGAGAAAGAGGAGAAGGTTGTTTGGGGAAAGGTTCTAAAGAAATCAAAGAGAACTGGCTGGGCAGTGGAGAAGGAGGATGCTGTTTAGTGGTACAGAGGTGGGAACACTTTTAGGCTAGTTAGTATAATCCTTAGTACTGGGCTTATATGTAGGTAAAAGAGAGAATGATAGGGAGACAGAGTGGGGATAGACAGCTGTGTACAATATTTACATAATAAGCAATCAGGGCTTATGACTTATTTTACGTTAGATTCAAGTGGTGAAGATGTAGAACAGGCAGCAGGTTGTAGAGGAAAGAGGAAAGTACATGTGTAAGAGACATTGGGAAGAATTAGGTAGGAAGAATGCAATTACAGTTCCAATTCTGGGAGAGGTAGGAATGGAGCTGGGATTTGAAGTGTTCAGAGTTTGTAGTACTTCTTAGCCAGGGTGGGAGAGAGTTCCATTTTTTGGCTAGTGAATGGGACAGAAGAAACTGGCCAGGGGGACGTTTTGGTTTATATACAGAAAGTAGATTTTGCTGGGCTGATCTTAGGGGTCTGTGCGGAGTGTATAATGATAAGATATTAGTTAGAGCAGGGCATGCACTAGGTTTAAAGATTAGTTTGTGGGCTGTAGTAAGTTGGAGGTAGTCTGGGTGGTTAGGAAGTTCTATCCACTTTAGCATGCGGAGAGAGGTGCAATGATGGGAGGAGTGTTTAGATTTAGTAGCGAATTTAGCAATTTTGTTATAACAGATTTCTAGTTTTGAGGTGATGGTAGTAGAAAGGTTGGTTAGAAGAGGAGCACCGTAAAGTAGAGATGGTAGTAAGTAGATGCAGGTGAGAGTTTGCCTTGTAGATGGAGAGAGAAAGTAAGCATTTCTGTATAGCATACCAAGCTTCTGATGTTTTTTTTTAATATTTAGTTGGACATGTGTACCAAATTTCAGGTGTTCATCAATAGTAACCCCAAGACGTTTAGCAAAAGGGACTACTTCTGTAGTGGAGTTTGTATGGGTGATGATATTGAAGGATTGCTTGTCAAATGGGAGGGTTTCTGAGGGAGAGAAGAGAAGGATTTTGGATTTATTGGCATTAAGGGAGAGATGGTTTTGAAGCATCCAGTTCTCAGTAGTTGTAAAGGCCAGTTGTGTTTTTGCCTGGAGCTCTGGAAGACTAAGAGCAGAGCAGACTAAAGTGGAATCATCTGCGTATTGCACTATTTTGGTGTTAGGAATGGCAGCATAAAAATTAATTGATGAATTCATTAAAGAGCATTGGTCCGAGTATGGATCCCTGGGGTACTCCGGTTGGGGTAAGTAGGAAGGTTGAGGTACCAGCTTGCCATTTCACTGCATGGGATCTGTCAGTGAGACAGCTATTGAACCAGGTAAGAGAGTTCTGAGAGAGACTGAGGTTATAAAGGTGGTTCAGAAGGTGGGTATGCGATACAGTGTCAAATGCCGTAGATAGATCTAGAAGGACAGTGGAGACAATTTCTCCAGAGTCACGAGCATGGTTTACTGTATCTAAAAAGAGAGGAGAGCAGTTATTGTACTATGGCCAGGGCGGAAGCCATGTTGGGCAGGAGTGAGTAGATGATTATTGATGAGGAAGGACATGAGTTGGTGGTGGATACATTTTTTTGAGGATTTTTGAGATTGGGGAAAGAATGGCTATTGGGCAGAAGTTAGAGATGCTATTATTTTTGCCTACTTTATGGAGGGGCAGGATAAAGGCAGCACTCCACAATTTGGGGACATAAGATTCCTGGATAGACCTATTGATAAGAATGCTGATGGGGATGGCTATACCATCTGCGGCAATCTTTAGAAAGAGAGAGGGAATATTGTCAGGGGTGTTGGAGCATGGCTTAAGTTTGGAAAGAAGCTTTTTGATGTAGGAGGTTGAGATAGGTTGTAAATCAAAAGTGGGGGGAGGATTGGGAATGGAGGTAGGATTGGAGGTGGTGGGTTGAGGAGAGGAAGAGGAATTGGGGTTGAGTGGTGGGGAGGAGATGTGTTTGGGGAAGGTCTTAGTAAGTTCAGCCATAGCATTGGTAAAGAAAGAGTTAAAAAGAGTGGCAATTTCAGTGTCAGTTTTATTGTTGTCAGGACAGGAATTGACTTTGGTACCAGGGTGTAAAAGAAAGTTGATGGAGTTCCAGAATTGTCTAGGATTTTTGGAGTAGGTAGACTGAAGTTTAGTGTAATAAGATTTTTTATCTTTTATAACATGCTTTTTGGTTAGGTTGTGGAGTTGCTTGTATTCAAGAAGGGTAACAGGGTGTTTATTTTTGTTGTAAAGCTTCCAGGTCTTTTCTCTTTGTAGCATAAGTGATTTGGTGTCTTTTGTTAGCCATGGGGTAGAGTTGGGTTTTATTCATTTTCCTCTTGGTGGTGTTTGGGTGTTTAGGATGTCTAGGAAGGTTGTATTGAAGAAGTCTATGGCTTTATCTAGTGGAAGAGTTTTTAGGTTGTCCCAATTTGTAAGTTTAAGGGTTCTGGAGAATATGGAAGGGCTAAAGTTTGTAAGATTATGAGTGTAGGTATATTGGTGTTGGTGAGGGGAGGAATGGATAGCTCGTGAATGAAGGCTGGGAGATGGTCACTCAAGGAGTATGGTAATATACCAGAGTGTGAGATCTTGTTAGGGTGAGAGACTAAGATCCAGTCCAGAGTGGACCCTGGATGATTGTTTCTATTAGGTCTGGTAATGCCATTTGTTAGTTGAGTGAAATTACATAGACTGATAGATAGGGTGGGATTGTTATTGATTCTGTTCCAATCAATGTTCACATCCCCTAATATACAAGTCTCAAGGTTGATGTTAGTTGAGGCCCATAAAATAATGTTTTCTAGAGTGGTAGTATTATTTCCAGGGGGGATATAGATGGCCATAACACAAATGCTTCTGTAGTTATTTATTTTGAGAATTCCTATAACTAGTTCAGCGCTGTTTAACTGGGTAATGGGGTTCTGGTAAGGACAGAAGTTCAGAAGGCTAGTATAGATTAAGGCTACTCCCCCTCCTTTTTTGTTTTGGCAGGCACATCTGAGTGCTTGAAAGCCAGGGGGTAGAATCTCAGTGTCAGCAATGTGGGGTTGTAGCCATGTCTCTGACACTGCTACTATATCTGGTAGGGTATGATTTAGCCAAGTGTGGAAGAGAGCTCTCTTGCTTCTAACACTCTGGGCGTTGATGGTAATTAGTTTGAGGTATTTATGGTTGGTACTATTTGGAGAGATAGAGGTAGAGTGATTGTTAATAGTCTTAAGTCCAGGGTTAGAGTGAATATCTCCTGTTAGGACAAGCTAATTAGAAGAAGAACGGAGCAGGACCTTTGGTTTGCAACTTGTAGTTTGTAAGAAGAACAGTTTCACTTTGGGTGTGTAATGCTTTATTGAGTGGGTTAGAAGTTTTAGTTTAAAGTAGTGAAGTGGGCTAGGTTGAACTAGAGAGGGGGATATGTTGTGAAAGTGGGAAGGAATGAGGTGGGGATGGGGGAGAGTAGAAGAGGTAGGGGGTGAAATGGAGGGGGTAGTTTGTAGGAGGAATATGAGGAATAGGAGGTGGCACTGAAGACAGTTGTTAGGAGAAGCATGCTTATAGAGGTGATGAGCAAAGTCTGTGGAAGTGGAGAAGTTATTTTGCTAGTAATAGGTTAGGTTTGGAGGAAGTAGCTGGATGAATAATAAGAGTGTTTAAGTGTGAGAGAGAGAGAGAGAGAGAGAGAGAGTGTAGCTGAGAGTACAGGAAAGGTAGAGGATACAGATGTAGGAGGGATTAGTTCATTAATGGATGCAGGGTGGGGGAAGTGTAGAGATAGGATTGGCTTAAGGGAAGGGGAGGAGATACAGGGTTAGAATAAGTGTAAGTGTACTGGGGGTGGGTGGGAATTGGGGGTAGGGTAGGGGAGCAGAGTGAGCCCGCAGGGTGAATGGAGCGGGGCAGACCTGAACGACAGACACAGCAGGATGGTGAGAAAAACAATCAGTATAGTTGAAAGTAAGTATAGAGGAAGGTAAGCAGGGGTGGTAGAGGAAGGGTTTATAGAAGTTTGTAAAGCAAGTTGAGAGGCTTTAGGAGGAATGCAGACTAGGATATGACAGAAGAGGAGAGTAAAAAACTAAGGGTTTTAATCCTATACGTAAAGTAATAGTGAGAGAAGGCATTAAAGGCAGGTAAAGACTGGTTAAACCTGAAAATGCACAGAATGGAGATGACCGGAGTAGGCTGGAAGTACTAAAAAAAAATCAGAAAAGAAATTTAGAAGGAAATATAGCCACAAAAAGGCTGGGATACCATGGGTAAGGAGGGGGATTTGAGAGTAGAAGAAAGCAAAGCAGAAGGGGTATGGCTGCTGGCTAATCTGGCAGGTTTACACTAGAGACCTAGCAATTTAGTCAACAATATCATGTACATGTGGAGGGAGACTGAACCACTTTTGACATACTTTCTTTAGTTTTCTTGGAGTTCAATTCAGGTAATACTTTGGTTTCCCAGGAGGGTGTAGGACAAACAGGGTATGGTAGGTGAATATTTGCTGGTCTGGATGTCCAGCAGGGCACGACCAGTAGTAGAAAATAAAAGTAGGAAAAGTAGTTTGTACCGACTGCAGATAGAAGATAGAGGCCAGAGATGCTCAGCAGCCACACGCAAAGCAGAGGATTTAAAAATGTATTTTAAAAATACATTTCACAAGGTAATGGACACAACAAGTACTGAAGCCAAAATTAAGCTGGACTTAAATTAAATAGTACTACAGATATTTTATTGGCTCCCAATATGAAACAGCGCTAGTTTGTTACTCGGGACCCTTATTTCAAATTTCTTATAATGGGGTACTTCCCACTCCTGAAAAGAAAACTCCCTTGGAGAGACCAACATTGCACACTCAGAAGCACCCAAGATGAAATTCTTACATTCTCAGGGCCTAGGCTCAAACAAGTCATAGGTGAAAAAATTATGTTTGTATTATACTCATTTACCTTTAATTTCTCTATAAACTTGCTAAAATTTCTCTAACTATTAAATCATTCTTGTATATCTTGCATCTGTTCTTAACAATGTTTTCCTATTATGTCTAATTTGGTATTATTATTTAAACTTTAGTTGTTTTTGTATTATTTTTAAAGGCTGTAAAATTACTGTTCCTAAAATGTTTTATAATACTTCAGAGATTTTCTCCCAGGGCCTCCCCTGAAAATGGGCTCCTACCCAGTCAAACTTTCCTAGTAATCAAATGTCAATAAATAAATAAATAAACAAGGAAAGCTTTCTCCAGAATAGGACTTGCTCTTTGGAACCATCTTCCAAATTAGGTAAAGAGTTATCATCCTTTAGAGACCTTCCGAAAATCATTAAAAGAAACCCTTTTTTGAGGAAGTCATGTTGTTCATGCTTTCATGACACTGGTTAAGACATTAGATATCAGAAACGAAAATGTATTCCCTACTGGAATTAAAGGTTCCTGTCATACAATGTGTGTATAAGTACATCCTTGTACATAGTGGACTTAGATTACAGTATATTACTTCTCTTGTATATTTTTATTTATTTATTATGCATTTGTTAACCGGGTTAGTCTGGCTGAGCTTTTGGCTCATTTTCAGCAGAGACCCAGGGAGAAAAGCTCCTCAGGACTGCAAAACAATTGGTGGTGCTGCGGTAGCATTGTCGCCTCACAGTAAGATGTTGTCTTGTTCGATTCTCAGCTAAAGCGTCTTCTGTGTGGAGACATGCATGAATGGGCGTACCTTCGTTGAAGGTTGTGCATCAGAGCTGGAAACTTGGCACGTAAAAATCTACTGCCAATAATTAGCGGACCGGAGTTCCACTGTGGCGACCCCTAACCGGGAAAAGCCAAAAGAATCAACAACAACAGTAGTAACAATCAGCTATAGGATCTTACAAGCAGAGACCTGGAGAGAAAAAAAGCTCCTCAGGCAATTCAATTATACGGAGTATTAACAATTGGCAGACAAGTATGTGAATTGTTACAAACAAGGTTTTAAACAATTAGCAGAAGAAAATGTGACTAGTTATAATATTATTTAAGCTGCTTAGAACAAAATGAGTTAATAGTTGGGCAGATGCTTATTTAAAGGGGGTAGGATCTGGTTGTATAGGAGTTTGGAAACAGGAAAGTAAGAATGGCTAGCAGGAGATGTAGGGGAGGTAGAGTATAGGAGACAGACTAGACATGTAGGTTGTTTTGAGACTGTAAGAATTAAGAGTGGTTGGAGACAGAGGAAGGGAACAGGTAGAAGAGGCAGTGGAATAGTGTTAGAGATACATTGAGTGAGGTGGTGAAATAGGTGAAAGGATGGTGGTTTCAGGGTGGTTGGCTACAGTGGCAAGACCACTTTGTTTTTAGGTATTTCCTTGTGGCTAATTTGAAACTTTTGCTATGCTGGAGAGATTTTATTTGCAAGGGGAGTTGGTTCCAGGATGTAGCTAGATTATAGTTATAGAGAAGACAGCCTATTTTGATTTTGGGTTCGTAGATGTCTAATAATTCTTGATTTGAGCTGTGTAGTGTCCTAGCAGGGGAATATTTGGATATGATAGTGGAGAGGTAGGCAGAGGATAGAGTGATTTGTAGTTGGTATAGTTGGAGCAGCTGAGGGAATTTTAGCCAGTCTAGTTGCTGTAGTGCTAAGCAGTGGTGTGACTTGTAGGTTTGGTTAGCTGCAAATCTGGCAATCTTATTATAGGTAGTTTCAAACTTGGAAATAAGTGTAGAATTTAGGTTTGTGAATATGTGGCAGCTGTACAGGAGTGTTGGGAGTAATAAGGCCTGGGCAAGAGTTATTCAGGCAGTGTTAGTTAAGTATTTCTTGCTACTTAAAAGGTGTCCAAGTTTCTGATGAGTTCTTTTTACCGAGTTAGTAACATGGAGATCAAATTTTAGCTGATCATCTATTGTAACACCTAGCAATTTAGTACTAGATTCAGCTGAGATGATAGTGTTGCTGCAGGATAAGATGGTAAATGTACTTTTGAGTGTGGTGATGTTTTTAGGGAGGAAGAGTAGGAGCTTAGTTTTTTTTGGATTAAGTATTAGTTTATCACTAAGCCAAGTCTCAATGGTGTGGAAGGATGCCTGGGTAGTTGAGTGGAGGTCAGTTTGGTTGTCAGCAATGGTTATAACAGTTGAGTCATCAGCATATTGCACAAGAGATGACTGGGGACAAGAGGAGTAGAGCAAGTTGGTGAAAATATTAAAGAGTAGTGGTCCAAGTATGGACCCTTGGGAGAGGGGAGGATAGTGCAGAGAGCCATTTAATTGATTGCTGGTGGGTAGAGAGACAGCTGGAGAACCAGGAGATAGTAGGGGGAGAGAAATGTAAGTTATTGAGTTTATCTAGATGGAGTGGGTGAGAGACAGTGTCAAAGACTTTAGAAATGTGAAGGAATAGGCATGAGACAAGTTTATTATCATGAGCTAGGGAGACCATGTTGATAAATTATATGAATGCAGCAGTTGTACTGTGCTTGGGACGGAAACCATGCTGTGTGGGTGTGAGAAGGTTTTCCTGGTGAAGGTAATGCATTACCTGCTTGTGAATGCATTTCTCTAGGATTTTTGAGAGTGGAGAGAGTATGGTAATCGGTCTGAAGTTGGATATGTCTGAGGAGTTACCCCCTTTGTGAATGGATAGAGTAAAGAAATTCTTCCATACAGTGGGGACATAGGATTCAGAAATGGATCGGTTGATTAAGATGGATACAGGATAGGCAAGAGGTTCAGAGGCAATCTGCAGGAAGTAAGAGGTTAGCTTGTCAACAGATGGGGAGCAAAGTTTAAGTTTAGAGAGTAATGACTTTACATAGTTAGTTAATACTGCTTTTAGAGAGAAGGAGTTAGGAGGGTTTGGAAGAGGTATAGAGTTTGTAGGGGTGCTAGCGTTGTTTCAGGGGGGAGGTTATTGAGTTTATAAAAATGATTGTTAAATTTGTTGGCTATGTCTTCAGGTGTTACATTGGGACATGGGTTAGGAGAGGAAGGGTTTCCTGGATGAAGAGTCTGTTTAATAGAGCTCCAGAATTTATTTGTGTTATCTTATATTTCTTCCTTTTATTACAGTATATAATAACAATTTAATATATTATTACTAGGTACAGAATTGCTTCTATCCTCTGTAAACTGACTTACTTGCTTGTTTTCCTTCAGGTCACGAATGAAAAGGATCAGTAGACCAGCTGACTTACTCAGTAAACAAGATACACATAAATGAAATACCTCCCTCATGTTTTATTAATCCAAGACAGCACTTTGTGTGGTCTTAAGGAAGAGGTAAAGCTTTAAAAGATGGAAAATGTTGAAATCTTGTCTAAAGTTAAATGGAGTAAGCTGTCAATGCCCACAATACCCGTCTTTAAATAAAACAAGAAAAGGAGCAGAAGCCTTGATCCATGGAGACAATATGATCATTTTAAAGCTGTTTCTACTTTAAATGCAGTACATCACTGCCCAGGATAAAAGATATTTCTGTACTCAAACTGGGTGGAGGGGGTATATTTTGCAAAGATCGACCTGGCACAAGCACACCATCAGATGATGAGGGATGGAAGCAGAGAAATGTTTGAAGTGATATGTGCATGGAGAAAAGGTAAGGGAAAATACTGTACTGTGGCCATATTACTGACTGAAGTTGGCAGAGAAGGTCACCAGACAAAATGGAGACTGCTGAAGACAGCTACATCTAAAATGGTTTCTCAACTGAGGTCTTGTTTTGGGCAGGTGAAAAATATTGTAGATTTATAGTGCTGCATTCATAACTCTCAACCTGCAGACATTGAAAATGGGAACAAAGGACCATGAATAACAGAAACATCCAGCTAAAAATCTGGACATCTAATTAACATAAAATTTGAATACCAAACAGTAAACAACTTTTCCCATTTCCAGTAGGAATGTGAGACACTACTCAAAAACAACAAAACTAGTAAAAACAGAGCAAGTACACAACAAAAGACTAGTAATCCTCACAATCAGTGCACTGTGGTAGAGAGGGAGAGACAGTCCAAGGTGAAAAAACCCTCAGAAACATGCAGAGGATAAAACTCAATTTTATTTTGACCACACCAGCAATCCACTAATAAATAAAGTTTAGCCTTGGAGTGTCTCTCTACCACAGTTCACTAGTTGTGAGGACTACTCAGAAACACTTGTTTAAAAACAGAGATAGACAAAAAATGATAGAAAAGTATAAGCACATTATTAAAGAGTGTAAAACCTGTAGACTTTAATGAACTGTATCACAAAACTATACTTCACAAGTTCATTTATTTTTGCATCAGAAAAGTGGTGATGTAAGATGTATATTCACTTTCTTTAAATTATTGTTGCCAGCAGTATGTTTGTCATATAGTGATGCATGGTTTTCTGTGTACTAGACAGCTTCAAAAATCACGAGGGGGATTCAGACAATTGTGTGAAGGGATAAATCAGTTCTAGAAATGGGCAGACCACTCCAAATAGGGACATTTCAAATCAGGCTTGAAAATAAGAATGTTCCTCCAAAATAGGGAAAGATGAAAGGTCTTTCTACTTTCAGTGAATGCTCTATTACAGGATAATCATGAGTTAATGAGAACAGGCCTTCTGGGTGATAAAGAACATGATCACATCAGCTAAGTTAACAACGAATAAACAAACAATAACTAATTAACTAACTAAATAAATAACATGCATTAATAGACTTAAACCAGACTATGCCTCTGTGGCTGCATTTGATAGTTTGCCTTATGGAATCATCGCCATTTTATCACATGATATGGAAAGACCCAACACTTTTGCATGGTATTCTTTACAGAAAGTTGAAACAAATCTAGAATCCTTGCCATCTCAATCACAGCCGTCTCAATCGCAAACCAGTAGATCTTGTGTCTGTACAAACACCACAAACACCACACCTCTAACACCACACACACCTATACAGTACATTCTTACATATGTGGTGGTTCTTATCAAAAACATACCTAAACAAAAGAGACCTCCAATGCAAAAGCACACACGCACATCACAACCCACCGCACCAAGCACCACACATAGTACACAAGCCTGTGTCTCACAGCCTCTAAGGGCCAGCCATAAACCCAACATACTAGTCATAGGACACTCTATCGTGAGACACACAGATGTGCCCCTTACCAGGGTAGACAGTCACGGTAAGTTGCTTGTCAGGTGCTAGAATCTGCCATATCACTCATGTACACAAGTCTCTCAACAACAGGTACTGTTATGCCTCTGTCATAGTCCATGTTGATGTGAATGACTTGAGATGTACCTCTCTGGACTATATGAAGAGAAACATGATTGAACTCACTGAATATGTATCCCAGGCAGGTACATCCCTAGCCTTAAGCAGCATCCTACCGTCACCCAGAATGATGGCTCAATACAAACAGAAAATGACTGACTTCAACAATTGGCTTAATTTCTGGTGTCATTCCAAGAGGATCCAGTACCTGACAGCCTGGGAGGACATGACTGACAGACTACGATGCTTTGCCAGAGATGACCTTCATCTGTCTCTCCTGGGCTTCAGGCTTCTGGCAAAGGCTCTTGCCTCCCCCATAGTGCCTTTTTTAGGCAAAGTCATGAGGACAAAATTACCAATGTGAAAAATTCTTCTAAACGAAATTTAAAGGTCATGCTGCTAAGCGGTAGGAGTCTTAACATGAAACTTCAGTCATTGCAATCATTCCTCACCCTGGAAGATGCTGACATTTGTGCAGTCACTGAAACCTGGTTCAAATCTGCGGAGAGCACTCCAGCCTTACTAGGTTACTTGTCCTACCATACTTTCAAACCCTAAATGGAGGGCTACAAAGCCAAAGGAGGTGGAGTTTCAATATTTGTCAAAGACATACAAACCTCCAGGCTGGTCAAACAGTATGATGCAAAGGAGACACTCCAGGTGCAGTTAACTGTTGACAAATTACCTATTCAAATTATAGCTGGCTACAGACCCCCAACCATGACTCAGGAAGGCCACTCCACATATCTGGACTTACTTAAATCCATCAAGATTTAACCCGCTACCCCGATCCTGGTTGACTTTAACTACCCAACCATAGAGCTGAAGACCTATTCTAGTTCAAACACGAATGCCCAGAGATTCCTCAACTTTGTCAATGCCAGTGCATTGGATCAGCTGGTCAATACCCGCACAAGATGTGAAAATATCCTGGACCTGGTACTAACCAACAAGAGTAGCCACTGTAGCACCCCTACAGTGTCATTCTCTTTGTTAAGGTCCGACCATAAAGCAATCACTTTCAAAGTCATCATCTTCCCTAAACCCCCTCCCCTTGCCAGGGTTGAAAAAAAAACTTTTCCAAAGCTGACTACAACCTCCTGAGAGCAGGCATAAGCAGCTTCACAGTCACCATCCCTTCAGTTGGAAGAAACACTAATGTCCAAATCTACACCAAAAAACTATATGAGCACCTATATAGCTGCATGGGCTCAGTAATACTTGACAGGACCAAATCATCTTCCTCAAGAAAGAGTAAACCTGTCTGGTGGACAGCAGCAATAAACAGACTCTATAATAAAAGGAAAAAAATTGCTGTCCAGGACCAAGAAGGAGCAGGTGCCAAGTTGGAAGCAATCTCTCCTTTGTCTGAACAAGCAAATAAGGTCACTGGTAAAATCCTCTAAGGCTAACTTCAAGTCCAAATTGGCCACATCCGCTAAGGACAATCACAGGGCCTTATTTGCATACGTCTGCAGTCTCAAAGGTAACTCCCAAATCTGCTCTAAATTGGTGGTCAAGAATATCACATACACAAACACCTTAGATATAGCCAACCTGCTGGTAGACAAGTTCACTGAAAACTTCACCCCCCTGTCCCCCCATCAGTAAACCAGGACATCCCCAGCACCTGCCCCCCTCCTCTTATCACCAGGGAGCAGGTCATTAATGCCCTCTCAAAGGCAAAAAAATACAGCCTCCATGGGACCTGACAACATCCTTAGCTGTGTCCTACATGAACTCAGGCAAGAACTCTCAGCACCACTAGGCACCCTATTCAACCAAAGCCTGAGCACCAGCTTCATCCCACCTGAATATAGGACAGCCATTGTCATCCCTCTACACAAAAGTAGAGCATCCAGTGACCCAGGCACTTATAGTTCCATAGGCCCAACTAGCCTGATCTGCAAGGCCATGGAATGCATTATCATGGACCTTATAAACAAAGACATTGGCAACCTCCAAACATTTGGTCCCACATAGTTTGGTTTTGTCAAAGGGAGATCATGCCTGTTAAACTTGGTTGCCTTCTTTGAAACAGTCAACAAAGCCATGGATGAGGGGAAGACAGTGCACACTGCCTACCTTGACCTTGCCAAAGCCTTCAACACTATTTCCCACTCGGGCCTAATAGATAAACTCACCCAGCTAGGCATCAACCCATATGTTATCAGATGGGAAGCTAACTGGCTCACTGATGGAACCCACTCAGTTAAAATAGGGGAAGCCACCTCTAATAGTAGACTTGTAACAAGCGGTATACCCCAAGGATCGGTCTTGGGGCCTCTAATGTTTCTGATATACTTTTCTGAGGTGCAAGCCAAAACCAATGGTCTGTGACTGACCAAGTTTGCAGATGACTGCAAGCTGGGCATTTTCATAAATTCCCCTAGCCATGTGAACATCCTCCAAGAGGGCCTTACCCAACCTAATGACTGGTGCCAGAAGCATGGCCTCAAACTGAATGCCAAGAAATACATCATTATCCCCTTTGGGGAAAATGGCATCCCCTATAATTATCACATTAATAACAACATACTAAGCAAGCATTCAGTTGGACTTAGGTACCCAGGTTGATAGCAACCTGATTTTTGACCACCATGTTGCCTTTGTTGTACGGAAGGCTTTCTATATGGGCCACCTCATAAGTAAGGGTATTACATCTAGGAACAAGGAGGTCATAACATCCCTGTACTCTTCCCTTATCAGACCCATTATCGAGTTCAATGCCCCCTTCGGCATGTACCTTGCCAAGCATATGCAGCAGTTGGAGAGACCACAGAGGTTCTTGACCAGGAAAACCCAGGTCTCAAACACCTATCCTATACAGATAGGCTAAAAGCCCTGTCCCTGTACTCAGTCTCATACAGACTGCTCAGAGGTGACCTGTGTCTGGTATACAAGGCCGTCTCAGACTCAGCTTTGATGGAGTTGACTCAGCCTTGATGGAGTTGCTGCATATCCATAAGTCAAACTCCACTAGTGCAACCCACATGCAAGGATTCAACCTGGTCTGTGACATTACTAGAGCTTGTTGGTGGGATAGACTTGTGTCCCTATGACTCCTTTATCTGTGGAATAGACTCCTTCTCCATGTCAAGCAGAGTACCTCACTAGCCCTCTTTAACAGAAATCTGGATGACAGGATGGGAATCAAAAAATATACCCCTGGAATCCCACCTGTGTCCCTGCTGGAAAGGGAAAACAGGTGCTGACTTTGTCGGAACATGGATGAAATTCTTGGCTAGGCTTATAAGGGCCTCTAAGCCAACAGCCTAGTATCATCCTATGAACCTATGAAGTGATGAAGAAGCTCCAAACCTAGCATAGAAAGGATCCAAGTCCTGTCAGTATCTGTACAGAAGAAACATTTTTATTTATTTTTTTATTTTATTTACACTTTGGTTACCAGGGTGGAGCATTGATCACATGACCAATTGCAGGCTCAGCCAAGGTTACATTCAAAACAGGATCAACAGAAATATAGCAATTACAACCAGCAATGGAGCACAACGTTAATACAAACTAGTCACATAAAAACAGATACTATGTACAAACTTTACACAGTGTTGAGGTGTACATGTTACAAGTGGAAAAGTGGAATCAGAGGAGTAGAAAGAAAAGAGCAAGCAGAAGGTTTAGCCTTGACAAGAGTATAACACAAGGTGTTTACATGATGAAGTAAGAGAGACGTAATGATAAAGACAAAGAGTCCAAGGAATCAGATGGACTAAGATAGTTATTAAGTTGTAAGATAGCAATGAGCAAAAAGAAAGAGAAGATACATATTTACAGGAAGCAGAAACATTGTGGTAACCAGTGGTGTAAATGAGGCGATAAGAGAGAAAATGAACCTAGTGCAAAGTAGAGCTGATTAAGTCTAGAAAAACTCCAGCTATACTATTTGGCATATCGTCTACTCAGAGGTGATCTCAGCTTAACATACAAGGCCATGTCAAACCCTGAGCTGTTGGACATGCTCCACTTAAAGAAATCCCAATCCCTCAGAGCCACATGCTCCAAGGATCCAAACCTTGTCATCACAATGAACAAAACATGCTGTAGGGATAGGTTCCTGACCCAGAGACACCCCATACTCTGGAATAGACAGCCCATACATGTCAAGCAGAGCGAATCCTTGGCCCTCTTCAAAAGGAACCTTGATGATTGGATGGGAGATAGGAAATTCACCCCCAGGGATCATGTCAGTCACCCTGCTAGACAGGGGTCCAGGGAAGTAAATATTGTGGGAAGAAATATCCAGGGAATTGTTATGGCTAGGCTTGTATAGGCCCTAGGTCTGATAGCCTAGTACCAACCTATGAACCTATGATATGTATTGTGTTCTCGCATTTGTAGTCATCAGACAGATAATGCTGTTAACTAATTAACTTGGTTTCATTTTTTTTTTAATTCCAAGAAGAGAATTTTGCAAATGACACCAGCCAGACTGCAGCCATCATCCCAGTTTGTGAGAGAAAAAACACAGGACTTTGAGAAGGAACAAAGAAAGAGTGCAATGCTTATGGGCTGTCAAAACTATGATAAGAAAAGCCACAACATCCCAAAACAGATGATACATTATTCGCACACTGCACATTTTCAGTGGCATAAGCCACCTGTTACCAATATATTTTATACCCATTGACTATCAGACTAGGCAATCTGTGGCAGTACGACAATTGCAAGCAAAGATACACAAGTACCCAGTGCTGCATCTCCAATGTCTGGTTTTAACCCTTTTAAATTTGTGATTACCAGCCCCTTATCTATTGGAGCAGATTGTTTTTTAGGTAGACTGGAAGGCAAAAATGAGGGATAGGCAATGAAAACTTAACTTGATTTAAAGGGAGTTGACAGAATACACAGGTTATGTCTTAACCCTGTGGGATGCTGGGTAAAGCAGTGTGTATAGATTTGCAATTGGCTCTAATGAGGGAGCAGTTATGCACTTCTCATTCAGCCCCTCCTGTTGCATCAGAAGCAGACATTAGGCATGTTCCTACACACACACACACACACACACACACACACACACTCTTGCCTTTACCACAAAATATGTAAGTAGCCTTTGTCTCATCAGTCATTCTTCACTCAATGTTGTGGCTGTTAGTCAAGTCTAGGTCATATTTCCTCTGTGCCACAAAACCAACTACTGATGTGAACATTCAGAAAAATTGTCAGTATGATCCTGGACAAGTTTGTAGTTGGTGGGACAAGAATAGTCAGGATGTGGTAAGTAGCCATTTATTTGCATTTGTTCTCTGGGTTACAGCACTGATCTCCACAGACCTTTTTCAGATTCAGCTCAGTAGCAGAGTCTGGTTAAGTGACTTGCTCAGAGTCTCACAGTTAGGTAATGGAAGCTGAGGGAATCAAGCCTTGGACCACTAGACCACAGGAAATAGCTTGTTAATAGCTACTTAATCCTCCAAGCCAGCTGTCACTCATCTGCTACTCCTCAGTTTTGCAGTATGATAGGAATAATTATCTGTGTGTTTGGGCCCACTGTTTTGAAGATACAGAGCAATTATCCCTAAGATATTTTTGTCCACAGTACTGACAGCAGTCCACAAGGGGCCCCTTGGAATAGTGTAAATTAAATCTGTGTCAAGAAGTTATGGGTAATAACCAGGTTAGTAGTAGCAAGTGATTGTCCCAGATGATTGAGTTAGTGTCAGAAAAAGGTTTCACCAAAAATGGTGGTGCAACGGGTAGCACCCTTGCCTTTGGTGCGGAAGGCTGTGGGTTCTAATTCCACACCAGGCAGAATGGATGCTAGCACTACAGTGCTAGACAAGGGGGTGCTGCACTCCTGAGTGTGCCATCGTTCAGATAAGATGTTAAACTGAGGGCTCATCTGCTTGAGTTGGTGGTATTTCACGTGGATGTAAAAGATTCCATGGCGTCCATTGAAGAGTAGGAGAAGTTCTCAGGTGCCCTGGCAAATTTTTCCCTAGTAGTATAAGACCACCTTGGGTCTCCCCTGCAGAGAGGGCAGTGGGACTAACTCTGTTAACAAAGGATAAATACATTTTCACTGAGAGTGGAGAATTCCTTTTCTCCAATGTTGTACAATCCTGGAGTAAGTATATTTAAGTTCTGGGGAGTTGGGGTTTTAGGGTGTGGGAGTGTTGGGGCATGGGGGAGTTTGCTCCTATGCATAAAAAAGATTTATTCTGAGTTTCATCAAAATTGCTTTCAGCGAAACCCTTTCAGAATTGTTGTTATGAGGGAAAGTGGTGTCAATATTGCAGCCTGGACACAGGAAGAGTTAGTAGAATAGGAATGAGAATGGATGTTTGATGCTGGTTTTGTATTCTGGGAAGGAGGCTGTTTGGTCCTGTCACAGCTGTGCCACATAGGCACAAGAGGTTTGGGAGGGCACCCAGTGGAAGTTCTAGCTTTGCTGGAGTTTTCATTTTGTTTTTATTGATCGGTTTTTCAGTGACCTTCTTACTTACTGTTTTAGTTTGTTGTTTGGGATAGTTTTGCAGTGACCCTAATGATAATGGACATCAGCTGGGTATAACAACCCTGTGTTTCTAATGCTTAGTCAAACACTCTGCTTGTGCTGTGCTGATGAGGTCATAACAAGGCCGAAATTTGCATATTCACAGCTAGTGGGGTCTGGCTTTATTGGCCTGAAATTGTCCAGTAAAACAACAAAATAAGTCATGGACATTCAGAATTGCCAGTTAGTTGAAGCACCTGATGTTCATAAGGATTATTTGCATATATCCCATGTGCCTCTGACACAAGAGGTTTGGGAGGTCACTCAGTGGAAGTTCTAGCTTTGCTGGAGTTTTCATTTTGTTTTTACTGACTGTTTTTTCAGCAACCTTCTTACTTATTGTTTTATCACTTAGGGCTGGAATTAACATGGCTCTCTGTCTTTCTTTCAACCTTCTTGTGAGAAGCCTGAATTATGTAATTCCTTTTACCAAGTAAAATGGAAACTATCTTTATCATTTATGAATCTCTAAAAATGAAAGCTTTTTATCTTTTTTTAATTTGATTTATTTGATCGAGCGTCACTAAGTCATGACAACACCTCTTCCTATTTAACCTCTCCTTGACTGTCAACTTCTCCTGCAAATTCTACAATCTGTTAACCATTATTGTTTTTCATCCTAGGTTATGTTCTTTGCTCAGTCTTTAACTTTAATCTTCATCTTAATTGCTTAGTCTTAATTGCTGGGTGGAACACTACTCACAACTGTATGCAAGAGAGACCATAGTTCTGGAGAGAACCCTAAATGCCATTGAGCCTCTGCCAGCTGTGACTGAACTCAATGATGCACTAAAAGCACTCTCTTCAGGAAAAGCCCCTGGGAAAGATGGTATTCCCCAGAAATCCTTAAGTCCATCCACAACCCCTTTTTCCCATTTTTGTATATGTGGTTGGGGTGTCACTTCAACAGTGACCAAGTTTTACACTGTTGGGTGTCTAGCCCTGCCACAGTATTTTCCACATCACACTCTGAAATGCACACTCACACCTATGGCCAATTTAGAGTGTCCAATCCACCTACTGCATGCCTTTGTAATGTAGGAGGAAACTGGAGCACCCGGAGGAAACCCACGTGAACACAGGGAGGACATGTACACTCCCTAGCCAAGAATCGAACCAGGGAACCTCTTGCTGTGAGGCAAGAATGCTACCCACTGTGCCACTGTACCAGAAATCTTTAAATGTGCCAGTGACACTCCAGTCTCAGAGTTGCATGCAATATTTTGCCAATGTTGGAGAGAAGGCAGTGTGCCACAAGATATGAGGGATGCTAACATAGTTACTATCTATAAGAATAAGGGTGACAAAAGTGATTGTAACAACTATCACGGCATCTCCTTTCTCTGTATCATGGGGAAGCTGTTTTCATCTATTGTCCTGAAGGGGCTCCATGTTCTTGTAGAGAAAGTTTACCACAAGTCTCAGTGTGGGTTCAGAGCTGAATGGTCTACTACAGACATGGTTTTCTCTGTTAGGCAACTGCAAGAAAAGTGCAGGGAGCAGAATAATTATCTGCCTATTGCCTTTGTTGATCTGACCAAGCAATTTGACTTCATCAGTAAGAATGGCCTGTTTGCTATTCTGGCAAAGATCGTCTGTCCTCCAACACTGCTTAGCATTATCAGGGCCTTCCATGAAGGCATGAAGGGGACCATCATGTATGATGGATCCACATCCACACGTTTTGAAATTTTCAGTGGAGTGAAGCAGGGGTGTGTACTGTCCACAATATTGTTTTGTATCTTCTTTTCAGTTTTGTTGACATTTGCTTTTGGAACTGCTTCCGAGAGTATCTTTCTCCAAACCAGAATGTACGGCAACCTCCTCAAGCTGTTGAGCCTTAGATCAATAACCAGGGAGTTCCTGTTTGTTGATGATGCAGCTATTGTTGCTCACACTCAGCAGGGACTTCAGTCATTCATGATTCGCTTTGTAGGTGCATGTATGGAATTTTACTTCACAATCAGCCTAAAGAAGGCCCAGGTGATGGGCCAAAATGTGGGCAATGAGCCATCAGTTGGGCTGAATGACTATGAACTGGAAGTTGTCTGTGATTTTGTGTACCTAGGGTCTACAATCTCTGACAATATGTTGCTTGATAGCAAGATCAACAAGTGCATTGGAAAAGCCTCCATAACATTTTCCAGGCTGACAAAGAGAGTATGGGCTAATAATAAGCGCAGTGTGCACACCAAGGTGCGGGTGTACACAGCCTGTGCTTTGAGCACATTACTGTATGGCAGTGTAACATGGACTCTGCACTCAAAACTGGAGCAGCAGCTCAATGTATTCCATATGCACTGCCTTAGGCCCATACTTGGTATCTCATGGCAGGACAAGATCCTCAGCAGCACAGTGCTTGAGACGACTGTCACCACCTCCATGTTTGCCCTCCTGAAACAGAGGTGTATGCACTGGTTGGGTCATGTGGGGATGGGAGGTTGGCATAATGGTTGAGGTATTTACCTTACAAACACAAGGTGCAGGGTTTGATTCTCACATGGGATAATTGGCTAGGCTTAAAATGGCCCACAAAGGTGGTTAGCCTAGTACTAATCTATAAACCTATATCTATAAATCTATAAACCTATGTCTCACACATGCAGGATGACCAAATACCCAAAGACGTTCTTTTTGGAGAGCTGCAGTCTGAAAAGAGGCCAAAAGGGTGACCCATATTACGCTACATGGACATATGCAAGCATGCCCTTAGTGCTGTCTCCATCAGCATGAACACCTGGTAATCTCTTACCTCAGACAAGTATGCATGGAAATGGGAAGTGAACCAAACTCATGATCCTTTGAGATTGAAGAATGTCTACTACTAACCTTAATCTTAAAAAATTCTCAGTATGAGGGAAGGGAGACTTTGCCTATAGGACATTCATGCCAGAAGTCTCATATCAATCCACTTAACTTCTCTACTGGTCCCTTTCTTTTTAATAAAAGTGGGTCCAAACTCCATTCTCTGTCTTTTCTGATATGTATGGTATTGGTGAGGACTAGTGTTACTGGGCAATTATCTGAAAAAGCACTTCAGCTATTGGCAGTCTCCAATACCCTTTTAATCAAATTTCCTGAAATTAGCCAGAGTTGACTCCTGCTAGTATGAGTTATTGTGTTTGCTACATAGGTATAGCTACTCCCCTTTCAGTGGAATACTCTCTATGTCTCAGTCAAATACAGTTCCATCATCCCCTCATTAAGAGCTCATCCACATTTTGGCAGCTGACATCTGTACTCCAAGATCCTATCTTGCACTGGGTCAATAACGACATTAAAATCCCCACCAACAAAGATTTTAGAATTATTCTGCACAGGTGAGCCAAGAGCTTTCCAGAAGTTATGGAAAAGCAGTGTATTTTCACAATTATGCTATCCTTCTCTACAGGTGTATTTATCTGATATTTATCCTACTACCCCTTTAGAATAAAAGAACAAAGACAAAGACACCTGAAAAATAAAATATAATCCAGCATTGATCTTCATGTTGAAGTCTATTATATCAATGGGATTATGTACCTTTATTTGCTGCGAGTCAATGGAAATCACCTGTGTTATTCTGTCATCCCTTCCTACTACTCAAACAAGATGGAGAATCACATGGCTTCATATAAACATAACATCCAAAAAGTGGCAAAGCTGCAGAGGAGAGAATGCAGGGTAGACTAAATTCACTACGTGTGCTTTGTCTGACCTTAGATCACATCTCTTAGGACATAACTACCTCATCCACCTACAGGTTCCCCACTTTCTCCTCTCAAGCAATAACATTACTATTCATGCAGCAAAATTTTAAATAAAATTGGCTTGAAAAAAAAGGAGATGAATGGATTAATGTGCACAGCACAATATAAAAACGTTGACAGTATATTTTTTTGCGGACTGTCCCAAAGTCGCAAAGTATTATCCACATCAGGTCAGTCACTAAGAGCTAGAAAGTAAACTAGTCCTAAAAAATCAGTCATTTCCCTGATGGTAGTTGAGGTACTATATTTAAAGCTATGGAAATGTCTACGTTCAATCCTTGATCCTACTCAATTTGTGAGACATCCCATATAGTTATAACTGGGGTAGGTAGCAATGTCATTTTCTCCTTCATCCTGCAAAAAATTGCCCTAAGTTAGATTTACAAATCTATTTGAGGTACCTTTCTTTATTACAAAGGATAACTTCTGCTTTTGACTGAAGCTTCTCCCTAAGGATCTCCTATCCTGCATCTCTGACTCCTTTCTTTCTTTCTCTCCGGTGGTTTAACTGCTGAAGTTGCTGCAGCACTCTCTCCCTTCCTGTGCTCCTATCCTTGATTCCTTAGTTGCTGAAGCATATGAAGGTAGCCCTCCTATACTTCTGGAAAGCAAGAAGGCTTCTGTCTTTCCATAGGATAAAATACATAAGATGCAGCTCCTCCATAACAAATAAAGCACCGCAGGATATCTAAGCAATATAGAGAACCCTTATTCATTGTCTTTTCTGATTAGAGGAACATGAGCTTTATGCTACAGAAATAGGGAATTGTTGTAGTTTGGTGCTGTTTTCATGACTGTTACCCATGTCCCTATCCTTCCAGAGCACTATTTCCCTGCCATTATAGTCCAAGAATTTTAATCTAAAATGTCTTGGTAAATTATTGGCCTTGCTTCTGATGCTGATCCTATGCACTTTCTAATACAGAGGAGTAGGTAATGAATCTGAAGCCATCATTAACCTCAGCTCTCTGTAAATGACATTAATGTGCTTTGAACTCTCCACATTGTCTGGCAAACCTAACAAACGGAGATTGTTCCTTCTTGCCCTATTCTCCATATCATCAGTTTTCACCTCTGCTTTTTGTGTGCGTATCTATAGTTTTAGCAGGCCATGCTTGTTAATTGCTGTTTTCTTCTTTTGGTCCTCCAGTTCCATTTTTTGGTTGTGCAGTGTTTCTTGAAGTTGCTGCAGGATGATGTCATATCTCACTGATGCTGCCGTGATCTAATTCAAATCGCCTATTGCTGTCTGTATTATAAAGATAAAGCCTCCACCGCAGCCTTAATAGCTTTAATATCTTCTGTGACACTGTCCTCCTCGGCCATTTATTCCTACTTTTACTTCTAGGTCTGCTGTACCCAAGAGAGAAAGTTTGATTTCTAACCAAAAAAAAATAAAGTTCAATATCTGTTGCTTCCTGCAGTGGCAAGAAACAACCAGTTACACATTCTATTTGATGAATTGTGGTAACTAATGTGCAAAAAGATACATCTGATTTTGTGTCTTTATGAGGAAGAGGGTAGATATTCAAGGCCCGATTCCCATCCATGTGCCCTTCCTCTTCCCTAGACTGCTGAACTTTTGATAAGTAGTAACTTACAGCATGAAATCCATATGATCAAAACAGTGTAAGAAATTTCTCTGTGTGGAAGATTTTCAGTCCATATATCGCTAGTTAATCGGTGTATATTAATCAGATCAGATAATAGTAGTAGAAGTAGCAAACAAACTTGTCTTAAGTAAAAAAAAAAAAAAATGAATACAAAATATATAATTGTACAGAATTACTAAGTATTCGAAAGTAATCCAAGCAAGGCAGGCAGTCTGTTTCCAATCGAAAATCCTTTATTAAGTACACAGACAAGCGATCCAAGTAAAACAAAAATAAAGTAATAGGTTCCTCATAAGCTTTCTAAATATATATATATATATACTTTTTATCAGGCAAGGGAGTGGTTTATTGTGCTGTAAAACAGTGTTATTGGTACACATGTTAAATTCACATCCCTTCCCCCCATCAGTGTGACATTCGAGCTGGTCCTGCCCTACTTAGTAGCTGTCATAATAATATAACCCTTATGTACTTTAAATAAAATGTATAATGATGTGGTACCTCTTATTTAACTAGATTACTAAGTAGATTATTAAGTCTGTGATTTTATCCAAGACAATATACTACATGGCTGGAAATATATCAACCTTAGTCCATTTGGCAATCAAAAAATATATATAAATATATACATATACACTTTGCATGTAAAAAATCAGTTGTAAAAATCATATTCTATTTTCATAACCTATTGTTAACAAAGATTGCTTTCGCCTTCTAGACTTCTTCAGGTCTGTGTACAAGAACCCTAAAAACTATCTATAAACATATTATTGTATAATTAGTTAGCATTGTTATTACACATAATTTTGAATAAAGTGGAAAAAGAGAACCAGAAAAGGAAAAAAAATAAGAAAAAATGTCTGATGATGGAAACAAAATATACACTTAAATTACAACTGATTTAAAATGGTATTTAAAACCAACTGGTAGAATAAAATAAAATAAAAATAAATTAGTCATGTAAACAATGTGGCAATTTTCTAAGTTCCAGTACACTTTTAATTGAACAGTAGTAGTTTAGTCCAGGCTTCCTAAAAGAGTTCAGCTTTAATTGCCACATGAGTTCATGTTTCTCCAAAATATTTGGGATGTCTTCTTCAAGATCACCCATGTCTATGCAATCCGGGATCTGGAACTTAAAACTTGTGTGTCTTTTATGAAGAGAAAGGTGTTTGGCTAGTGCATTATTTTTGCATCCAGAGCAAATTTCTGACGGATGACATGAAATCCTATGCTTGAGTTTATCCATACCAAGGCCAGAGAAGGATGGGGTGTCCTGCACAGTTGTCCTACACTCCATTGTGTTGCATTCATTTTGAAGAGTTGTCCTACATGTCATTGTGTTCTGTTTATTCTATACAGTTATCATACACTCAGCTGTGTTGTATTTATTCTGCTTTGCTGTCCTACAAGCCATCAGTTAGACCTTTTATTTTTATCTACTGTTGTCTGATGTGGAGTTAATATGTTTAATTAAGGAGTTGGAGTCCTCCAGATAAGGATGGTGCAAAGAGGGTTGATCCCTTGCAAAAAATTCTTCTAAGGATTTTATTCTGCTTTTTTGATGCTGTTTTATTCAGATAATAAAAATTGAAATATGAAAATAATCTATAAGGATCAGATCTTTACCTAAGTTAACAAATGACTCATTAAACATCTATCCAGCCTAAAATAGGGGGAAACATTCTGCACCATAACCAGAGAAGGAATAGGGCCAAAGGATGCCATCTATCCAGCCTAAAATAGGGGGAGACAATCTGCACCATAACCAGAGAAGGAATAGGACCAAAGGATGCCATCTCTCCAGCCTAAAATAGGGGGAGACATTCTGCACCATAACCAGAGAAGGAATAGGGCCAAAGAATGTCATGTATCCAGACTAAAATAGGGGGAAACATTCTGAACCATAACCAGAGAAGGAATAGGGCCCCAGGATGCCCTATATCCAGTCTAAAATAGGGGAAATATTCTGCACCATAACCAGGGAAGGAATAGGGCCAAAGGTTGCATCCAAAGAAGGAAGTCAGCAGTTGGCTCTACATCTATATCTATTTTGCCCTTAAGGCAAAATAACATACCCAACATACTAGTAATAGGTGACTCTATCGTCAGGCACACTGACATCCCACTCACTAGGCTGAATAAGGTGAAGGTTACTGTTAGCTGCCTGTTGGGTGCCAGGATCCACCACATAACACAAGCACTCAGGTTACTCGAGAACAAGTACAAATACGACTCTGTCATTGTCCATGTTGGTGGCAATGACCTGAGCCATACCTCCCTGGACTACATGAAAGGAGACATGGAAGGGCTCTCTGATCACATAGCCCAGGCCAGTATGACGCTGACCCTGAGTAGCATCCTGCCCTCACCAAGAATAACACTCCCTGGGATTCAGAAATTAAATTGCACTGCAATTCATTTACAAATTCAAATGTATGACAAACAAGAAAACATTTAAATGCCTAATGCACTAAAATGTCTATGTTTCAAGACATGTAGACAGCTAACATTTTTTTTAAAGTCTGTCTGCCACTAGCTTAAACAATTCATTGTGGCCTTTCAATATGTTTCAATGATTGGAATCAACACATTAGAGTTAGTGCACAAGTCCATTTTTTGCTGTTACCATCCACCTGCTATGCATTGTCAGAAGGTCCTACTTTGGATAAAATTGCAGCAAGAATGTCTTTCTTTTCAGCTGTTAAATTTGTATCAGATGATAGTGTGTTTATGTATTAGACACCTTTAAAATTTGCTTTTAGAAAGGAGTTATACAGGTTGGTGTGTCTCAACAATTTTTATAAGATAAAAGTCAAAAAGGAAAAACACTGATGCTACCAGATACATTTTTTGTGTTAAAAAGGCACAATATTTGGAAATGTGTTTAGAACAGTCTGAAGACACAGGAAATGAAAAGCAATGAACTTATGACACTATTGTGAATTTATTAATGCCAAACCATATGTTGTTTTACCTGGTATCAAAGAGCAAAATAATCAAAATAGCACTATAACTGCCTTAACACTGATACATTACATTTAGCTAGCTGTGACATTAGCAAAGCATTTTATGGGAGTAAACATTTTGTAGATTAAATCAAAAGATATACAAATACGTTAAACTTTAAATAAGCGGTACAGGCGCAATTTAGTTTTTCTGTTTTCATAACATTTAAGTTTATTGTTTTCAACAAAGTGGATCTTACAGTTACAGTAGGTAATTGTAGCTCTCTGCTGGAAAAAATGTAAACCTGGACGGTAGACCAAGTTAAATCCTTCTGTTTTTCTGGGGTTATATGATGTGTCAGTCTATTACAGGTAACCGCATGCTAGTAACTCATGACACATCTGCTCACTGACACTTTCTTGAAAAAGCAAGTGCTCAAACTCACACCGGCCTGATATCTCATTTCTGTGTAGCCATCCCAACATCCAACCCTGTAAAACTATATTACCCTACTCAGAGCCCTAACTCTAAACCTGAAATTCTCACCCAGTTCCCAACTGGAATCCTTGCTTTCTTACCCCAAAACTCCACTTTCCCTCCATATCCCAAAAATTTCCCAATTACTCTCTAAATGCAAAACTCCAACCTCCTTCCGAAATCTAAATTCCCTGATTGTTCCCTAACCACAAAACTCCCTTCAGGCTGCTTAAACATAAAATGCCCCTCCTGCTCTCTCCCCACAGCTGCTCACCTAAACTCATATTTGATTTTGTGCAGGAACAGCAGCCTAAATAAGCTATAAGGTGCATAAATCCTTGGTTTCAAGACAGCGGTTTTCAAGCACTTGGGATTCAACACTTGCAGTAGACCTTGATATGACACCTATTAAATGGATATTAAAACTGAGGTCTCAGAAAAAAAACATAAGGTGTTGTTTAGGTGTCTATATTATAATGTTGAACATTTAGATTGTCAAATGCCTAAACATCTACACCTAATTGTTGAATGCTGAAAACAGTGAACCGCCAATTACACAAATTTTTCCCTGTGAAAAAATTCGATTGGCGCAAAAAAAAAAAAAAAAAACTTTAAAATCCTACCAAGTGGGGGCTTTGCCCCCCACACCCCCAAAGTGGAGGGCTGTGCCCCCACACCCCCAACTAAATATACCAACTCTGAGATCACTCTACATTGGGGAAAAGGGCAAATCCGCAATGACGGGCAAGCAAATTTTTTCCCTGGGAAAATAATTTGTGTAGTTGGCCGTTCACGGTTTTTGGCATTCGACATTTAGGTGTCGATGTTTAGGCATTCGACAAGCTAAATGTTCAATGATGTGATAGGAACCCTTGTTTAGTAATCTTTGGATTACTGATAAACAGGGCTGCAGTCTGCTTTTAACTGGAGCTATGTTGCACTACTAGTCTGCGAGTCTTAAGGACAATACTTGGCAATCACTGCATGCTAATGAAAATCATTGCCATTTAGTTTCTGTTTACTCAGTGGCAGTGACATGATGTTGTCTTCTCTCTTTTTTACATAGATGACTGATGGTGGAATTACTGTGTGTAAGGGAGTGTGTGGACAAAGCCCCTTACATGGACTGTGCAGGGGGTTACCCCCTGCAAGAAATGCTCATTGATTTGAAGTTTCAACCTTTTTTTGACCATTTGAAGCTTCAGTCACTTGAAACTTGAGGAGATGTAGGACAGTTAATCCTAGAACATTATTTAACAAGGACTGTGTATATAATGAAGGTTGTTTACAAAATCATTCCTCAGATAGTGGGAGCTTTTATAATCATAAAAAGAGTGTGATGAGGTCATCAGCAAAAATAAACTGAATTATGGTTTTATTTAATATCCTGCGTGGCTAGCTAAGTTGATGTCCTAGCAGGCTTTCACTATTGTTCTTGTTTTACAGATATTGTTTCCATCACCTGTGATTATGGCACAAGTGGACGGCTTTATTTCTGTATGATGTAAAATGCAGTTAAGCAAGTTTGCTTAAAAATACAGTTCTTAAAATCTTGTGCAAATAAAGTTTTATTTTAATCAGATATCTTTGAATGTTTTTCATCCTAGTAATAACCATACACATTCTTTTATAAAGTTTTCCAGAAGCTATCAAAATTTCATTTAATGAGCAATATTAACAATTTAAATATTGCAATAATCACTCTTGGGATCTCAGAATTCAAAACATCTAACGTACCAAGAAATTTGTTAGAACTGACTGCAACTGATCCCCATGTTATGCATCAAAATTTAGTTAATTAGAAACATAAACGACAGGATTTATTTTTAGGCTGAGCTACATAAATACTGTCGTCAATTAACCAAGGATAACTTGGCCTTTTTTTGCTGAACACATTACTGTGCATTTTTCAAAAATTAAAAGTAATCTATTCATCATCATGGCAGTTGTGGAAATATAGTAAACAGAGAATGCCATCTGGGATGTAAATGTGGCAATGTACAAAGTTTATAACTGATGTCGTGTACCACTGTGACATAAAACTCCCTAATGTCTCAGAGCTTGGTATTTACATATTCTGTAAGGATGGTAGAGAATACACAAAACATTGCTTACTGATTACAAATTATTCAGCAGTCCCATTCTTCCTTACAAACATCATGTTATACACTATTTCCAGTGCTTTAACAGTATTACTATAGATGGGTACAGTAATCTTATACCATTTAACCCCTGATGGGTCTGGCACTGATAAAATAAATCTTTCAACTTAAGAACTGAATCAAGGGCTGGTGATAACTGGAGTCTGGAAAAGAGCTCTGACTACTTTTACAAGTAGATACAATTTCTGGGACAATGGGGTACAGCAACTCGTATGTTCTTCCTACACCCCAGAAAGGAAAGTCACAACCTTCAGTTTTCTAGTTTACTGCACTTACTAGTCTAAGACTCTCCTTCCAGGAGAAAGTTCACATTTCTGACATCTTTCTTAGAATATGATGTTGAAAAATACAGCAAGATATAGTAGTAGCACTTCTGTATTTATTAGAAGTGATGTCAAGGTGTTGGTGTCCCGTGGCGTCAAAACAGCAGTCTCCAGTGATTTTTCTATTTGAAGCAGGATAGAAATTGCCAACAAACAGACTTCTGTTTTATTATTTGCATAATGGGAGTTGGGGTGGAAAATACACACAGTGGTTCCTTGATGATCCAGAAGCAGTGAGAGCAGCACAGATTGCTGAAGATACAGAGTTCAAGTCCCAGTCAAAAGCTTCAATGTCATCTATCATTTTAGCACTTATGATTAAAGATACAAGCTGGTTTTGAGCTTTGTCATGTAGTTGTGGGTTTGATTCCCTCAGCCTCCATTTATCTGTTATGTAAATCTGAGCTGAACTCTAAGGAAAAATCCTTTATCCACCTCTATGTCAATGTCGTAAGCCTCTCTCCCAGAAACATGCATAAGTGCTGTAATGTATCAGCTGAAAATTTCACTAAATTCAACATCAAGCTGAAAATGAAAGATAATGGGCAGGATTCACGAAGGCTTGCACGGAGTGTAAGAGACATGTAACACTTCATGCAAGCCTCGCGATCCAGGAACAGCCCGAAACTCCATGTAAGAGACCAGCTAAAACGTCTCTTACACGGACTGGGCGTGGATATGCTAAATACCTCACTTGCAGCCGAAAGGTATGCAAATGAGGTATATTAGCGATCCACGAAGCAGAAACCAGCCCGTGTAAGAGACGTTTTAGCTGCAGAAATGTACTCAGTTCACAACTGAGTATGTTTCTGCAAAAATCACAACGGAGCCATGTCAGCTCCAAATAAAGGGTGCATATGTGTCAGGCAGCATGCCAATGGCCAAATATGTGGCCATTGGCAAGGTAACCCAATGCAAAAACGGGCTGCGCTGCATAAAACATAAAAATGAAGGTTATAAACCCACAAATGTGGGTTTTATGCAATACATAGAATGACAATGCAGGGACCAGCAGACCAAAAACAACATGGCCACTGTGTAGTGGTTGCAAAGGGGGGGAAGCTGAGTCTAAGACATGTAACTAAGCATTAGTAGGCAATCTCATGTAAATGAGGGTTAGGATACTGAATCACACAGTCACATAGCAAATGAGCACAGTCTGAGTAGTGTAAGAGATACATAAGGGGAGGAACAGAGTAGGAGATAGGTGACATCACAGGGGGGGAATGGTATAAAGAAATGCAGTTCATTGGATGTCAGTGTAACATGACAGATGACAGACACAGATCAGGGAAAGAGGAGTGCCACAAGATAAGTCTGGAAAAGTCAAGAAATGGAAGGTATACACTGTTAATTACACTAAAGTTTCTTGCTGGGTGTGCATGTGCACGTGTGCGCGCCATGAAGCGCGAGTAGGGCAGTGCGCGCGTTTAAGGCAGACTGAGAATGTGGGAGCGTGTTGGTAGATTTGTAACACTGTTTGCGCTGGTGTGTGCATGTTGTAACCCGAATAAGCAGATCCTGAACCGTGTAAGCATGTGTGCACACATGTAAGCCACTGTGAGCGTGTTTCTGCTGGTATGCATGCTGCTCCCCTCTGAGGAAACAAAAAGGAAAAAGGAAGCAACAGAATTAGTAGGAAGCTAGCAGGGAATACTGCTGGAGCTAGCAGGTGAAAACAATTAGAAGCAGGCAATTACACAGGCAGAATAGTAGCCCAGCCCAGCACTTAAAACTCTGCAAACAGCAGTGCAGGATGTTTCTCTGAAGAGACACTGCAAGACAGGAGTAAGCTATTAGAAGTGAAAACTGAAAAAGCTGAACTCAGAGCAGAAATGTTAGGGGCTGCCATAGCTGTCATAATGAGACATAGGCGACTTGCTGAGAGTGGTGACAATGCAGATGGTGCCAGACAACCCACGGTGAGGAGACAGAGAAGAGTGTACAGGCCCAGGGTCACCTACCACGGGTTACATGAGCTGGAGATAGTAGAGCGCTATAGAGTGGACAGAGAGCTCCTGCAGCAAATAGTTGAGCTGTGTAGGCCACGCCTCACACACAGAACCAACAGAGGGGAACCCATCCCAGTGGAAACCAAGGTATGTGTTGGCCTAAGAATACTAGCAACAGGTACCTTCCAAACACCAACTGGTGATATGATGGGGATATCACAGGCATCAGCCTCCAGGGTACTACACCAGTTCCTGTATGCCATGTCAGCACATGTCGGTGATCATGTATATTTCCCCAATGCCCATGAGGTATTGGCCAGCAATATGCATCTCTTCCAGCAAATAGCGGAATACCCTGAGGTAGTGGGTGCAATAGGCTGCACGCACATATGCATCAAAGCACCAGCCGGGGAGCGGGGTAGGGCCTACATTAACCGCAAGGGCTTCCCCTCCATCAACTGCCAGGTCATGTGTGATGCCCAGGGCATAATAAGGAATGTGTGTGCTGGCTGCCCTGGGAGCTACCATGATTCCCACATCTGGCATTTGACGCAGCTGTACCAGACATTTTCAAATGGGGACATCCCACACGGACACCTAGTGGGTGATGCAGGTTATGCACTGGGGCCATGGCTGATGACACCCATCAGAAACGCACACACACCTGAACAGGAACGCCATAATGAGGCACATGCACAAACACGTAATGTAATAGAGCATGTGTTTGGGCTGCTCAAGTCACGGTTCCAGTGTCTGGACACATCTGGTGGAGCCTTGCAGTACACACCAACTACATGTACCCAAATTGTCATGGTATGTGCTATGCTACATAATATGATCTTGCGAAAACAGCTGCAGCAGGACCAGCATAGGGCTGAGCCAAACAGCCCCCCACCATTGCCAAGGCCATCACAGGCAGAGCGTGACTCGGAGGAGGAACAACCTGAGCCTGCCCCAGTAGGCAGAAGGAGGTGTGCCCAGTATGCCCTGGCCCTGGCAAAGAGGCAACGCACAGCACATACACTGGCTCAGTAGGAACCCTGGGAATGATAACACCTCTGACTCACTCAAATAATAACAGGGATGCCTAAAATGACATGACCTGCTCACAAACATGTACAGGGAGTGTAATATGCGCATCCAACAGAGGCAGCCCTGCAGCACCACCTGAGGCATGAATGCCATGTGTTAAGTAATGTAACACCATATACTATATGCACACCTGAGGACCCTGACTAACATCCACCCTCACCAAGCATGAAGCCACAAAATGACGATGGGATGATCAATTGCAATAACTGGCTGAAGTAATGCAGTTAGTCAAAGGGGAGCCAATGTGTTTCAGCCTGGGAAGACATGCGGGCATGACATGATGCACCACCTGCTAGGGGTGGCGTGCACCTATCAGTCCAGGCCCCATGGATACTGGCAAAGGCTGTCAGTACCCACAGCATGCCCTGAATAGGTAAGTCTCAAAACACAAACCCACCTTCATAGGTACCACAAGGGATAGGAACCTAGATGTAATGCTACCCAATGCCAGAAGTCTAAACAGCAAGATGTGTGCAGTGTAAACACACACAGTATGGAGAATGTTGATATCAGTCCTGTAATAGAAAACTGGGTCAAGGCTCACATCAGCACCCTAACACTACCAGGTTACACCTCATACTGTGCTGTACAGTCACAAAACATGGAACAAGCTACAAAAGGAGGGTGACTAGCAATAAATGTAAAGGATAACCACACCCCCATGTTGGTACCACAACAAGAAGCAGCATGGATTAGCCATGGTCAAATACCAATGGCTAAAACCGCCTCCCAGTATATAGCCTGCTGCAGACTACTGTCCTAATACCAGGAACTGCACCTGGCCTATGTTGGAATACATGAATATATCAAGCCCCCCAAGCCACATTATATTGCTTGACTGAAAATACCCAGACATACACTGGGAGCATTATACTAGCACCAACACAGTAGGAGAAAAGTTCCCAGAATCCATAAACCAAAATGCCCAGGAACAACGTACCACTCCCACAAGAGGGGTAAGCATACTGGATGTGATAATCAGCAACATGTGTACTGGATGGCAAGATGAGAAGTGTATCCCTCACTGGTAAGACCAGACCATAGAGTAATCACACTGGATATACACATCCTGACCACAGTCCCTGGCTAGAAAACGACAGTGAAAAACATGTGTAAAGCATAGGTTGCACCCCTCCAAACCGATGTGGAATCCACGAAAGACCCTGTGCAAGTGCAGAATATGGGACACACCGCAGAACATGTTATACAGGCATTCCATGAACACAGCCAGGATTGCTTGGAGTATGCAATCACAAATAACAACAAGACAAAATGCCATACACACAGGCATCTGGCATGCTGGACGCCAGCCATTACCAAACCATGCAAGAGAATGAGGAAGCTACTACATGATAGAGCAAACATAAAAAGGGAAGTAATCACTGATCAGTAGTATGGCAATAAAATATGTCCACACATACAATCCACTAAGGCCAGCCACAACAAGTAGAATCTGTGAATCCAGAGGCAATGTGACACCTGGCCCAAGTACACAGACAACCCACAACTCCCCCCAATAAATACAAATATATGTGAGAGATGCAACCATGTATCCAAACCGGAGGCTGAGCTCCCCCAACTCAGTACTGTCAAAACTAGTCAGGAGGAGAAGGTAACCACATATACCACAAACCCAGTCCCACATAGACCTATCACAACTGTAAACCAAACACATAAACACAGAAAAACATTCCCGGAGGCCCTAATTACAAACACACCTCACCAACAGAAGCCTCCAAAGCAGATCCCAAGCAACCACAACCTCCAAACATAGCACATGCAACACATAGTACACAAAGCTGGTGTGCCAAACAGTCACATGTCAGAAGGAGAAACAACATGCCTGATACAGTTGTAATAGGTGTCTGTATAGGCAGACACACTGCTGTCCCACTCACCAGACTGAACAAGGGAAAGGGTACAGTGAGCTGCCTGTAGGCTGTCACAATATGCCACATAACACAAGTACGCCGGTCACCCCAAAGCAAGCAGAAATATGATGCACTCATTGTCCATGCTGGTGTGAATGACCTGAGATGTACCTCCCTGGACTACATGAAAAGAGACATGGATGAGCTCTCCGAGTATGTACCCCAGGCCGGTATGACACTGGCCGTTTGCAGCATCCAACCCTTACCAAGAATGATGCCACAGTACAAACACAGAATGATCAGCTTTAACAGGTGGCACAGTTACAGCTGTCAGTCCAAGAGGGTCTAATGTCTGTCTGCTTGAGATGTCATGCATGACAAGCCATGCTGCTGTTCCAGGGATGGCTTGCACCTGTTACCCCTGGGTGTCTGGATACTGGATAAGGCCTTTGCCACCTCCATAGAGCCGTATGTAGGCAAGGCCAAAAAGACCAACCCACCACCCTAGAAAACATAAGTGGTAAGAAACATAAGGGTAATGCTGACCAATGCCAGACATGTAAACTGCAATATGCATGCCCCTGAGGCACTTCCCAGTATGGAGAAAGTACAGTTTTGTACCTACCATAAATGTAGATGTCCGATAGGTATGCATCTGCAGTCCTAACATATGGGTTGTCCTGCCTCAGGCAGCCCTTCGGTCGGCCGGATTCCAAAGTCTGGGTCTGGCCTCAGCTGATGTCGCACTTCATCCGACGTCACAGCTGCTGGGGTATAAAGGCATCAGCCAACGCCATTTTCCTCAGTGTTTCTTGCCCCAGATGCCAGGTGCCCTCTAAGAAGGCTAAATTTGGATAAATGCAGATAATTCCAAACAGTAGAGAGTAAAATATATATACATAAATATATACATACAAACAAATACACCATAATAGATTCCCCCAGCTAGCTAAAAGAGGGGTAAGTACCCTAGGAATACCTCAGAGGGAAGGAGGGTAATCCTGACTGCAGATGCATACCTATCGGACATCTACATTTATGGTAGGTACAAAACTGTACTATGTCCTTCAAGGATGCATCTGCAGTCCTAACATATGGGTAGAATACCATAGCCAAACTGGGGGAGGAGGCACTAAGATAAGGATGGTGTAGTTAAGATCCCTTGCAAAACAGCAGTTGCAAAACCTGCTCGGGATCTGGAGTATAAAGGAAGATTATAATGCTTGGCAAATGTATGCACGGAGCTCCAAGTAGCAGCTTCTAAAATGTCTTTGGTAGCCACTCCTCGTAGGAAAGCTGTAGTGGTGGCTGTAGCTCTTGTGGAGTGAGGCCTGATATTTTCAGGAGTTGTCTTTCCATGAAAAGAGTAGCAGAATCTAATGCAATTTCCTATCCATTTTGAGATTGTCTGTTTTGAAATTGCTTTTCCTTGCACTCCTGTTGCATATGCTACCAGAAGCTGGTCTGTTTTTCTGCTGACCTTAGTTCTGTCCAGATAGTAGCGCAATTGTCTGTGCACATCCAATGTGTGTAATAGTCTTTCTCCCCTGTTCTGTGGGTTGGGGAAAAAGGTAGGTAAATGAATAGCTTGGTTTAATGATACCCTGGAGACCACCTTTGGCATAAAAGTAGGATTAGTTCTCAGAGACACTCTGTCCTGATGGAAGATAAGGAAAGGCTGGACTGCCATTAATGCCTGTAATTCAGATACCCTTCTTGCTGAAGTGATTGCTAGCAGGAATGCAGTTTTCCAAGATAAGTACTGTAAGTCTGCTGTTGCTGCTGGTTCAAAAGGGGGAAGTGTTAATTTTTCCAGCACAAAGTTGAGATCCCATGCAGGTAGAGGTGGTTTCCTTGGAGGCTTTATGTTTTTGATTCCTCTCAAGAACTGCCTGAGTAGAGGATGAGAGAAGACAGGCGGATCCATTTTGTACTCTGCTGAAATTGCTGATGCATGAATCTTAATGGAGGAGTAGGATAGGCCATTGTGGAACAGTTCTGCTAAGTATTCCAGGATGTGTGCTATGTTCGCCATTGAGACATTTTCTCCCTTTGCTGCACTCCAAATGAGGAATCTTTTCCATTTGGCTGAATATGTTTTCCTTGTGGAGGGTCTTCGAGCCTCCAGGATAATGTCCTTAACCCTCTGAGACAAGTCTGGTTGATTTTGTTTCATGCAATATTCCAAGCAGTTAGCTGCAGTGTTTTCAAGTTTGGATGCAGGGTCTTGTAGTTGTTCTGAGTTAGAAGTAATGGACACAGAGGTAGAGGCCATGAGTGTGCCCGAGACATGCTTTTCAGTAGTGGGTACCAATGCTGTCTTGGCCAGTCTGGAGCTATCAGGATTACCTTTGGCTGTTCCTCTCTGATCTTCAGTAGGACTTCGTACATCAAAGGAAGAGGTGGAAATGCATATGCTGTCAGGTTTTTCCAGCTGAAGGAAAGGGAGTCCACCCTCCAGGCAAGTGGGTGGCATACTCTTGAGCAGAATTTCTTCAATTGGTGGTTGTGTGGGGAGGCGAACAGGTCTATCTCTGGCCTTCCCCATTTCTTTGTTATGGTTTTGAAAATATCTGGATGCAGCATCCATTCGTGAGCATCCGTGGTAGTTCTGCTTAAGGTATCCGCTAGTGAATTTTCTTTTCCTGGTACAAATCTGGCCTGCAGTTGAATGTTGAGATCCAGGGCCAAATTCCACAGGTCCATTACCATCTGGCATAGAGGGTATGAGTGTGTACCTCCCTGTTTGTTGATGTACCACATCACTGTGGTATTGTCTGTCCTTATCAGTAGGTGACCTTGTTGGAGGAGTGGTCTGAATGCCTGGATTGCATGTTTCACTGCCAGCATCTCCTTTAGATTTATGTGTAGATTCTGCTGGTTTTGGGGCCATAGGCCTTGTATGCACTTGTCTTCCATGTGCGCCCCCCAGCCTAGGTCTGAGGCGTCTGTGGTGATTTCTGGCTTGGATGTGGTTTGTGGAAAGGCAATCCTTTGTTTATCTGACAGGCCTGAGCCCACCACAGGAATTCTTTTTTCAGGCATGGAATAATTGGAATCTGTGCTTCTAGACTGTGCTTGTGTTGAGACCATACATTCCTTAGGTACCATTGCAACTTCCTCATATGCAACCTGGCATGTGGAATTAATATTATGCAGGATGCCATGTAACCCAGGGCTTGCAGGATTTTCCTTGCAGTGAGCTGAGTTTGAGTTGTTAATGCCATAAAATAGACTGGTAGTTGCTTTTGTTTTTCCTCTGTGAGAAAAGCCATCTGAGTTGTTGTATCCAGTTCTGCACCCAAAAATGTTATCCTTTGGGATGGCACTAGCCTTGACTTTTGAATGTTGACTGTGTATCCCAAGGCTTGAAAGAGTTGTATGACACTGGCCAAATCTTTTGTCAATTTTGTCTTGTTGTCCGCTTGTATTAGGCAGTCGTCCAGGTATGGGTAAATTTGAATTCCCTGAAGCCTGCAATGAGCAATTACTGATGCCAGGCATTTTGTGAATACTCTGGGTGCAGTAGATAAGCCAAAAAGCAATGCTGAGAATTGATAATGCTCTGATCCTGCAAGAAATCTGAGGTGTCTTCTGCAATCTGGTCATATAGGGACATGCAGGTATGCCTCCTTGAGATCTAGAGTCACCAGCCAAGACTCCTTGCCCAACATGGGAAGAAGTTGCTGGAGGGTCAGTATTTTGAATTTTGGAACAATGAGGTATGTGTTCAGTGCGGACAAGTCGAGAATAGGTCTCCATTGATTTTCTTTTCTTGGTACAAGGAATAGTCTGGAGTAAAATCCTTGGCCTTGTTCCATAGATGGTACCTTTTCTATTGCTCTCATCCTTAGTAAGTTGATGATTTGTTTTAGAGCCTCTGTTTTTTGGCTTGGTGGAAGGTTTGGCATTCCTCTCTTTTTTGGTGAAGTGCGGAAGTGAAACCTGTAGCCCTTGTCTATTGTTTGTAAAGTCCATTTGTCTCCTGTAATGCAATGCCAGTTGTCTGAAAATAAGGCTAGCTTTCCGCCCAAGGGTGCTTCCAGTTGTTCCCTGGTAGGCGGAATCAGAGCCAAGTCATTGTGTCTGTCCAGTGGAAGTGGTTGTAGTCGTAGCTGTGGCAGCACTTCTCTGGTTGGCAAGTTGCCACTGACGACCCCTGTAGGCACTCCTAGATTGACCTCTGCCTCTTGGGCGTCTATTTCTGCCTCTCTGTGCTCTGGAGGTGTCTGGAAAGGACCAATTCTTCGAAGGCCAATTTCTGCTAAACCTCGGTGGTTGGACCTGCAAAAAATCCTTGACTGTTTGGACAGATTTTGCTTTTTCTTCCACTTTCTTTAGAACCTCCTGTGCAGGGGAGCCAAACAAACTTTGTTTCTCCATAGGAGCATCTAGGTGTTTTGACTTAACATGGTCTGGTAAGGATTGCTCTTTTAACCAGGCATGCCTTCGAATCACTGCTCCAGTCATAGCTGATCTAAAGGAAGCCTCCAGTGCATCATAGCCACATTTTAAAAAAATGATTACTGACCTGCTGAGAATTATGTACCAAATCCTGAAGGGACTTACGGTCTATAGGTTCAGGAGAGGACAGTTTTTTATTTAGCTGGTCTAACAAAAATTCCTGGTACTAAATCATGTGAAATTGACAGTTTAAGGCCCTGGCCGAAGAGTAGCAGATGTGGAAACCTTTTACCCCATCTCTAATATTCTAGATTCCCTTTCAGAGGGAAGAGGGTTTTAGCAGAGGCAGCTGCAACACCTTTAGGGCCCTGAGAAATGGTTTCGGGGTCTGCAACATGAGCCTTATACAAGTGGTAGTGAGTGTCCGGGACCCTGTAATATCTGTCAGGTTTGGCAGGGGCCAGAGGGAGAGAATCAGGGGCAGTACTGGCATCATTATATGCATCATCAACAACCGGTAGTACAGGAGGTATGGCTAAAGGCCTATGCTGTGGTAAATGTAAAAAGGTCCTTAGCCTTTTCCTTGAATCTGAAAAATCCTGGCCCTGCCATTGGAAGTGTTCCCTCATAGAGTGTAGGGTTTCCCCAAAAGAAAATTCTTCAGGAGGGGAAGCAGAAGGAATGGAGTCTTCTGCATCAGAATCCTCATAAGGTGAATATGGGCCTTCCTGATTGTCAGAAATATCTGAGCCATCGGAGGAATAGTCTGTAGAGACAGGCTCCGGTGGTTCAGTCCTAGGCCTCTTATCTGGAGGAGGTTGAGAGGCCCTGTCTGGGTGAGGTTGGGATCCCCTGATCAAAGAAATAAGATCCTCAGCCAGGCTGAGAATCTGGGAACTAGAGGTAGGCCTGTGAGAGGGGCTTTGTAGGCAAGGCCTTAGAACTTTTGGCTGCTTTAGCCCTGGAAAAGGCCTTGATAGACATAGAAGCAGGGGGTCTAGCAGCCCCACGTGTAGGAGTAGAGATGTCAAAAGGGATAGTGTCTGACAAATCCTGGGGGCCTGTTTCTGCAGTAGTAATTTCTGAAGCCGATTCAGCCATGGCCTGTGGCCTCGGTTATCGGTGGCATGCTTTCAAGGGAGAACCGAGGACTCGGTTTCAGCCGAAACCAGACACTGTGGCCTAACCGTGGTTTCAGCCAAAACCGTGGGCCGCGAGTGTCGGTCCTTTTCCTTGTGCTTTTTAGCTAATTGTAGTCGAGTCTCCGGCATTTTATATGCAAAGCGGGACCAAAAACTCTTCTGCAAACTCCGACCGGCGTCTAAGCGTCCGTCGGTTGAAGGAAGCACAGGCTGACAAAGCTGATACGTCGTGGTCTGGGCCTAAACAAGGAAGGCAATAAGAGTGGAAATCCTTATGAGGTATTTGTTTCCCACAAGTTAAACAATTATTTACTTTGTCTGACATTGGCTGAGGCAAGAAAGAGTCCCCAACGGGGTACTTAGCTTTTTTAGAAGTCTTCGGTAGTAGAAATTCTCTGGATCTGACCGACCGGCACTTGCGAACAGCTTCTGCTTCGGGCACCGCGCAGCAAGAAAGACTTAGGAAAATGGCGTCGGCTGATGCCTTTATACCCCAGCAGCTGTGACATCGGGTGAAGTGCGACATCAGCTGAGGCCAGACCCAGACTTTGGAATCCGGCCGACCGAAGGGCTGCCTGAGGCAGGACAACCCATATGTTAGGACTGCAGATGCATCCTTGAAGGACATCATCGATGTCTGTGCAGTGACAGAAGCCTGCTGCAAGCCTACTGATAGCACACCAGCACTACCGGGTTATACCACATATCATGCGTTATGGCCCCAACACCTGGACCAAAACATCAAAGGAGGGGGAGTATCCATATGCAGCACAGACACCCATACGGCCAGGTAACTGACAATGCATGAAGCAGCGGAGACCACCCATGTGCACCTAAGTGTAGTCAAAACTGCTGTACAGTCTGTAGCATGCGACAGACCACACTCTCACACACAAGAACCCCACCCAGACATCCTGAAGACACTGGACAGTATGAATGTCCCACCAAATACCAGACAAGGTACTCACAAAGTACCACAGAGGTGGTAAACCATTATGTATGCAAGGAGTAATCAGGGACCTAGGGACACAAGTCGACAGTAACCTGTCATGTTACACTCACAATGCCAATGTGGCTAGGAAGACTGTCGATATTGGACACTGTATCATGAAAGGATTCACATCTACATCAACAGAGGTCACTGTGCCCCTGTACTGTTCCCTTATCAGACCCATAATCTAGTACAATGACTCATATGGGATGTACCGTACATGACACCTGCAGCAGTTCGGAAGACCTCAAAGGTACCCCACCAAGAGGATAAAGGGTGTCAGATATATGTCATATGCTGCCTGGCTGTAGACACCCCAGCTGAATGCAGTCACAGACTGCCTACACAGAGGCATTGTATGTCTGTTGTACAAGGCCATGTCCAACACAGGAGTAATGGACATGCTCCATCACAGGAAATCAAAGACATTGGAGCTGTGAGAGTGACAGATGTCAACCTCAACACATAATGAAATAGGATGTGCTGGAGGGACAGATGCATAACCCAGAGGCTCCCCACACCCAGAAACAGGATCCCAATCCATGTTAGGCAGAGCCCCTCACTGACACCCCTCAACAGGAATATTGCCAAGTGGATGGATGATCATACATGTACACTGGGGGTCTTCACTGTGTCACGTCCAGACAGAGGCACAGTAAAGAATATCATAAATGGCCATAATAGTCACATAGCAAGGGGCGGCGAAAGACACACACACTCTGGATTGGCTTACTAATGCCCTAGGGTGGATAGCCTAGTACGAACCCATGAACCTATGAAGATACAAATTGTACAGGACACTAAGGATAATCACAAGGCGTACTTAACTGATGGTAGGAACCATGTTGGGAATCCACAGATATGCTCCGAATCGCACAGATATTACAAACAACATACCAAACACACACACATATTGCCAACATACAACCTGACAGGTGCAGTGCAACCCCCCCCAGAATGCAAAATATCTATCCCAGCAGACTGCTGGTCCCCTGACATTGCAGATGCTGAGGTAAAAGCCATCATCTGCAAAGCAAAACACATAGCAGCAAAGGTATGTGATGGTGTCCTGGGCTGAGGCCAACATGGACTCCAAGAATAATGGAATGCCAAATCACACTACTGTCCAATGTCAGCCTTACCACAGGATATGTACCCAAAGAGCAGTGTACAACAACAGTGGTCCTCCACAACAAAGGTGTTGCCTGAATGGATACTACAAACTATCACCCCAGGATCCTGACAAGCTTGGTCTGCACAGCTATGGAAAGGATCAGTATGTACCGCAGACATAAAGCTATCGTGGACCTACTGATACCGGACCCTACACAGTGTGGCTGTCGTAACTGCAGATCCTGCCCCTAAACATGTTTGACCCATTTGAAACAGTCATTAAGGTCATTGATGAGGGCAATGTGGTCCACACAGTGTAGCTGGACCGTGCATATGCTTCCAGACAATACCCTACAAGTTCAGTATGGATATGTTCACCAGCTTAAATATATACCCCTATGTCAGTAGATATGAGTGGCATCCCACAAGGCTTGGTCCTGGGACCCCCCCCCGTTCCGTATATATGTCCCATAGGTACAGGCCAACATGGAAGGACTGTGACTGAACATGTATGCAGAGGAGTACAAACAGTCCACCATATCCGACCCCCAGCTGACACAAGCAACACACAAAAGGGCCACCTAGAAACAGACAACTGGAGCCATAGCCATGTCAGCAAGCTAATTGCAGAACTGTGTATAGACAACCACCGTGGATATACAGTAAATGCCCACAAATTACCACACAGGTGTTAACCCATTACATACCTAACATGTAATGAGAGACCTGGGGACACAAGGTGATAGATATCCTGCACTGGACAAACATGTGGCTGTAGTGTTCGCAGAAACATACCATATACCCACCCAATCATGAAGGTTGTCAGATGTAGATAAGGGGAGGTCACTGTGGCTCTGCAGTCATCCTTCATCAGTGTCACAGTTGACTACAATAGCCCCTGTGGGATATACCTCAGCAGACATCTCCATCAACTGTAAAGTCCACAACAGTACCCCACCAGGAGTAGCAAAGTGCATGAACAGATGCCATGTGTTGCCTGAGTAAACAAACTGCAGCTCCACACACTCTCATACTGCCCAGCCAGAGGCAAGCTGTGCCTGATGTATGAATCCATGTCCAAGCTGGAATCAATGAACATGCTGCACCTTGTACAATCTGAATGGCAGTGAGCTATGCACATGAGAGACCTGAACACCAGCACTGACATACATAGGACAAGCTGTACAGAATGATCCATAACACAGAAGGCACTCCCACTCTTGAGTAAACTCCCAGTACAGGTTAGCCAGAGAGTCACCTATCGACACCCCTCAAGAGGAATCCCGATGAGTGGATGGGAGATGGTAGGTTAACCCTGGGTATCACTGTTATGTCAGAGGTAGACGGAGGCACAGTATACTAACCATGACATATGTCATGGCAAACTCCAGTTACAATGTGTGTCGAAGGACAAACACACTCTGTGACTAGCATCAGAAATGGCCTAGGGAACATCACTAGTGTTTGCCAATGTCCACCTATGTTGTGGAATACACTACTAATGTTGGACAAGCCTGGTGTAGGTAGTCCATATCTGAACATAATGCAACATGGTCATATGTGCACAACTGGCCCCTACACAGTCTGTTGTGCTCACTATGAAGATGTCAAGCAGTGATAGGACTAAAGCCCAGGATACTGTCCACCACAGTGAAAGTACTGAACCAGTACACTATACGGTACTACAGTGTTAGTTCATTATGAAAGGATGTTGACAACTGTATGCAAAGAATCCCATGCAATCCCTGCAGGCACAGTATAATCCCTGTTGTGGCAGACATGAAGCAGTTGGCCAGTTAGTACACAACATGACAACCATAAACGTGAGATATTGTTGAAGTTCACACACACCCAAATATGTGGTGGACTTCAGAGTTCAAATATGGAAAGCTCACACTGGGCATGCTCGCACACTTTGATAAATGAGGCATATGTCAGACAACATGCCATGGAAAGGCTGAACTGGGCATGCTCACACACTTAGGCCATATCTCCATTTAGCAGTTGGCCACACATATCTGGTATTTGTACGTGTCATTCCAGGAACCAACCACAACACAGCAATCTTCCCAGTGCACACAGTAAATGACTACAGAGACATAAGTGATATAGTGGATCACCCTCATATTCAAACATCTTCCACAGATACACAAGTTGTTCATAGGAACAGGGAATGCTATGGCAATAAAGACCTGCAAACAGTATAACAGCACAACAAATATTGTGCATCTGACAATTGAACATATGGGTGTAGAGGTCAATACTAGGCTTGTTGCCCTAGAGAATGACAGCTTAGCCAGAGTGTGCTTGGCATCTGCATCCCCAGTACAGTAGGCTACTGTGCCACTGTAAAGTAGGTCACATAAGGCAATGTGTGAGGCTAGTGAGCTGTGCCTCTGTCAAGCAGGGGCACAGTGGAGATCCCAGGGTTTGAATGTGCTAAGCCACAGCCATGTTGTTGGTGTGTGCTGGAAGAGGGTTGCTGAGGACCTCTAACAGTAAGTGGCCATCAATAACAGACTGAGGGGAGCCCTATCTGCATTGTCTGGACAATTCCACTGTCAACACTGTGTTGTGATGATTATGTGGGAATGAAGTGTCGTGCCGGTACTGTTCACAGATGTCCTCCCTCTGTGGGCTACAGCTCTGCAATGTATTAGCTCACTGTGTCTGTTGGACGGCTCATATTTGACTGGTGTACACCTGACAGGTGTCTTGTTGTGGAGCAGTCATGGGTATATGTGGGATAGCATGATCAATGCAAACCTTACACATGCTCATAGAATGCAATTGTCAAGGATTATGCAGAGTGGCCAGTATAGTCCCCCAGCATGGGTCCTTTGAAGTCGTCCACCCCAGTCTTCACAAGTGTAGAGTCTGCTTGTGCTAAATACAGTTTGTTTGCAGTGACAACCTTGCCTGGGGGTGGGGATGGGATATGGATGTCCAGGGAAAGGTGGGTATGGTCAGATATCAACAATGGTGGTCTACCTCTGGTGTGGAACAGTGAGTACCCATGTTGCAGATGGACAGGTGCAATATGTATTCCCCCATGTGGCTGTGATGAGTGGTTCTGCCATAGCACATGGACCCACAAATTGTAGTGGCAGTAGGGTAAAGTGGTAGAGGCCTAAGTAGTTCTCACACACAATATGCCTGTACCTGATGTTAACAACTGGAATGGTGTATGTGAACACCTGCATATCCCGGCACTGTTCCCAGGGAAGCAAAGTGTGTGTCCTGGATGTGGGTGTGGTGTTCTGGACTGGTTGTGTTGTGTGTTACAGGTCCTGTGGTCATGAAGCATGGTATAGAACATAACCTGCCAGTGTGATGTGCATATCTGACCCTGACATAGGTGGCTGCAAATGCATATATATGCTATCCCCCACCTGACAGGTAGCACAAGATGTACATACCTCTGTAGAAATAAAGATTTCAGCACCCTATAAATACTGCAGGTGCAGACCAGATGCCCAGTAATTCGGTTAGCGCGCTCTGCTTAATGCGTCTCCCTCAAGTGTCATAATATAGGTAGGTAGGAGTTCGAACCATGCAAATGCTCAGTGTGTGTGTGTGTGTGTGTGTGTGTGTGTGTGTGTGTGTGTGTGTGTGTGTGTGTGTGTTTTTGGGTGAGCGGGGTTGATGTGTGTGCAAGTCTGTGCGAGGGAGATGTCCCTTTTGGCAACTGTGAAAGTACTCTACAGGATGCACATTCCCCTATCTAAGCACGGATGATGTCAGCACCCTATAAGTACAGCAGGAGAAGGAAACCTCCCAGTAATGCGAATAGCGCTCTGCTAATGCGTCTGTCACGAGTGTCATAACATAGTTAGATAGGGGTTTGAATCCTGCAACTGCCCAGTGTGTGTGGAGGGGGTTAGTGTGTGTGCAAGTCTGTGTGAGGAAGATGTCCCTTTTGGCAACTGTGAAAGCACTCTACAGGATGCACATTCCCCTATCTAAGCACGGATGATGTCAGCACCCTATAAGTACAGCAGGAGAAGGGAAACCTCCCAGTAATGCAAATAGCGCGCTCTGCTAATGCGTCTGTCACGAGTGTCATAACATAGTTAGATAGGGGTTTGAATCCTGCAACTGCCCAGTGTGTGTGGAGGGGGGTTAGTGTGTGCAAGTCTGTGTGAGGGAGATGTCCCTTTTGGCAACTGTGAAAGCACTCTACAGGATGTACACTCCCCTATCTAAGCACGGATGATGTCATCACCCTATAAGTACAAAAGGAGAAGGGAAACCTCCCAGTAATTCGAATAGCGCACTCTGCTAATGCGTCTCTCTCAAATGTCATAACATAGTTAGATAGGAGTTTGAAACCTACAAATGGCAAGTGTGTGTGTGTGTGTTTGGATGTGGGGAGTTTGTGTGTGTGCAATTCTGTATGAAAGACATGTGATTTTTTGCAATCAGGAGATCACACTACATGATGCACATTACCCTTTCCAAACACTGATGATGTCAGCACCCTATACATACAGCTGGTGAAGAGACACCTCCCAGTAATCCGAATAGCGCACTCTGCTAAAGCGTCTCTCTCAAGTGTCATAGCATAGTTAGGTAGGAGTTTAAAACTTGCAAATGGCAAGTGTGTGTGTGTTGGGATGTGGGGAGTTTGTGTGTGTGCAATTCTGTATGAAAGACATGTGCTTTTTTGCAATCAGGAGATCACACTACATGATGCACATTACCCTTTCCAAACACTGATGATGTCAGCACCCTATACATACAGCTGGAGAAGGGACACCTCCCAGTAATCCGAATAGCGCACTCTGCTAAAGCGTCTCTCTCAAGTGTCATAACATAGTTAGGTAGGGGTTTCAAACCTGCAAATGGCAAGTGTGGGGAGTTTGTGTGTGTGCAATTCTGTATAAAAAACATGTTCTTTTTGGCAATCAGGAGATCACACTACATGATGCACATTACCCTTTCCAAACACTGATGATGTCAGCACCCTATAAGTACAGACGGAGAACAGGAACCTCCTAGTAATCCGAATACTGCGCTTCGCTAATGCGTCTCTCTCACGTGTCGTGACATAGTTAGGTAGGGGTATAAATCCTGCAAATGGCAAGTGCGTGTGTGTGTGGGGGGGGGGGGTAGTAGGGTGTGTGTAATTGCAAGTGTGAGAGAACAGATCCTTTTGGCAAATACTACAATACATCAGATGCTGCATATTCCCCCAGTAAACAAAGGGGATGTCACCACACTATCAGCACAGCCAAACAGGGCTACTTGGCCAGTAATGCCAATAGTGCGCTCTGCTACTGGGTCTATTACCATTGTCAGAATACAGATAGGTATGTTTTGGAAACCCACAACTGCCACATGTGGTTGTGTCACACATTATGACCTTGTGTGGGTCTTTGTGCATAACAATGCATGCCATTGCCTAAACCAGCAATGGCAATGCACACATGATGCATGTGTGTGACACATACACATAAATACCTGTGACCTGCAGTAGTTACCATGTCTGACACCTGCCTCGAGTGGATAAATGGTATTCGCAATGCATAACAATATGACTGTGTCTTACTGTGCAGAGGCATAGCGCGGTATGTGTCTATACAGTGTGGGTGTATATGGTAAAATACCTACAGCAGGGGATACATATCTGGTCTGGGCCATATAGTCTACATGTAGTCGATGTACAGGTGCTGCATGTTCCCACCTGTTGTGGGAGTGGTAACATGTTATTCCACTGCAATTCAGTGACCACATGCTGGGAACCTTTCAACTAGTGTGTTGTAGCTACAGTAATGCTCACGCACAATGTTTGGCTGGATGCAGTCCAGCCATATAAAGACATTTCTTGAGACTGTCATATTGCCAGTGTTGTTATGGAGGATAGGTGGGTTTCCTGTGTATGGGAGGGTTGTGTGTGCCAGGCTATGAACCAGAAGGCAATCCGACACACTGTTAGCTGCACATGAATAGGCCCTGATGCTTTGTGCTGTGCCAACAACCTGGAGGTGTGTGTATCTGTGGTGCCTTGGGATACCACCCCCCTGTCCATGTGTGTTACATGTATGAGGTATAACCTGGCAGTGATGGGTTGCACCTGTGAGCCATGAATCAGGACTCTGGTACTACACAGACATTGCAGTTCACCGTGCTGAGGACAGTGTCCAGTGCATGCATCTTGTGGTGTACACTGCTGGTGTTGTGTAGCATCACTGTTAGTGTCCTATCCTGTGTGATACCCGCGGAGGTGGCTATGTAATCCATGTCCTGCAACATAAGGCACTGTGTGTGTATCAAGGGGCTTCGCCAATATACAATGGCCCATGGGTGTCATGTGCAAGCTGCCCCTCGCAAATCATTGTGGCTTCCCTAGCATGTAAGCACACGTTAACAGCCAGTGGATACCCTATGAATGACATTGGAGATTGAGCAGAATGTAGACATAGAACACCCTTCCTACATATAGTGGTAGCATACCTAGTGGGGGTATGATGGCAACCAAGATCAGGCTCATACTGACCCGTGCCACATGCTGAGAGATCCCTTCTATGTTCCCTATCATGTAGTCCAGGGAGGTATGTCTCAGGTCATCCATAGTGGCATGGTCAATGACTGAGTCATATGTGTCCATGCCTCTGACTGACCTGTATGCATGTGTTTTGTGGTGGACCATAGTGCCCCACAGGCATATCACTGTGACCTTCACCATGTACAGCCTGTTGAGCGGGACCCCACTGCAGCGGCCAAGAGAGGTAACTGACACATCTGTAGCAGGTGTGTTGTGTAGCCCTACAGGCTGTGAGTGTGTGGCACACGGGATGTGTGTGCCATGTGTGGCATGTGCTCTGTTCCGATGTAACGTATGCCTGTGTGCCAGCTGTGGAGGTGTGTGATGCTCAGGCAGGATGCTATTCTGAGTCTCCAAGTATTCCCCAGTGTGTTCAGATTGCTGTCAGTGCGGGTCTATGTCTGACTGGTATTGTAGTCACTGTAGTATGTCATGCCACCTGACAGGGTATGGCATTACTGGGTTCAGAGTGCTCAGTCCCCAGATTGGCTATGTGGTGGCATCCCACACGTGTTGTATGTTCCTGGCCAGGGGTGAGGGTTGACTGCATACATGTGGCAGCTGTGACATTGCCACATGACTCACATAAACCACAACTGGACCATAGAGGTGATTCACAGGTTAGCTTTGCACATGCTACCATAGCAGTGTGATTGCCATGGTGATTACCAACACATAGGTCCAATGGGGAACAACATACTGAAGGTGTGTATGTGTGGGTGTACTGCTACTGATTTCATAGCACTGGCATATATGACTGCACACGTGGGTAAATGCCAGGTAAGACATGTGCAATGTGTCACAGGCAACGTGCATGCGAACAGGACAGACAGTGATGTTCTGTCATGTGTAAACTTGACATGCGTATAGTACGCTATGCAGATGTCACTAGGAGTCCACAGAAGCACTGTAACTCTACATTGCTGGTGGAAGCAGTGTTCCAGGGTACCCCATGCGAACATGCATGCAAACAAAGCTACAGTAAGCAGGGCTGGAAGTAGTCCACTGTACAACAAAGAAGGGGTAACACTAACAGTAGGTAACAGTGCAAATATGTAGGCACTATCAACATGTACCCAGGAATGCACAGCTCAGATGTCCATGGTAGAACTGATATTATGTCATAGTTAATTGCGATTTGGATTACATTGGTACTGTACACATATCAACATGCGCAAACATCCACATTGCATAGTCGTTGTGGACAACTTTCCACCATTACTGTACATGTCCATCATTGCGTATCACTACTTGCATTAGCTTCCCCCCTATGCTACCCATGTATGTGGCTATCTGTTGACATCCTTACCACCGGTATGCAATAATGTGCAGCTGTTACACTTTGATACGTACTATGGGTGTAGATAGCAATTCAGGACAGTCATACGGTTACTGCATCAGGCATGCTGGGATATACACACAGTCATATCAGCACACTGTACTGTTACCGGCATGATACTACTAATACACTTCTATGTAGTCATCCTGTGCCTCAGCAATGTGTTTACCTGTTTCTGCACTGACGATGGAGATTGCAGGAGGTGGCACAGTTTCATCATATGCACAGGGTGTGAATTAGGTATGCCTGTGTCTGCCACTGATACCACCAATTGACATGTGGGTGTATGTGTGTTGGTGAGGGACAGCAGTACAGGGTGGGGCACTGTTGGTGCAGTGTGTGCGTGTATGTGGTAGCCCTAGGTGTTAACATTTCGCATGTGTGTATGCACGCACACAGTTCCACCTCATGGCTGCCATATACAGGCGTTTGTGGACAGCCACAGACTGCACATGGCAGGTCATACAGATCAGTGTCTGTGGGCACGGACATGGTACCTGTGCCTAGCAGGGGTGCTACGGACCATATCCGGTACTAAGCCAGACTGGGTACTGTCATCAGAAGCGGGAGTGTGTTGACTGGACACAGGTCCCTGTTGGGACTGTCCAGAGCCATGTGCACGTGGTCTCCTGGGGCGTTCCGATGACAGCACAGACCCAGCATTGCTGGGGCTGCTGCTGGCACTATGGGGGTGTCCGCGGGCCTGTTGTCATCCGCGCCGACTGCCAGCTGCTGCTGTTGCTGGCATACGGCCACATCAACGCCGCAACCGCCCACCATTGCCCTGGCTCATGGACATGTGGTTGTGGAACTGCTGTAATATGTCCCCACAACGTCTGTCTATGACATTGGTGAAATTACGGATAGCATCCGCGATGTCACACATACTGTCAGTCATGGCTGTGCGACATGCTCTCAGCTCCCTCAGACCCTGTCTGGTGTACCTTTCCATATGCGACTGTGCCTGCATGACAGCCCGAAACATAGCTGAGGTTGACAGACCTCTTTGGGCACGTCTGTCAGAGGCAGTACGCCCAAGGATGCTCCCACGAGAACCCATGGGCAACTGTCTGTGTGGTACCATCGCAGGACCCTGCCCATGGTTGCTGTGTGGGGAAGCATGTTCCACAGATACCACATTACCCTGGTCAATGCCCACTGTATCCTGTCCATCACCTAGGGACAATGGTGACATAGGATGTACTGGCAGGATGACTGTGCACAATGATGGTGTTGACAGCTGTGTACTGTCAAATGGCTGACCAGTGGCAGACCCTGACACACCTTCCTGTGCCATTACACATATATCATCATTATCAGTACCTGTGGCACCAGATTCAGGTTCCCTGCTGCAGGACACCAGAGCAGCACCAGAACCTGTGGGAGGAAGACAGGAAACACAGTTTACAGTGTCCACACAATGTTACCAGTGATGCACACATGCACACGTGGACACATGCACACATGGACACAGGCACACATGCACACATGCACACTTGCACACATGCACACTTGCACACGTGCACACTTGCACACGTGCACACATGGACACATGCACACGTGCACACATGCACACGTGGACACAGGCACACATGCACACGTGGACACAGGCACACATGCACACATGCACACCCCGCAGTATACACACAGAACACTACTGAGTTACACTAGTATTACTAGCAGTATCAGGACTATTATAGGTATTGTTAAAACACACTCACCAGCATGGATGGCCTGCCTTGCTGTAACACCGGAGGGACCTGCAGAGATGAGGAGATTAATGTTAGTGGGCACAACTGTGCCATTGATACTGCATATGATACAGTGCAGTAGTACACCAGTTGCCTTTCACACGTCAGCTGCTGATATTGCCAATATCACACCTGCACAATTACATACTATGTTGACAGCTACATACCACGGACACACCTTACACATGCATAAACTAACAGTGTACAGAACAGTCAAGTGTACATATGGCATATTACCTGCATGCTCCATGTCGTGCTGCTGTGTGGATCCAGACTCCATCATGATGCAGGTGTACTGCTGTTGTTGTTCCGGGGCTGGAGCCACAACACTTAGGAGTAGCCCCTCCAGTCTGGTGAGGGGGGGTGTGGCCACCCCACCTCCTGTGGCAACCTGTTGCCTGTGGATATCCGACGCACGCTGACAGACATTTTTGATTAAATCACTGCAGTGATGTCGTACCTGCTCATATGTCCTATTATGCGTGCCAATGTCATTTACCCTACGAACAAGGTCTTGCCACAGTGCAGCCCTCTCCTGCTGATTCTGGCTGGTGCGGGAAAACAGTATTTCATAATCCCGCACCAGGCTCTGGTGTATCTCCTCATCTTCTGCTGCAGAGTAGGCGGGATTACGCTGATGTGCCATCTCCCTGGAAGAGAACACAAACAGGATATCAGCAGACTATGTCAGCAATATATGGCACACATACTATACATGATACTCAACTGTAGTGAAATACTACTACTCCCATATGTAGCATGTGTGTGTCTCTTGGTGGATACACAAGTACATGGCCACATATCAGTGCTCAGCCAACACCTGTGCAACAATACCTGCCACATTCCATACAACATAGTAGCATGCCCCATCGGTCAGCACACTGCGACAGGTCCAATGCACAACCTCACTCTGGGGGTTCATACCAAGGTACTGTATGTGGAACGCCATCCACTAGTGTGATCTGGACACAAGTTACTCGGCCTGGATATACATATCCCACCACCACCACCACCAGCACAGTAGACTACTTTGATATGTATGTGATTAGACAGTTATTCACTTGTTAGGACTGAGATGGTATCCATGCAGCCCACTGGGCCAGTGGAAACCACAACCCACACTGCTGACCCCTTTGCGAATGCTTCCCATGGACATCCCAAAGATTGCATGGAACATGCACACACATTTCTAACCCAGACCCTATGCACAAAGGTTAGGCATCCTGTCCAGTGGACCCCAGCCAAAGGCAGATTGTATAACAATAGAAGGAGGCTACTGCAGGACAGAGCAGATTCACATTAAGGGAAGGCATCTGTGGTCAGCACTGGTAATAAGCTACGGTCTCTCATAACAACATCCACGGCCTACTCTGGGAGGGAAATGGCCACGAACACTATAGATAACCACAAGGCCTTCTTCAGTTATGTTACACATATGGACCAAACACCTCAGATATGCTCTGAGTTAATACACACCTACTTGACATTCACTGAACACACAGATATTGGCAACATTCTTGCAGACAGGTTCGGTGCATGTATCCCTCCTTCTCCCCCACAAGTAGAAATACTTATCACAGCTGAATGTAACCTCCCTATCATCTCACATGTCCAGGTGAGGGCCGCCCTCAGCAAAGCAGAACACACAGCATCAATGTGACCTGATGGTATCCCTGGATGTGTGCTACGTGAACTCCAAGAGGACATACAACCACATATAAGACTGATATTTAACCTTGGCCGTACTACAGGACATGTACCTGAACACTGGCATACAGCAACAGTGGTCCCACTCCACTAAGGAGGCACCTCTACTGACCCTGGGAACTACCACACCATAAGCTTAACCAGCCTGGTCTGCAAAGCTATGGAATGATTCAGTATGGGACGCATATACAGCGATATTGGGTACCTGCAGACACTTGTTCCCGGCCAGTTTGCCTTTGTGATGGGCTGATCCTGCCTTCTGAACCTGGTTGACCTTTCAAAACAGTCACTACAGCCATTGATGAGGGCAACGCAATCCATACAGCCTACCTGGACTTGCCTAAGGCCTTCAACACAGTACTCCACTCAGGCATCATAGACAAGCTCATTAGCTTACATGTTACTACATATGTCACATGATGGGTTGCACACTGGTTGACATACAGAATCCATAATATCGATATTGTAGGAGCCATGTCAGACTCAATGCCAGTCACATGTGGTATCCCACAGGCCTCTGTATTAGGACCCCTCTTGTTTGGCATTTATTTCTCAGATGTAAAAGTGAACATGTGCGGGTTGTGGATGACAAAGGTCCCAGATGACTGCTAACTAAGCGCAATAGTCGTTACACCAGCTCACACACACATCCTACAGACAGGTCTCACTGCAACAGAAAACTGCTGCCAGGATCATGGCCTAACACTGAATGACTTGTAATGTATAGTCATCCCCTTTTGGTGGAAATACGTGCACACAACATATCACATGGACATACCTATAGATACAGACCTATGACACATATGGAGGGTTTACAGCATGCAGACTATTAACCTGTTACTTTACATTACCTGTGTTTGTCGCAGATGGTTGCGTTACCGCTACTACTGCTTCCTGCTGCTGCTGGCACGGCTTGCTACTGTCACTGCTGACAGTGTGTCTACCGTGTGTTGTTTTTTTTTTTTTCCTCTGTCTCTGTCTGTCTCTCTCTCTCTCTCTCTCTATCTGCCTCCAGACAGTGCAATGAACGTATTGCATGTGTGGAGTGTGAGTACAGGATGCTTTTGTAGGTATCTGCATAAGTCCATGTGATGGCCTCTGCACCAATTGTAAGCCAGCATTTGCTAATTGCATGCAGCCAGTTGTGTACTGATTGCAGTTCTCACTGCGATTTCAGGACAGTGCTATAAAAGGGTATGTGAGATAGGCATTGCCCTTTCAGATTGTAAGGGCGGGGACCATGCTGGTATGCTGTGGACACTGTTCTGTGAGTGTAAAGGTTAGTATCTCTCTCATGATTCAGGCTGTGTTGTAGATTCACATTTCTCCATTCCTCTCTCCTGTTTCCTGTAGTAAGTGTGCATGCACACTAACACCTAACTATATATATATATATATATATATATATATATATATATATATGTAAATATACATACATTTATATATGTACATTAACTGACATTATTACCTACTAGCTACCAACTAGCATGGCTGTTTCTGTTCACACACTACTATTATGGAAATCCACTTGTTTTGACAGTAAGTATAAATGACATGCTTTGTGTACTACACATCCTATATTCCCTTTACATTCATTCCTACTATTACATGATATATTTATTTTAGCACAATGTTCTTGTATAAGAGTCATGGCTTAGTGGTTGGTCATGCAGACTACTGTTTCCAAGGTCCTGGGTTCGGGACTGAGAGTGGGATTTTATTTTGCTTTTGAACTGACTACAGGACCTATCAATCAGAGTGACTAAGGCACTTTTAAGCAGTTGTAACTGGGTTAGCGCTGGTTTGCGTGGAGCTCCCGCATGTGCACTGGCGTTCAGCTCCGTGCACACCCGCTTACAACCGCTTAACAGTGCTTACTCTGGCGCACACCCGCACTATTTTCTTTGAAAGAAATGAAAATGGGGAGACAGGAAAGTGGTGAAAAAGGGGTCACAAAGAGGGTAAGACAGTAGGGAAACAAGCTTGGGATTTGCAGGAGGGATGTAGGTAAGGCCCATAGCTGCCCATTTCTTCATCAGCAACAGCTGTGCATATGTATGTAATTTGGTGTGACATTTGAAACCTTCCACCCCTGAGAGAGGTGTCAGGACAACAATAATACTTGTTGTACAGCCAATTGTAATTGATAGTTTCCATGTCCAGCAGACATGTGTGCGGAATGGGCAGCTATGTATGGGGCATAATTATTTTGTGGGTACAGAGTGCCCTTTTTTTTTTTTTCAGGTGAGAGTGGTATGTCAGGTGAAGGAAGTCGGTATAGCTGGGGAGGTAGGTTGGGTAGGTCAACAGACAAGACAAACAAGACGCATACAGAGGCGGTGTATGACACGTGTGGGGCGGTTACACAATTGACGGGGATGGATGTTTGGATATCCAGAGCCCATGAGCCCACAGATGGCAACAGTGGAACTGATATCCCCACCCATGGGCAGTTGCCACTGTTCCTTCACTGCCCAGGATGGGGCTGTGCTGGGAGCTGTGCAGGCCGGGCAACAGGCATGCCCGTAAGTTGTGCCACCTGTGCCTCAAGCTGGCATAGGGGCCCAAGAACAGAGTCCCAGATCTCCCTACGCACCACAGTCTGGAAGCTATGGAGTGTGAGTGGTGGTTCTCCTCCGGCCACGCTTGCAGAGGCGGGACGAGCCCCATCCCCTGCAGCGCTTCCACCTGCAGGCGGCACAGGGCCACCAGAGGTGGGTCCAGACTGGGCACTAGTGCCAGGTGCACTCGCCAGCTGAGGTGGGAGAGGTGGGTCCGCTGGAACCTGCCTTCCCTGTCATCCTATGTTTTGCATTATGTCATGACAGTTTGGGTTAGTAACATACAATACCATTCGCAATTAGTTGTAACAGCATGCATTAGTATTCCCATTAACCAAACACCCAGATATTCACACCATTGAACAGCGAGCATAACACATGCATAATTTGAACAGCAATACACAGTCCAACAACATGCAGGGTTGATTGATGGCAACAGGCCATCAGGTTTGGATGTATGAACAGGGCAGATGCATCAACGGACATGCAGATATTTATGACCCAACACGACAAATGTCCAGGGGTGTTAATTGTGATTGCACATACCATTTTCACGTGGAATGGGTTATATGTGGTTATAGGGTGGGGTGAAGAAAATAATATTAACACCTTCGAATACCAATACATATGCTGTACATTTCTAATAGCTACAGATATATACACACTACTGTTCTAACTACAGTTTCCTATATGATAACTACTTCAATTTGGTGATAGCACTGTTACTGCTACATCAATATACATTTTATTGTTCTTCATACACATTCATATCTGGCTTTGTTCAGCTACATCATCCTGCTACATTTGCTTTATATAGCTATAGACAACTGTGGATGTTTGGTATGTCATACAATCATACTATCTGCATATTGCAGACTGAGAGCAACATATCCAGATTTTGGGATACACATTCCAGCTGCAGCAACACTTTGAACACATTTCACTGTTTGGTTCTGCTTCTCACATTCATTTCATTCTGTACTGACTGCAGTATACTTTATTCAGGGGTTATTACTACTTTATTGGTGGATTCATAACTCTTTCTCACACTCTCTCACTTGTTTTCATTTTACTATTCAGGATGGTACTTACTTCTAGGCTTTATTGACATGTTTTACCTGTAGTTATTACAATCCTATCCAGCAGTCTCACTTCTGTCATGTTTCAGTATTTCAACAGGGGTATATTTCACATATGTGATTTGCTCATCTTCTGCAGCTGTACTTTTCAGCCTGCTGCAGGTTGTGTACTATTATATTACAGGTGGGGCATCTTTATTTCAGACATTTTCATTTTTCTGTTTGGATTACAGACTGCAACACACTTTTGTAATCAAGCAATACTTGCAAACACTCTTACACTGTTACTTGCACATTTTATTACTTAGTGACTACACTGCACTCTTTTGCTGTCATACTTTTATATTTCTTTACAGTTACTGGGAGAGGATTACTGACCTGCCTGGTGGCGCAACCGCACCAGCCTATCGCCATAGGCTCTGTGGTTCGCAGAACGGACACCTGCAGCTGTAATATAAATGAAGTAATATTGGAATACACATCTCCATGATATCAGCTAGTTTAATTTCTTACATACATAATTAAATGTAACTTACTCAGTAGTGGGGCATTGGGCATTTGCCGGGCCTCCTGGATCCAAAGGTTCAATTGGTCCTGCTTACATCTCTTCAGGTCCACATGGTGGTGACGGACCTGCTCACCAGTCCTTGGAATCCCTGTGGCACTGGTGAGATCATGAGCCAACCAGTCCCACGCCTCAGCCCTATATGCTCCCCACAGGACCTGGCCCTGCATGAGTTGGGCCTCATGATTGTGAACTAGGAGCCAGACCATGTATCTGGACTCCTCAACGCCCCACCTCTGTGCTCTAAAGCAACTACCCTCACCTACTCCTGACATTCTGGCTGCAAGTTAGTTCTACAATCGTTTATGCTTTGTATTCCCGCCTATGAGGCTTATATATGCCGTTTTTCCCCGCACATATCTGTGATTGGCCATTTTGGAATTGTATCAACTTCACAAAACATGCTTTGTCATGCTCCACTTTGTATTCATTCCTATATATTTGCTATTACTGCATTTCTAGGTACTGCTGTCATGGCTTAGTGGTTCAGTACCTTGACTATGGTGCATAGTATCCTGGGTTCGAACCTGGCCACTGCTTTTTATTTTTTATGACTGTCTAGGCAGGCTAGGGAGTGTGTCTGTGTAAAGGCAGTTTTGATACAGCTTGCTCAACGTTGCCCGTCGGTTAGCTTGTTGGCGCGATGCGCAGCTCCGCGCAAATGGGGTACGCTGGTTTATGCTTCATTTGGCTGTTAGCACGCATATTACGCTCAGCTCAGCTAGAGGCACACAGTTCCAGCGTGTTAAACCACTGCTCACCTACGGGCACTCATTTTACACCTGTTAAACCACTGCTCACCTACGGGCAGATGCACTTACCTTGTTAAACTGTAATTCAGCTATAGGCACATCTCACATTTTGTATTGTTTTGTGATCTCACATTTCTTCAAAATAAATGGACTATTTCATTACATTTTACATAAACTATGATTTTATATGTGTACATATTTGTCAGGGACTTGTTTCATGCTTATTTTACTAAAAATAAAAATTGATGTTATGGGGGCTCGAACCATGAATGCCTGCTCTTTAGCCGACGTGTCTACCGCTACGCTGTTGCTTCTTGGCTTACTTTGCATATTTAGTTCTTATATCCTTTTCCACTGACTGCTAACTGTGGCTAAGCTACGGGCACGCCCGCACAAACGAGCGCACTCACGGGCAAACATCTTTACGATTTAAAAAAAATATATAACATGTTCATTTATATATTTTATGTTCATAGTCTGTGGGGGCATGTGTTGTGTTGTGTTTATTCACATTTCCATGGCCTCTGTCGTGGGTGTTTACTTTGGGCTATTTTACTCTTCTGGGGGCGTGTCCGCTTGCAGGGCTCTGCCTATGGACACGCCCCCTACTGTCTTCCACGGACCGTGTTAGCCTTAGGTGTGATTCAGCATGCCCTCATGCATATGCATGACATGCTGACGTCACACCGTTTAACTGCAGCCTCCGTGTAAGCCATGTATCTCTTACACGGAGGCTTTGTGAATCCTGCCCAATGTACCAAACACAATATACAAATAAAATAAATCACAATAAGTTTTCTGCACACAGCACTGCCTTAAGGTTGCAGACAAAAGACAAACATGGCATTTACATATTCTATTTTGACATGCTTTTGCAGTTACTTACATATGTAATCACTAATGCTTTAAACATACAGACCTTAAGACAATTTAATGTGATGAGATAAACAGAGCAACATATATATATTCGAAAGACATGCATCTGGAGCATTTCTCCCCGGGCCTCCGCTGAAAACAGGCTCTGTGGAACCTAGTCGGACATTCCCGGTCAACAAATGTTAAATAAATAAATAAATAAATATACACATAAAGATACAAAGTTTTATATATATATATATATATATATATATATATATATACACACACACACACACACACACACACACACACACACACACACACACACACACACACGTGTGTGTGTGATATAAATTAGATCCCATTCCAAATAAATGTTGTCTCCAGGAATAGGTTTAAAATATATTTCCTTTGCCTTCTAAGATATTTGGCAGCTGCACAGGATAGTGACAGTATTAAGAAAGAAATAATAGTATTGTTTTATATCTGTGAAGTGTACTGTAGACTTCCACCTTGAAATGATTAAAACATTTGAAATATTCCGGGGAATAATGTAGTCATAACGTATTAAAGTTATTTTATTTAGCATTAAACTGTTAGCAATATATGTAAATGCAGAGTCTGCATTGCCTGTCTGGGTGACATGTCAGGCAATCAAAACACCATTTCTAGTTAGCTCAGTTGTAATAGATGGATGAAGCCCAGACCGTAGCACAACTTATCCAAGTTTGACTAATGGCTTGGGTGCCTTCTGGAGTTGGGCATGGGGAAGTGAGGACTGATGCGGATTTTCTGTCCCACTTCTCTTTGGGGGAGGAAACATGGTACATGTCTGCATGCTCATTCCCATTGTAGAATCTAAAGTGGTAACCAGTGATCCAACAAGAACACTGGTTTTAAGGGAAAGAGGACAGTCTTGAAGGTTTATGTAACTCATAAAAATGACTGACATGGTCTTGGTAATGACCTCTGCATGCCAAACCCTGGAGTGATTATAAGCATGTGCAGAGGGATTAGGAATTTAAAACAATAATCCATGTCCTCGAGTAGGTGACAGCTCATCTCTCAAATATTTGACTCTAACCTTCTGGAGAATCAAAAGGGCTGTACAGGGTAGTGGACAGACAAGAGCCTAATAACCACTAAAGTGGGGATAAAATAGCCAAAAAATATCTGTCAGCAGATAAAAACACAGGATTTTTGGTATGTCCAGTCACAAAATCAAAATATGCATTATCTGGGTTTGCAAACTACAAGACTGTATGCTGTAGCACATATAATTGTATTGTGTAATAATATGAATGAATGGTATACCCTTGCACATTGTTACTTGCTCATGTAAGCACATAAAAGTGGGTGATTTGTACAGAAATGACATTAGCATGTGACAGCAGAGACTTATGTGACTTATGTGGCTTTTGTCTGTCCATTATTAAGTAATAGGCCTCAGGCATCAAAGATTCATACAGTCAGACCTCTCAAAAGTACTGATGATCAGCAATTGTCCTCAGCTTAGCACCGTACATTTGTACTGGAAAATCATTAAAGGGAAAAGTTAGAAAGTAATGAGACACATTTCAGTTTCAGTAAATCAAAATAGCAGGACTGAGCGAAAGCAAGTGTAACACTTAAAGTTCAAAGTACTTTATTATCAATAATTAATAAGATAAGCGCTTTCGCTGTGTAGCTTCATCAGATCTTACGTTCATTCTAAGATTCCACATCTTATATATACACAGGTTTTAAACAATTAATCAATCAAGTAAGTTAATTGGTATGATTATTTAAAGAAGCAGGCAGACATCAAAGACCCAGCTTAATATAGAAATCTGATAAAGATAAAACCATTTAAAAACAATCTCATATATAAAGTATACATAGGAAACACATATATAAAAAAGTTATATATAAAAAATATATATAAAAACATATCAGTTAGTACATATATATTTGTAATTAAAATAGATATTAGTGTGAGAAAGATTCTATAGACAAGTATGCTTAATGTCTAACATATAAAATTTCATATATATGTATGTATAAATTAATATAATGTCTTATAAAATAAAGTAACCACATTACATGTGGTAACTAAATCTATGACGTAATGACATGGTAGTGATATAAAAGACAATTTGTTTACAGAGATAGAATACCTATTTCTAGGGGTTTATCTAATGTTTCTACGCTGTCTTAATTTTGGCTTGATAGAGGCCCTATCATTGAGGCCTAATCCTTTATCTGATCTTAGTAGAATTATCCATTCAGTTTCCTTACTCTCTGTATATATCTTAATGTCACCCCTCTAGAGTTGGGAGTAATTACTTCAAGTACCTTGAACAAAAATCTATGTGTGTCGTCATTTAATGCTACATGCTTGGCAAGGGCATTATGTAATGTACCTTTCCTTATGTGATATACATGTTCCTTATCCTATCCTCAGTGGTCAATTTGTTTTACCAACATAGAAGGATGAACATAATTGACAAATAGCTAGGTATATCACATGAGAAGTCATGCAGTTGGCTTCAGCTCTTATATTAAAACTTTCTGTTGATCAGGATGAAAGAATTCTGTCTTACTGTCTATGTAACAACAGAAATTACAGCGACCACAGCGTCTTGTGCATCCATTCTGTATAGATTTCCTATCAAATTTAGGATGGCATAACATTCTTTTTAAGTTGTGTTTATTCTTAAAGATAAACCTCGGTGTTTCTCCTACTATCTGTTTAATTTCTTCATCTATCTGTAATATACCCCAGTGTTTGTCTATAATCTGCTTAATCTCTATATGATCAGATGAAAAGAAGGTGGAGAATTTAGTGAAAGATTCACTCATATTTTGTTTCTCATTATAGCTAGCACTGTTGGATCCAAAGTATGGCATAGCTGAAGTGGAGCGTAAATTGTGCACCGTCTATCTTAGAATGTATTTCCTCGACTTTATATCCTCTGTTTAATAGTCTATATTTCAAATCATTTATCTCAGTGTGAAATCCTCTTCCATTGGATTCAGTCTGGAAGCTCTAATAGCTTGTCCTTTCACAATATTTCTAAAGACAAAGGAGGGTGCATACTGGATCTTAGAAGCAATGAGTTAACATAACATGTTTTACGATGAACTCCAGTGTTAATTAAATTATTATGTAGCCTCTCTATATAAGTCTAGAAACTCAATTCTATCATCTGAAAACTTCATGGTAAACTTAAGACATGGTATTAAATTGTTCATGATTAGGTATGTGGATTCAAGTTGTTGGGGTGTCCCTTTCCAAAGAATAAAGACATCATCCACAAAACGTCTGTAAAATATCACGTTTCTCAAAGAAATTTTGTAGAAATAATGTATGTTCTTCCCAATGTGCAAGAAACATATTGGCGTAGCTGTTGGCACAAGATGTACCCATGGCTACACCATCTTTCTGTCTATAGATGTTATCCTTGAACATAAAGACATTATTTTCTAAGACTAATCCCAAAAAGTGAACTATTAAGTCAATAAGTACATTGGTATAGTCACTGTGATTTTTCAGGTACTGTAATGTATAATTCAAGCCCAGTTCATTGGGAATCACTGTGAACAGTGACTGTATGTCAAATGTGACAAATAAATAGTCTTTAGTGATTGTTTTGTCTTGAATACACTCATAAAATTCTGTAAGGAATTGTTTAGTATCTTTTAGTACTATTTTATTTTTATTTAGTACAGCCCTCAGATGTTTTTCTACAAATACTGATAGATATTCTGTGACCCAACCTCGTCCAGAAACTATTGGTCTCATGGGTGGGTTCTTATTATCCTTGTGTATTTTCGGCTGTCCTTGAATAACTGGTATAGTAGGTGTTAGAATATTAAGATAGTCAAATAATTCCTTGTCAATCAGTTTACTTTTGAAAATATCCTCTAGCATATTCTTCACATATCTTATAGTTTCTATAACATCGTCTTTTGTTATTAAATCATAGAATTTGTCCTGCATCAATTCTGTCATTGCTCCGATATAATTTTGCATATCCATAACAACAATGCTGCCTCCTTTGTCAGCTGGTCTAATAACTATAGTAGCGCCTTCCTGTAATTGTTTTAGACTTACTCTTTCTTTATAAGTTGAATTATCTCTCCTTTTACATATTTTTGCTCTACTCTATCTGCATAGTATACATGTAACTCATCTTCAGTTAACTTCAAATATGCCTCAACGAGTGGGTGATGGGTTGGCACGAAATCACTTAGTCTCTTAAATGTGAATGCTTCTGTTTTAGAAGTATTGCTAGTTTGGGTTTTATATAACAATTTTAGCATGACATTTCTGCAAAATATTTTCAAGTCAATGACTGTGTCTGTTAGTTTACTGTGACTTCTTGGAATAAAGTTTAGACCCTTGCTTAACAATTGAATACCTTCATAAGTTAGTGTCTTACTTGATATATTGTGCACTAATTCTTGTGCGTCCACATTTTCTTTAAAGTTTGGTTGGATGGAATGTCTCCTGAAAATTTCCTCTTCTGCCTCCCACGACTCATAGACCTCGACCTCTGTGGGCCTTTGTCCATACATATCGGTAGAGGAAAAACCAATTCAGCATTTGTTTTATTGCTAGATTTTTCTGTGGTTTTAACCTTTGGTCTCACTACAGCCTCAGAGTCTCAATTCATATGAGGTGTCTTGTCTTTAACTATGTGAACATTAGGATATAAATTAGTGTCTAAGATCACACTGGGGTGTATGATGTGTATAACATCTATTGAATCTTTACAGTGGGGTTTATCAGTTACATCGATTGCTACATTCTCTATACAAACATCATAATTTAATTCTGTAATCTCATCAGCAGAAGGTATACTCTGAACATTTAAAGTCGACATATTACTATTCCCAGCATTATTGTTTGGAGCATTTAAAGTACACATATTCTTCTTAACTTCATTACTAATATTGTCACATAAGATAACATTCTCTACATTCCTTTTATTCACATATTGTGAACTATTCATAGCATTATCATTGTTCACCATTGCATTATGTTCATTCTGTCCATGCCCTGGTCTGGGCCAAGTAAAGACATGGCTTTGTCTAAAATCATTAATGTCTCTTTTAGCTTTATTCCTTTTTTGTTGTAGTAGCTTCCTTTCAAATGCTAAAACACAGTCCAGTAAGTTCTCCAGTAGTGGTTGAACCAGAACATCAGCAAAGTCTCTATATAACATTTGTTGCTTCGCATTTATGCTTTCTATCAATTTACTTTCTTCTGGTATAAAAAAGTCTATTAAAAGTCTAAGATAATTCCGACTCACCTCTATATTAAGTCTCTGCCATTTCACTAGCAATTTGGGGTAATCCTTGCCCTGACTAGGCATTGTAAAAACCCTTAAGCCTCTTGGAATAATGTTTTGATCGAGGCGAAACTGAAAATGTATTCTCTGTGTTTGCAGGCGTTTCAGCTTCATGAAATCCTTTTCAATCCCCTCTAGTAGTATATGCAGCCTTTCCGAGTCAACTGCACCTTCATTCACGTCATCATTAGCAGTCACATTCTCAAAGAAGCAAGAAGCGTTAGTAACTTCATTGAGGTATTGTTTAAATCTGCGTTGCAGTACCTCACCCCCACGGTCTTCACCTCTTGGTCGCATTACCTCACTCCCTCGGTCTTCACCTCTTGGGATGTAGTCCAATTCGATGTCAGTCATATTATGCAAAACACTTGTCCCAGTTAGCAGCAAAGCAAGAAATATAATGTATAAAACAAGTAATGGAGGCTGCTTCTATGCTGGTAAACGCTCGTGCAAGCAGTATAAATTAAAGTTATAGTAAATCAAAATAGCCGGACTGAGCGAAAACAAGTGTAACACTTAAAGTTCAAAGTACTTTATTATCAATAACTAATAAGATAGCGCTGCTGTGTAGCTTCATCAGATCTTACATTCATTCTAAGATTCCACATCTTATATATACACAGGTTTTAAACAATTAATCAATCAAGTTAATTGGTATGATTATTTAAAGAAGCAGGCAGACATCAAAGACCCAGCTTAATATACAAATCTGATAAAGATAAAACCATTAAAAACAATCTCATATATAAAGTATACATAGGAAACACATATATAAAAAAGTTATATATAAAAAATATATATAAAAAACATATCAGTTAGTACATATATATTTGTAATTAAAATAGATATTAGTGTGAGAAAGATTCTATAGACAAGTATGCTTAATGTCTAACATATAAAATGATATATATGAGATTGTTTTTAAATGGTTTTATCTTTATCAGATTTGTATATTAAGCTGGGTCTTTGATGTCTGCCTGCTTCTTTAAATAATCATACCAATTAACTTACTTGATTGATTAATTGTTTAAAACCTGTGTATATATAAGATGTGGAATCTTAGAATGAATGTAAGATCTGATGAAGCTACACAGCCAAAAGCGCTATCTTATTAATTATTGATAATAAAGTACTTTGAACTTTAAGTGTTACACTTGTTTTTGCTCAGTCCTGCTATTTTGATTTACTATAACTTTGATTTATACTGCTTGCACGTGCATTTACCAGCATAGCAGCAGCCTCCATTACTTGTTTTATACATTATATTTCTTGCTTGGCTGTTAACTGGGACAAGTGTTTTGCGTAATATGACTGACATCGAATTGGACTACATCCCAAGAGGATAAGACCGAGGGCTTGAGGTAATGCGACCAAGAGGTGAAGACCGTATTGCAAAGCAGATTTAAACAATACCTCAATTAAGTTACTAACGCTTCGTGCTTCTTTGAGAATGTGACTGCTACTGATGACGTGAATGAAGGTGCAGTTGACTCGAAAGGCTGCATATACTACTAGAGGATTGAAAAGGATTTCATGAAGCTGAAACGCCTGCAAACACAGAGAATACATTTTCAGTTTTGCCTCGATCAAAACATTATTCCAAGAGGCTTAAGGGTTTTTACGATGCCTAGCCAAGGCAAGGATTACCCCGAATTGCTAGTGAAATGGCAGAGACTTAATATAGAGGTGAGTCGGAATTATCTTAGACTTTTAATAGACTTTTTTATACCAGAAGAAAGTAAATTGATAGAAAGCATAAATGCGAAGCAACAAATGTTATATAGAGACTTTGCTGATGTTCTGGTTCAACCACTACTGGAGAACTTACTGGACTGTGTTTTAGCATTTGAAAGCAAGCTACTACAACAAAAAAGGAATAAAGCTAAAAGAGACATTAATGATTTTAGACAAAGCCATGTCTTTACTTGGCCCAGACCAGGGCATGGACAGAATGAACGTAATGCAATGGTGAACAATGATAATGCTATGAATAGTTCACAATATGTGAATAAAAGGAATGTAGAGAATGTTATCTTATGTGACAATATTAGTAATGAAGTTAAGAAGAATATGTGTACTTTAAATGCTCCAAACAATAATGCTGGGAATAGTAATATGTCGACTTTAAATGTTCAGAGTATACCTTCTGCTGATGAGATTACAGAATTAAATTATGATGTTTGTATAGAGAATGTAGCAATCGATGTAACTGATAAACCCCACTGTAAAGATTCAATAGATGTTATACACATCATACACCCCAGTGTGAACTTAGACACTAATTTATATCCTAATGTTCACATAGTTAAAGACAAGACACCTCATATGAATTGAGACTCTGAGGCTGTAGTGAGACCAAAGGTTAAAACCACAGAAAAATCTAGCAATAAAACAAATGCTGAATTGGTTTTTCCTCTACCGATACGTATGGACAAAGGCCCACAGAGGTCGAGGTCTATGAGTCGGGAGGCAGAAGAGGAAATTTTCAGGAGACATTCCATCCAACCAAACTTTAAAGAAAATGTGGACGCACAAGAATTAGTGCACAATATATCAAGTAAGACACTAACTTATGAAGGTATTCAATTGTTAAGCAAGGGTCTAAACTTTATTCCAAGAAGTCACAGTAAACTAACAGACACAGTCATTGACTTGAAAATATTTTGCAGAAATGTCATGCTAAAATTCTTATATAAAACCCAAACTAGCAATACTTCTAAAACAGAAGCATTCACATTTAAGAGACTAAGTGACTTTGTGCCAACCCATCACCCACTCGTTGAGGCATATTTGAAGTTAACTGAAGATGAGTTACATGTATACTATGCAGATAGAGTAGAGCAAAAAAGATGTAAAAGGAGAGATAATTCAACTTATAAAGAAAGAGTAAGTCTAAAACAATTACAGGAAGACCCTACTATAGTTATTAGACCAGCTGACAAAGGAGGCAGCATTGTTGTTATGGATATGCAAAATTATATCGGAGCAATGACAGAATTGATGCAGGACAAATTCTATGATTTAATAACAAAAGACGATGTTATAGAAACTATAAGATATGTGAAGAATACGCTAGAGGATATTTTCAAAAGTAAACTGATTGACAAGGAATTATTTGACTATCTTAATATTCTAACACCTACTATACCAGTTATTCAAGGACAGCCAAAAATACACAAGGATAATAAGAACCCACCCATGAGACCAATAGTTTCTGGACGAGGTTGGGTCACAGAACATCTATCAGTATTTGTAGAAAAACATCTGAGGGCTGTAGTAAATAAAAATAAAATAGTACTAAAAGACACTAAACAATTCCTTACAGAATTTTATGATTGTATTCAAGACAAAACAATCACTAAAGACTATTTATTTATCACATTTGACATACAGTCACTGTTCACAGTGATTCCCAATGAACTGGGCTTGAATTATACATTACAGTACCTGAAAAATCACAGTGACTATACCAATGTACTTAGTGACTTAATAGTTCACTTTTTGGAATTAGTCTTAGAAAATAATGTCTTTATGTTCAAGGATAACATCTATAGACAGAAAGACGGCGTAGCCATGGATACATCTTGTGCCAACAGCTATGCCAATATGTTTCTTGCGCATTGGGAAGAACATACATTATTTCTACAAAATTTTTTTGAGAAACGTGATATTTTACAGACGTTTTGTGGATGATGTCTTTATTCTTTGGAAAGGGACACCCCAACAACTTGAATCCACATACCTAATCATGAACAATTTAATACCATTTCTTAAGTCTACCATGAAGTTTTCAGAGGATAGAATTGAGTTTCTAGACTTATATATAGAGAGGCTACATAATAATTTAATTAACACTGGAGTTCATCGTAAAACATGTTATGTTAACTCATTGCTTCTAAGATCCAGTATGCACCCTCCTTTTGTCTTTAGAAATATTGTGAAAGGACAAGCTATTAGAGCTTCCAGACTGAATCCAATGGAAGAGGGATTTCACACTGAGATAAATGATTTGAAATATAGACTATTAAACAGAGGATATAAAGTCGAGGAAATACATTCTAAGATAGACGAAGTGCACAATTTACGCTCCACTTCAGCTATGCCATACTTTGGATCCAACAGTGCTAGCTATAATGAGAAACAAAATATGAGTGAATCTTTCACTAAATTCTCCACCTTCTTTTCATCTGATCATATAGAGATTAAGCAGATTATAGACAAACACTGGGGTATATTACAGATAGATGAAGAAATTAAACAGATAGTAGGAGAAACACCGAGGTTTATCTTTAAGAATAAACACAACTTAAAAAGAATGTTATGCCATCCTAAATTTGATAGGAAATCTATACAGAATGGATGCACAAGACGCTGTGGTCGCTGTCATTTCTGTTGTTACATAGACAGTAAGACAGAATTATTTTATCCTGATCAACAGAAAATTTTTAATATAAGAGCTGAAGCCAACTGCATGACTTCTCATGTGATATACCTAGCTGTTTGTCAATTATGTTCATCCTTCTATGTTGATAAAACAAATCGACCACTGAGGGATAGGATAAGGGAACATGTATATCACATAAGGAAAGGTACATTACATAATGCCATTGCCAAGCATGTAGCATTAAATGACGACACACATAGATTTTTGTTCAAGGTACTTGAAGTAATTACTCCCAACTCTAGAGGGGGTGGCATTAAGATATATACAGAGAGTAAGGAAACTGAATGGATAATTCTACTAAGGTCAGATAAAGGATTAGGCCTCAATGATAGGGCCTCTATCAAGCCAAAATTAAGACAGCGTAGAAATATTAGATAAACCCCCTAGAAATAGGTATTCTATCTCTCTGTAAACGAATTGTCTTTTATATCACCACCATGTCATTACGTCATAGATTTAGTTACCACATGTAGTGTGGTTACTTTATTTTATAAGACATTATATTAATTTATACATACATATATATGAAATTTTATATGTTAGACATTAAGCATACTTGTCTATAGAATCTTTCTCACACTAATATCTATTTTAATTACAAATATATATGTACTAACTGATATGTTTTTTATATATAACTTTTATATATGTGTTTCCTATGTATACTTTATATATGAAATTGTTTTTAAATGGTTTTATCTTTATCAGATTTGTATATTAAGCTGGGTCTTTGATGTCTGCCTGCTTCTTTAAATAATCATATCAATTAACTTACTTGATTGATTAATTGTTTAAAACCTGTGTATATATAAGATGTGGAATCTTAGAATGAATGTAAGATCTGATGAAGCTACACAGCGAAAGCGCTTATCTTATTAATTATTGATAATAAAGTACTTTGAACTTTAAGTGTTACACTTGTTTTCACTCAGTCCTGCTATTTTGATTTACTATAACTTTGATTTATACTGCTTGCACGAGCGTTTACCAGCATAGCAGCAGCCTCCATTACTTGTTTTATACATTTCAGTTTCAGACTTCACAACCCTCACCAAATCATTAACAATACTGATGCAAAAAAAGTTTGATGCTATCAACTAACTTTATAAGACCAATATAAGTCAAAGGTACAGTTACCAATTCAACATACAAATGCAGCTATGCTAAGCACTAAGTCAGCTATGCACACTGAGCATCAGACACAAAGCTTATGTATCCCTGAATCCAAAAGATAGAAAACAGGGATAGGGCATATTTATCATCGTTTGCACAGGGTGATCGGGGGGGCAGGAAGCCTACGCTGACGCAAAAGGTCGGTGAGTGTGTGTGAGTAAGAAAAAGAAGCAGGAAGACATTTGAATAAAGTAAGAAATTGCTACTGAAACAAAACGAGTTTTATGCTTCACAGCTGAATCATGTAACTGTTGTGTGTGTGTCTGTATGGGTCCTCCAGGTGAAATTGGTTGTGAGTATCTGCATGAACACAGCCAAGTTCTATGCTAGCTGTACTTCTTGGTATGTCAGACAGGTGCAAGCCATGCATGGTAGAGGTAGCAGTTCATCATTGTCATACCTGACCATGAGAACTGGCTCTGCCAGGAGTTGCATTGGCATATCTACACCCACAGTCAGATGCACTGATGCTACCTGAACATGACTGATCTTTGCTGAATGAGTTCCATTCACGAGGACACTGAGAACTATGACTCCATGGCCTGCCACATTTGGGTTTGGGCAGCTCAACCACTGACAAAGTAGTGAAAGTACTTCCACTACAGGAGCATGATTGGGCATGGCCACATCAGCTAACAGCAGATGATGTGGCTGATCTATGCCCATGAGGATGCCGTTCCTCTCCCAGCAAAAGTTCCATCACAGACAGCACCCATTCCAATGTGTCATTCATCTGATCCACTAAATCAGCAACATGGTAGAGGCAGTCATGCATGTCAGCATGTGCCATATCTACAACCCTAATTTCTCTGGAGGACCTATGGGAATATGCTTGTGCTTCCATGATAGCCCTAAACATATACTGAGTGGCACGGGAAGAGACACCAGGGTCAGGTGGAGGATGGGCAGCAGGCCTCCTCCAAGTACCCTTAACCTTCCTGCATGGCATCTCACCCACACTTTGGCTATGGCCAGGGTCAACAGGCACTGAAGCTGCAGTAACCACACTTCCCTGATCGATTCTCTCCCCTCTATCTGTCCAATATCTGAGAGGTCACTGGAATGTGTAGGCTTAGGCTTACTGACTGTCTCCAATGGAATTACAGGGATGGCTGTATGTCAACCTCAGTGTCAGATTCAACCTCTGCACCCCTGACTGTGCCTCTGTTTGGCCACCATCATCATCATCAGAGTCTGCTGACACTCTGACATCAGGTGGTAGAAGTTACACACTTCTACTGTCAGGATCACCTGTGATAATAAGCAACAAACACAGGAAAAAAATGAATACCTACAGTACTATAGTCCAATATACGTTAAATAACAGTAGCACCACTATTACAGACAGTACAGCAATACACACAACAGTCCTGATACTAACATTACAAACTAAATATTTCTTTAAACTGCTCATCAGTACTGACATAAAAATGTTTGGCTTAACATGCTGGATGATCCTGGAAGAAGTTAAGCAAAAGGTAAGGATGACATCATCACAATTAACAGTACTACAGGGGGTAAAACATTTTTCCCTTTATATGTCCATTAACTTTTAGTTATGTACTTACCATAACTTTAGATGTTTGGGATCCATCTCACCTACATTCACTACTGATGGGCTCGGAGCCGATCCCTTGGCTCTGACTCGGCACGCTATGCTATAGAGCGAGGCCTCTTATTGGCTGAGCTATTTCTTATCCCAGGATGCACCACCACTAATCCCCCAGATCTTGTTTGTCCGCATTCATGCACACATGCACAACTTGTTTATATAACATCGCTAGATGTTTCAAGATGAAACAACAGGATTCGGACCTTTTGATATCCTCTGATCTCCAAGGAAGGGGGAAGGAGGGTGGGTTATTAGGAATGTAGGCGAGATGGATCCCAAACATCTAAAGTTATGGTAAGTACATAACTAAAAGATGTTATGTGATCCTATCTCGCCTACATTCACTACTGATGGGACAGCGTCCCTAGCACCTAAATCCTGGGTGGCTCATTGGAAAACACTCCTGAGCACTGTGGAACTAAATGAAGCTCGTCCTCTAGATGCCACATCCAATTTGTAGTGGGAAATGAAAGTGTGCGGGGAAGACCATGTAGCCACAGCACAAATGTCACTAATGGCAAGCTTGGAATGAAATGCTATCGAAGTAGCCATAGCCCTTGTAAAATGAGCTTTGACAGAGGTGGTAAGCTCTTTGTTAGAATAAGAATAAGCTTGAGTAATACAGTCCCTGATCCATTTGGCAATAGTGACCTTTGTGACGGCTTTGCCCAATTTATTGTCTGCAAAGGATACAAACAACTGATCTGTTTTCCTTGTTTGTTTGGTCCTATCTAAATAGAAACGCAACTGCCTGTGAACATCCAATGTGTGGAATATGAATTCCGCTTTGTTAGAATACTTCGGAAAGAAGACTGGAAGTTCTAATGATTGCTGTAGGCAAAAACTGGAACAGACTTTAGGGACAAAGGAAGGATTTGGCCTGAGAGATACTCTGTCTTTGTGAAAAATCAAGTATGGAGGTTTTACAGACAAAGCCTGAAGCTCTGAAACCCTTCTGGCAGAAGTAATCGCCACCAGAAAGGCAGTCTTCCACGATAGAAATTTTAAATCACATGTCGTTGCCGGTTCGAAGGGGAAGGAAGTTAAGGCGCGTAGCACCACATCGAGATCCCATGGAGGAGCAGGATGGGAAATCGGAGGTCTTAAAAGTGTAGCTCCTTTCAAGAAGGTCTTACATAATCTGTTGCTCATTAAAGGTGGGTTTATAGATTCATGAAAATTGGAAATAGCTGCCAATTGAACCTTGATGGTAGAGACTGAAGAGCCTTGATTAAAAAGAGAAGTTAGAAATTTCAGTACTTCAGATACGGGAATAGTGATGGGATCCAGGCCCCGGAGTTGAGCCCAAATAGCAAATCTTTTCCATTTGTTAGAATACAATTTCTTTGTAGCAGACTTGTGGGCAGAGGATAAGATGTGTACAACTTCTGGATCCAATGTATGACTCCTTACTATAGTCGGAAGAGGAGGAGCCAAGCCGTCAATTTTAAGGTGTGTAGGGACTGGTGGAATAGTCCCGACTGATGAACCAAAAGGTCTGGGATCTGATCCAGGAACCATGGACCTTCCAGAGCATACTTCCAAAGATAGGGGAACCATACTTGACGAGGCCAGTAAGGAGCAACTAAGATCATTTTGCTCCCCAAGATCGACGCCTTTTGGAACACCCTGGGAAGGAGAGGAACTGGGGGGAAGGCATAAAGCAAGCCGGTGGGCCAAGGAAGGGCTAGAGCATCCATGGGGCTCTTCCCCGGGGCCGGGGTGAGGGAGAAGAACTTTTTGCACTTCGCATTCAGTGGAGTCGCGAAGAGGTCGCAACATGGAACTCCCCATTTGCTGAATATCTGATTTGCCACTGTAATATTCAGAGACCATTCGTGAGGAGAGAGGATGGTTCTGCTCAGTCTGTCGGCTATCACATTGAACTTGCCCGGGATATGAGTAGCCAGTAGAAAGCGTTTGGTCGACACTGCCCATTCCCAAACTCTCATGGCCTCTCTGCAAAGAGGATAGGATCTGGTCCCTCCCTGTTTGTTCAGGTACCAGACAACTGACATGTTGTCTGAGTGATTACGCCCTGAGGGAGGTAATTGTGAAGGGCTTGAAGGGACAGAAGCACTGCCCTCATTTCTAGGATGTTGATATGAAGAAGGGTCTCTTCTGGGTGCCATTTGCCTTGGACTGACCTGCCCAGGGAATGCCCCCCCCACCCCATCTGGGAGGCGTCCGTGGTCAAAGTGGCCGAAGGAGGAGGTGGAACAAAGGGTCGTCCCTGATCCAAGTTGGAGGGCACTAGCCACCAGCGAAGGTCTCGTTTGCATGTTTCCGTCATCCATATGGGATGACTGAGAGGGAGTTCCTGAAAGGACCACTGAGCTGAAAGAAGCCACTGGAGAATTCTCATGTGCAACCTCGCCAAGGGGACTAGAAGAACCGTGGTGGACATGGATCCCAATAGCTGCAGGACCATTCTGGCTGGGGCTTTGGACCTGGGAAGTAAGGCTCGAACTTGAGTCTGTATGGTTTGTATTCTGTCTGTAGGTAGATAGACCCGCATTTGGTTTGAGTCTATCTCTACCCCTATGAATCTTATTCATTGAGATGGCAGCAACACAGATTTTGGCCAATTGAAGGTGATTCCCAGGGAATTGCCCAGTGAAATAGTGGTTTGTAGGCTCCTCAGTAGTAGATGCTTGGAGGTGGCAGTTAGGAGCCAGTTGTCTAGATACGGAAACACCTGGAATCCTAGACTTCTCAGGTGAGCAGTCATGACTGCCAAACACTTGGTGAACACCCTGGGGGCTGTGGTGAGACCAAAGGGCAGCCTTGGAACTGAAAATGACTGCCTCCTAGGCTGAAGCGCAGATGTCTCCTGGACGTTTGATGTACCATGATATGGTAATAAGCATCCTTGAGATCTAGGGAGCACATCCAAACACCTTTCTCCAGCAATGGGAGAATGGTTTGTAGGGTGACCATTCGGAACTTGGACTTTCTGACTGAACGGTTTAGAGTGCTGAGGTCCAAAATGGGCCTCAAGACCCCGGTCTTTTTTGGCACCAAAAAGAATCTTGAGTAAGTTCCTAATCCGATCTGGTCTGCGGGGACCGGTTGGATGACTCCTTTTTACAGCAGCTTTGAAATTTCTGAGGCTGCAGTATCCCGTTGACTGGGTGGCGGGTCCGGGATTCTTCTGGACTGAGGTGGGGTGTGAGAGAAAGGGATGGTGTAACCTCCGGCGATAATTCAAAGCACCCATCGATCCTGAGTGATACCTTCCCAGGCCTTTAGGTGCTTCGAGAAATGACCCCCGACTGGCACTGGAGCTGCACAGTCGGGCAATCCCTCAGGGACTGTGAAAAGCTGAAGAGCCACGAAAGGACTCGCGGTCTCCAGTGTTGCGAGGGCCTCTGCCGCCTCTGGGACAGCGTCTTCCGGAAGAATTTCCCCCTCCCCTGCCTCTGGAAGGGGGATCCTCCTGCTGAGAGGGGTAAGGCTTCTGAGATCTACGGAACCACATTTTCCCTCCTCTTTTAGCCTTGGGATAAGGCCGAAAGGGAGTGGAAAATCGTGCCCCTACGGCAGTCAGAGTCTTACCCTCCTGTTCACAGCGGGTCAGTGTGTCCTTTACCTTGGGTCCAAACAGGAGGACCCATCAAAGGGGGCGTCGGCAAAGAAAGACTTAAAGGCCTCCGCGAAATGACACAGGCGTAGCCAGGCTTGTCTCCATAGAGCAATGCCTGTACCCGCCGCTCTACTCGCCCCTTCGGCTGCATAAGAAATGAGCCTCATGGACGAGTTTGAAATGGACGACAATGTAGCCAGCTGAGAGCCAACCGTCTGGGCCAGCTCCTCAGGCAGGTTACCCAAGAGGGTATCGGAAAGTTCTTTAATCAGATCCCTCTAAAATCTAGTAAAGTGCGTGAGGTAGTTCAAGGACCTTAATGTAAAGGCCGCTGAACTGAGGGTGCGCTTTCCGTACCGATCCATGCTCCTAGACTCCTTATTAGGAGGATGGACGGACGTCAAAGCCTCTGCTACATCTTGCTGGGTAGCAGATGCCACCACCAAAGCATCTACAGCCACACCTTTAGTTAGAAACTCTTTTTCAGGGGGGGGGCCGAGAGAAATTTATTAGGACGAGCGGGCACTGGTTCCACAGAGTCTGGGTGTTCCCATGCCCTTCGACAGATCAAATCCAAGAGCTCGTCGAAGGGCGGAGACACCCAGGAGGTGGAGGGCTGAGCCCCGAAGGCCTTAAGGAACACCAACTCATCAGCAGAAGGGGGTTTGAACTGCCAGCTGCCTCGTTGTTTAAGGGCTTCCAGGATGTCTGCAAAGGAGACATCATCCGAGGACGACTTAGTGGACCCCTCTGCATCATCGAGATCAGTGTCTGATGTAAGAGACTCATCAGGGGAGTCAACGTGCTTCCTCTTGCACGATCTTTTCCTGGGGGGTTCTTCCGAAGAGGCTTCAGAAGGACCTCCAGGAGGGGGGGAAACCCCAGTGGGGTAACCTCAGGCCCCGGGGCTCCACTGTCTAAAGACAGGGGGACTGCCAAAGACCCAGTCTCGGTATGCATGCAGGGAAGGAGCTGGGGAGACTGTGGAGGTAGCCAAAGAAGATTTGGCTAACGCACTCCTCATAGCCCTGAAGGCAGGACCACCAGAATCCTGGGAGGGTCCCACCTCCGTGGCCACAACAGTAGACGGCACTCCCACCGCCGACGCACCAAGAGGGAGACCTGGGACCGAAAACATCAATCCCGAAGCATCCCCCCCGGGGCTGACGGAAGAAGTCCGTGTACTGAACTCCGACCCAAGAGCCGGAGTTGGAGTAAGGGTCGGGCCCGACCCTAGAACCTCCACCGGTTCCACCAGCACCGGCTCCAATGGTGCCGAGGCTGTTGGAGGAGGAACCATAGTAGGGAGGTGGACCATCGGCTCCGAAGCCGAATGGGCTGGAGCTGACACTAGCTTTTGGAACACCGGAGACTGGAAAAGTCTTAGGAGCACCCTGTCGATGTCCGAATCAGACATCTTGGATGACCTGGAGGATACCGATCGGGTCCGAACCGATTTCTCCATCGGCTCCAAAGGACTAGGGGACCGGCTCCGAATGGATTCCACCACTATCGGCTCCGAGAGAGACCTCGAGGCAATTTCCCTTGGTGCCGATAAGGACTTCGGCTCCGAAGGGGAAGAGTCTGAGCCGGTAACCCTCATCGGCTCCAATATCAGTGGAGCCGATGAAGGTGACCCGCCTCTCGATGCCCCAGTCCTCGGCTCCGAAACCAGAGGGGTCGAGGCTGGAGGCATCGAGGCAGACCGTTCCGCCCTTGGCTCCGAAGTCCGTGGAGCCGATGGAGAAGTCTGCCTAGGTTTTTTGGCAGTCGGTTCCGACAGACTGGTCGGAGCCGACGCTTTCTTCTTTTTTGAAGGAGAGGGAGACGAAGATAAAGCCTCCTCAAAGGATGGCTTGATTAACCCCTTAAGGATTCATTTGTTTTTCCTCTCCTGGAGGACCCTTGATGAGAAGGCGTGACACACGCTACATGATTCTTGTAGGTGCTTGGCGCCTAAACAGTAAACGCACGAGGAGTGGTCGTCCGTTATGGACATGTTAAATCCACACCTCATGCATTTTTTAAACACGGAGGGTTTATGCTCTTTGGACATGACCAAATTAGCCAAAACACACTTGTCTACAAACTAAATGGTTTAGAACAGAAAAAGTTTTTTTTTTTTTTTTTTTTTTTTTTTAAATACAATACAGAAAAATTTTACACAGAAAAAGAGAGAGTCAAGACCCTCTAACTTAAATGGGTACTTGACCCACAAACAAAAAGCTAAGATAGTAAAGGCAACAGGGGAAGGCCCCTCTAACTAAAACGGGAAACCTTCCCTTGACGAAAAACACAAAATCCTTAACAGAAAAGTCAATACACACTCAAATCACAAATAATAGCTGTTAAAACAGCTTTTGGGTTCAAAGCAAGGAAATTTCTGACAGGAAAAGCCTAAATAAATTAGTACTTAGCCCAGCCAAGGTGAGACCACATCTAAGCTTGTAAGCGGCAAACGAGATCTGGGGGATTAGTGGTGGTGCATCCTGGGATAAGAAATAGCTCAGCCAATAAGAGGCCTCGCTCTATAGCATAGCATGCCGAGTCGGAGCCGAGGGATCGGCTCCGAGCCCATCAGTAGTGAATGTAGGCGAGATAGGATCACATAACATCTGTACTTTCAACAAGAACTTGGATGAAAAGTTCAACCTAAGCCCATGTGTAATCAATCAGAAAGTGTTGTTAACTGTAGCAATCTACAAACCACCCAATCAATGTCTTGTTAAACAGAACTAACATACTGATGTAAATATTTTATTATGCAAGAGTATTTAGCAACTGAGATACATAAGCCTACTTGGAAGCTCTTCCTGGGACATACTTGCTGTCCCTGAAAACAGTAGCACCAATGTCAAGGACAAGCTGTTCTGCACTTTCCTGAGAGCTGTCTGGATCCCTGACAGTGGATAGGAACTCTTCATTTGCTGTTAGTGGCGGTTCTGTAGCAGGCCCCTCCCCATACCCATCCGATCATGGACCACAGCACCTGCTCTCCTCCATGCAGATAAGATCATGTCAGTGGCCCTATGGCTTACCTGATCATATACCCTGCTGTGGCCACCTACTGAATTCACAACTGCAACTATCTGATGCCAAATTTGCATTCTGCCTGACATATCTCCATGTCTCCTCTCAAGAAGAAAGGCATCATGTCACCTAAAAGCTTCCACAATTACCTGATTCTGAGGGTCACTGAAGGGTGGTTTTTGGGGACTGAGACACCTGGATGCCATAGTCCTAGGTGTCCCAAAACAAAACAGAAGGATAATTAATACACATAAGTATCACATAACTAAAAAATACCTGTTCTCCAATAAACACATACAAACAGTATATTTGTTTTGAAGACCCAGGTGTTAATCAAATATAAAAAGTAAAGGAAACATTTACAAAAAATACTGAAAATGTATTAAAAAATGTATTGGTATTCATGTATTTATACTTGTTTTGAACATCCAGGTGTTATCAAATGTAGAAATGGAAGTGCAATATTTTTTTAAAGTGTAATACTTTAAAAGTATAACATTTTACAAGCCTGTCTGATGTTCATTGAAGTACAATTTACTTTAAATATTGGCTTAGCAGCACTATAATTATTTAATTTTTTAACTGTTAAAGAAATTAATTGATTGATTGGAAATGAGAGGTGTATATATAGGGACACATTTGTGATGATGAAATGTTCCAACAGAAGGCAAGAAGCCGAGGTACCAGAACATGTTAATAAAGAAGTTTTGTGTCCTACAGTGGTGTTACAGTTTATGTTCCTGTTCGTATGTGTTTATTGGAGATTTTTTTTTATTTCTACATACATAAAGGCCAAAAGGTATCTGTTCCCAGATAAAAATGAAACAGTAGCATTTCAGTAATACTCACTGGAGAAAAATAAAACAGTCTAGAATTTGAAATATGAACAACAGGAATTGCGTGGTTGTAACATATTACATTCACACACAAAGCAAGGCTGGATGCAAAACAATGAAGAGTAGCAATAACAACATGTCCATTTTTTTGTGCCAAAACAGAAACACACCTTTGCTCCCCCCAAAAGATCAGGCAAATGACACATTTTTCTAACAAACCATCAGTGAAATGCTAAAAGTGCTATCAAACGAACTGTCCCTGAAATAAGTGCACAGATTTAACATAGAACATTCATTTCAAGCTAATTAAGCTATTGCCAATCATGCATACCTTTGAAATGCCCTGACAAAACATGCCCATGCCATCAGTGCACTTAATGCATACAGATAACAGTAGCATTTGCTAACTACTATATATATATATATATATATATATATATATATATATATAAACATATTTTTTCTTAATGACATTTCAGCATCTGCAGTATATAGCTGAAAAATGCAAGCATACCTTCTGAACTTCAGTAGTCTTCTATGCAGATATATCCCAAAGTAATGGCCTCTTCTGTGTTCTTCACTTAAACAAATCTCCTCACCTTCAGGTTCCCTAGCTACATGACTGCCTTTTTATGGTGTAGATTCAAGGCTGTTAGCACAGTGAATATGCAAATGAGGTGTGAACTCATTAGAATCACTGAATACCAAATACCTGCACTGTGTTCAGATGTAAACATAATGCAGGCACTCCCTCAGTGATTGTTACTAATGGATTGCAACTGTGAATGACTACTGGTAGGGAGAAGAAAAACACACAGAAATGCAGACTGCCCTACATTCATTGGGTGTGAGGTTAAATTACAAAGTGTATAGAAGTAATTTCTTCAAGGGTGGAAATGTAAGTAAGCAGCACACAGTTCACAAGTTCTGTTCATTAACATCCAACCTACCCTTCATTTGTTGACAACTGTATATTATTGCCATTTAATATCCTTACACATTTTAAGGACAATGATATATAATGCGTTACAGATTGCATGCCTCAGATTACTGGTCAGATAAGACAAGAATTGAGCAACAAACACAGAGGTAAGACAGAGCTGCATTTTTGCAAGCAACAGTAATAAATGTTTTTGTGATCACTCAGTGCACTACATCCAAACTTAATACATATAAAAATAACTGTTATGTGGTTTCTAAGTAATGTGGATGAAGTTGCAGTTGGTTGTATGCAGATTGATTTCAGTTCCCTGCTGCAAAGCTGTTTGTGTGGTAAACAGGGATAAGGCAACTGTACTGTGTTCTGAAGGTTTATTGGCATGAGAGTTCAAATCCAGACCTATGTAGAAATATTTCATGTGTACTAACCAACATTTTGTAGTGTTTATTTCATAGATAGTGTTTCTTCTTTTCAACTACTTTTCCCTTTTATTTATTTATTTGTTTATTTTTGCCAGTGTGTCCACTGTGCCTAGCTTAGTGCAAACAAGGGAAACAGAGAAAATGAATGCCAGGTTTGGCTATCCTTATCTCATTTGCGAGACTCTTAGCAGTAAGCAAACCTGGACTAGTGGCCCACACAGAAAGCAGCCAGAACACCTGTAGAAAGGGTGTCTGTAAAAGTGCAAAGTTCAAAAATGATACACTGTTGCAACTTTTGCTTTCCATCCCACAACACCACTGTGCAGTGGCTATTAAGGTTCCCTAACACCTGCAGTCATTGAATACCTGCAGACAGACAATAAATGAAAACAGATGCATTTAATTAATTCTGTTGGACACCGTGCAAACACGCCAAGCAATGTTGTGCAGCAGTTAACACAGAGAACTTAAGAATGAGTAGGAAAATAAGGAAATGTCATGTAACAAGTCCTGTGGCAGCAGGTGTAAGTGTAGGGATGCAATACAGATGGTCCTGGGTTCTAGTACAGGGTGTGCAACCTTTTTTTTTTTACTGTTGTTAAAGTGCAGTTTATAGCAATGAACTGAAAAATAAACAAGTGTTATTTCAGCATTCATGTAGCAATAGGTGTATGTGTAGGACTGTCTTCCACATGGTCCTAGGTTCTAATAAAGGGTATTCTAGACATTTTTACTGCTGTTCCAATTCCCATTATATTCACTCTGACTTATAACACTTTAGATAGTGGAGCTGATATGAATAATATGTATGAGGGATGATACAGCCTTACTGTGTTTTCAGATGCATGGCTGAAGGTATACTGTTGAATACAGTTATGTAATTATAATTTTGGTATCTGGACTTGCATGGGCTTCACAATTACATAAAACACATATACAACTGAATCTATATACATGAACCTTGTCAGGTCACACATGTGTGTGTAACACCTCAAACTGTGACTATGTTTCAGCAGCACTTCTTTGGCAAAGATGGAAAATCAACATTGTGGAAGAAAATGTTCTGTCCCTTATGCCTAGGTATGAATCCCACACTTTAAAAGTCAATTTTATTAGTGTATAAAGCAAAAAGCAAATGTGCCAGGTCATGATATTATGCCCCCACTGCATGTCTGCATACTTAACTCACCTAACAGTTACATTCCAATTTTCAAAACATATTTCCAAGCTACATCACTATACACCCCTCAAACTAAGGTCGAGTGTCAGGTTAACCTTCCTATTTCAAATATTTATTTCATCCCTGCTTGGCACTGCTGCTCTCCACTTACCACCACACAAACATGGCTTGCATTATTGCTTGGGCTTGCGCACTATCAGTAAATGAAATAACTGGAATTGGCAGGAAAACATTAGTTGCCATTGCTTTAGTCTGGGTGTTAGACATGTCTGGAGTTAGTGGGGAAGCTGCTCAATTTAGAGCACAGATGTGTATTGTCCAGGATATTTATAGGACTCCTCTTAAAGCACCACAGCCAAAGACTTCTGCAGGGGGACTATTCTGGCTCCTAGTACAAGTGTGAGGTATGGTGTAAGTTTGGCTCAGACTGTATCCAGTGCTACTGGCATCCCACTCACCGGAGAACAGTGTAGGCATCATTTCAATGACCTACAGACGTGCAAAAGGGATACCCTCAACCACTGGTTGACTGAATATGAAACTGTGGACATCCCACAGCTGTGTAAGAATGATAAGGCAAATTGTAATACTTAGAAATATAAATATATGCAAGACTGGAATGCATATTGCTTTTCTGTTCTTTTCTGCTCTTCCCCCAGCTAATGCCTGCATAGAGTTCAACAGTTAGCTACAGGCTCCCAAATTTGACTCAAGATGCTCACTCCACATACCTGCACCTCTTCAAATCAATTAAGATTCAACCCTTTACCCTGATCTTGGGTGACTTTAACTACCCAACTACAGATTGGAAAAATGACTCATGCCAGAACACAAATGCACAGAGATTCCACAATTTTATCAATGCAAATGCCTTGGAACAGCTAGTCTAATCCCCCACAACAGGTGATATGTAATAACCAACATGAGTAACTACTGCCGCACCCCTACAGTATCATCATCCCTGGTAAGATCAGACTTTTGAAGTCACCATCTCCCATGACCCCCCCCCCCATCTAGGGTCAAACAAAAAACTTCTCCAAAGCTGATTACAACTTCCTGAGTGATGGTATAAACAGCTTCACAGCCCCCTCCTCCTCTGTAGAAACTGGCACCAATGTCTAAATCTACACCAAAGCACTATACAAGCATTTATATAGATGCATGGAATCAGGAATACCTGACATGACAAAATCATCCTCTGCAAGGAAGAGAAAACCTGTCTGGTTCACATCTGCAATAAATAAACTATATAACAAAAGGAAAAAATTGCTGTCCAGGAACAAGAAGGAGCAGGTACCCAATTGGAAACAATCTCTCCTTAGCCTGAACAAGCAAATAAGAGCACTAGTGAAATCTTCTAAATACAACTTTGAGTCCAAATTGGCCACATCTGCCAGAAACAATCATAAGTTCTTCTTCACATATGTCCACAACCTCAAAGGAAGCACCTAGATCTGTTCAGAACTGGTGGTCAAGGATACCACATACACAAATGCTGCAAATATAACCAATCTACTGGCTGACAGATTCAGTGTAACTTCACTCTTATGTCCCCCCGTTAGTAAATCAGGACATCCCAGTACCTTCACCCCACCCCTTATCTCTTGGGAACAGGTCATCACTGCCCTCTCAAAGGCAAAAATACAGCATCCATGAGACCCAATAACATCCTAGGCTGCATCTTACATGAACTTAGGCATGAACTTGCAGCACCATTAGGCAACCTGTTCAACCAAACCCTGAATTTCCCCAGCTGAGTAGAGGACAGTCACTGTCATCCCTTTACACAAATGTGGAACATCCATGGATCCAGGAAAGTATAGACCCATCAGCCTAACTAGCCTGATCTGTAAGGCCATAACAGATTATTATGGACCTCATTAACAGGGACATTGGCAATCTCCAAACACTTGACCCCACACAGTTTGGCTTTGTCAAGGGAAGGTTATGTCTGTTAAATCTGGTTGACTTCTTTGAGACAGTCACCAAAGCCATGGACGTTGGGAAGACAGTGCACACCACCTACCTTGACCTGGCCAAAGCCTTCAACACTATTCCTCACTCAGGAATAATAGATAAACTCAACTAGGCAAAAATCCATATGTTACCAGATGGGTAGCAAACTTGCTCACTGATAGAACCCACCTAATCAAAATATGGGAAGCCACCTCAAGCAGTAGACCCGTAATGAGTGGTGTACCCCAAGGATCAGTCTTGGTGCCTCTGTTATTCAGTGTATACTTCTCTGAGGTGCAGGCCAAAACCAGTGGGCTATGGCTGACCAAGATTGCAGATGACTGCAAGCCAGGTGCAGTCATCAATTCTCCAAGTGATGTGGAAATCCTCCAAGAGGGTATCACCCAAACAAAATGACTGGTGCCAGAAACATAGCCTCAAGCTAAATGCCAACAAAATGCATCATCACCCCCTTTGGGGAGAGTGACATCCCCACATATCACATTAATAACAATGTCCTAAGCACACAGTCAGTCCTGACGGATTTGGGCACCCAGGTTGATAGCAACCTGACTTTTGACAACCATGTTGCTTCTGTTGTACGGAAAGCTTTCTACATGGCCCACCTCATAAGTAAGGGTATCTCATCCAGGGACAAAGAGGTCATAACATCCCTGTATTCTTCCCTTGTAAGGCCAATTATTGAGTACAACTCCCCCTTCAGCATGTACATTGCAAAGCACATGCAGCAGCTGGAGAAACCACAGAAAGTTCCTCACCAAGAGAATCCAGGGCCTCAAACATCTATCCTAAACAGATAGGTGAAAAGCCCTGTCCCTCTACTCAGTTTCATACAGACTACTTAGAGGTGACCTCTGTCTGGCATACAAATCAATCTCAGACCCTGCCTTGGTGGGATTGCTGCATATCTGCAAGTCAAGCTCCATTCAAATAACCTGTGCCCATGCCCTCAACCTGGTGTGTGATATCAATAGGATTTGTTGGCAGGACAGATTTGTGTCCCAGAGACTCCTACATCTGTGGAACAGACTCCACATCAAGCAGAGTACCTCATTATCCCTTTTTAAGCGCAACCTTGATAACTTGATGGGAAACAGAAAATGCACCCCTGAGATTCCACCTTTGTCCCTGTTGGAAAGGGGCTTTGAGTGCTGACTTGCCTAAACATGGGCTAAACTCTTGGCTAGGCTTCTAATAGCCTCAGGGTCAATAGCCAGTAACTTCCTATAAAATTATGAATAGATGGGCTCAGGCTGCTCGAATGGAGAGACTGAGGGAAGGAAGTGGTATATATGCAGTACAAGAAAAGTATTATTATAGCTTTAAAAGTTAAGGATAGATTTCTTGTTTTTTATACAGTTGTAGCAAATTGAGTATGCATATCCAAACTGTAAAAGTAAGTATGCACGCATTAGTCTCTAGCACAAACTACCTTTAGGAGTCAAATATAAGACTGTAGTCAGAGGCTGCGGATTCAAGCACCATGAGTCACAACTATAAAATACTGCATTTCTTTAATATTTACATTAAATTAAATTCTATAAAAGTGGCATAAATGCCTTGCTGTTAACTGTAATCTGTATAATTGGAACACGCATAAATGCAACATATGCACATTCCAAGGATTACTTTTAGCAATCTGTAGTTATAGTGTGCATTTGTTAGGACATATACTTAAATATAATACTTCAAATAAAATAGTTGCATAATTGTGTTAATGCATTATATGTCACATAAGATTATACTAATTTTCATCTCTTTTTTTTCTCTTACTCCATCCCTTCTCTCTCTTTTTTAATTTTCTATTATGTGTCATCAAAATGTCTCCATGTCATCTATGTGTACCAAATCATTAAATGCTACACAGCACAAGGTACACCAGCACCAGTGGATCAGCCTGCCCCAATTACACCTGCACCAGCACCAATGCCCAGCAAGTCTGGGACCCAACCTGGCAGCACTGCCTCTGCTGCCCCTGCACTACCTGCACTCTCAAGTAGTACTGTCCTAGCATCTCGTGCTGTAGTACCCTCTGGGAGCAGTGGCAGAGGTGGGGATTTCATCACCCATTGGGAGATGCCAGGGTTGGTGTGTAGGGTTGTGCACTGCACCATTGTGTATGCCTACACCAGATGGAAAGGCTGCTCTTCCTCATGGTACATAGGAGGAGAAGATGTCAAGCACTCAAGTTGCCAGTGGAGTAAGGGAACAGTGATGATAGTCCAGTGGGTGAGGACTCAATTCTGTCTCCATGTTTGATGGACATGAGCCTGTGTTGTCCCCTCCCTCACCCAAAGCATGGTTTCCACAACCTTTTCTGTCCCTCACCATCCCTGTGTCTTGTCTTGTTTGCATTTGCTTCCTCACCTACCCAACTTACCTGACCTAAAAATACCTACATCCCTTACTTAGCATTCCTCTCTTAATGAATTTAGAAAAATGGGCACCTGTCCCACAAAAAAATACTGTCCCATAAAAAGCTCTCTATTTCACACATTTGTCTTCCTGACACACTTGATTTGGTCCATTTGGCTATACAACATTATTACCTTGTTGTCACCCCACTTTCTGGAGGTGACGGTCCAAATTCAGCTAATATTCTGCACATACCAGTTTTCACTGTTAAAGAAATGGATAGCTATGGTTCTTACCTAACTACCTACCTCCTTCACATTCCTGCATTCTTTCCCCTGCTTGCTCCCCATTTCACCACTTTCCTATCTACCCCATTTTAACATCTATAATCTGGTCAAAAAATAGAATCACACACAGCACATGTAAGCATCAGTAAAGGCAATGGATCCCTTCATTTTGGCCTCCATGTTTGAGTGGAGCTTGGCATTGTGCACCAATGTTAAGTGATGGTGAGCGGCCTTATAATGCTGTGGTTACCAGTGCATAATGCCGCTTAATCCCACTGTGCTACACCAACACACAGCAGCACATGTACTATAAAGAATTAATGTCACTGTATTATTGCTGTTTAAAAGTATTAGATACACCTGGATTCAAACCCAGTATCATTTGGACTCAAAATTAATGTGTTAATGCATTTACACCTGCTGTCACAGATTCAGCTAAGAAACTGTGTGTTTCATAGACTCAGTACTAACTCTCAGACTTTTATAAATGCAGCTGACATTTGTGCACTGCTTAACTATGCTCAAATAGGGAAAGTAATGGAAATTTGTATCTCAAATGCACAAATACTTTGCCAGCCATCACACAAAACTATGCAAAGTAAACATTAGCATATATTAGTGCTGTTTACTGTCCATTTAATCTTTATGCCATGAAATTAAATGTGGAAACATAACAAAATGAAGGCCCAATCTAGCAATATGCCACATATTAACAATGCAGCCATGGGTTGCCTCCCCTATGCACTGCAACACTGGTGTCTCAGTACTTGTTCACAAAAATATCAACTACACTACATATATTAACATCAAATGTGTGATATGCAATGCACATCAATCTCGTAACATGAACTAGAACTATCTTCACAGATGAACATGCCTACACATCCATCAACTGACCCTGTGAACTATTGACCCATAAGCCTAACCAGCCTTATCTGCAAGGCTATTGAAAGAATCATGGACCTTATCCACAAGGACATTAAATACTCTTAAACTGACCCAGTTTGGTTTTGTCAAGGGTAGAGCTTGCTTATTAAACTTAGTGTATTTCTTTCATAATGTCCCCAAACCCTGGGTGAGGGAAAACAGGACATACTGCCTATGTTGATTTAGTCAAGTCCTTTGACACAATCCTCCATTCAAATATCATAGAGAAAATATTCCATATGGGGATTAACCCATACATTAATAGACAGATAGCCAACTGGGTGACCGACAGAATGAACACTGTGAAAGTTGGGGGTCCACCTCCACCAGTAGAACAGTTACCAGTAGAGTACCACAAGGATCTGTGCTGGGCCCTCTACTGTTTGGAAACTATTTCTTTGAAGTTCAGGTGAAAGTAGATGGCTGTGGCTTAGCAGGTTTGCAGAGGACTGTCAACTGGGTGCAATCATATGCAATTCCCCAACAATGTTAACATATTACAGATAGGGCAGACATAGACAAATGATTGGTGCCAAACTCACAGACTGAAACTTAATGCAAAAAGGCCTCATTATACCCTTTGGCAAAGAAGTACCCCATTAATTATGAATTACATAGCACGCCTATAAGCTTAAACTCAATGGTGCGAGACTTGGAAACACAGGTTAATAGCACTCTAAACTTTGATCACTGTGTGTCCATAGTGGTAAGATATGCATTCTACATTGCACACCTTGTAAATAAGGGAATCACATCCAAGACCAGTAAGGTCATAGCTCTGCTGTACTCGACCATTCTCAGAACACTAATTGAGTACAGCAGAGCTATGACCTTCCTGGACTTGGAAGGTTATAGCTCTACTTTACTCGACCCTTATCAGAACACTAATTGAGTACTATGCTCTCTTCTGTATGCACCTCACCAGACACCTGCAGCAACTGGAGAAACCACTTAGGTTTCTGACCAGGAGAATCCAGAGCCTCCAAAATATGACATACATGAAAGACTGAAAGCACTGTCACTGTAGTCAGTATCATACAGGCTGCTGAGAGGTGACCTGTGCCTAGTCTACAGACCAGTCTCAGACCCTGCCTAATGGAAATGTTGGACATCTGCAAATCAAATAGGACAATAACTTGCTCCGGGGATCTCAACCTACCCTGCAACATAAACAGAACATGTTGGAGAGACAGATATAGCTCCCAGTAATTGCTGCTCCTCTGGAATAGGCTCCTACTGCATGTGAAGCAGTGCTCCTCAATTACCCTATTCAAGTGCAACCTTGACCACTGGATGACTGATCGTAAATTCACCACAGGGGTGGCACCTATGTCCCTCATGAACAGGGGCATTCAGTGCTGATCACAAAATTGCTCTACTAACAATGACCATCTAAATATGCTCAATAAGGATACTTGGGTTTTTACATGGCTAGACTTGTAAATGTTTCTAGGGTCATTAGACTAGTAACCTCCTATAAACCCATGAAGCTATGAACCTATGCAGGCTTCCCAACATCTTCTCTCCTACATCCAGTGCTGATGTCATCCACTGTAAGTTGTCCTGTAGCCTTGTAAAAGTCAGACTTGTGATGTGACACTTGCATAAAGTACTGAGCTCGGCAGTCTGTGTACTTAGGTAGGTAGGGAGTTCTGTTCTCACTGGAGACAAGTGTGTGTGTGTGTGTGTGTGTGTGTGTGTGTGTGTGTGTGTGTGTGTGTGTGTGTGTGTGTGTGTGTGTGTGTGTGTGTGTGTGTGTGTGTGTAGCCAAAACAGTGCAAGTGTGTATCTTATAGTTACACTCCAATCCCATGAATTGACAATATTTTGACACTTGCACATGCCTATATATCCATTTCATGCAGGCCTCCTAGCATTGTCTCTCCAGCAAGCACTGCTGTCATCCACTATAAGTTGTCCTGCAGCCTTGCAAAAGTCAGAGTTGTGATGTGGCATTTGTATGGAGATCTGCAGTTTGTGTACTTACATAGGTAGGGGGCTCTGTTCTCACTGCAGTCAACTGTATGAGCATGTCCTACAGTTGCCACTCCAATTCAACGAATTTACTGTATTTTGACACTTGCACATACATACACATCCATTTCATGCAGGCTTCCCAGCATTGTCTGTCCAAAATGCACTGCTGATGTCATTCACTATAAGTTGTCCTGCAGCCTTGTAAAAGTCAGACTTGAGCTGTGGCACTTGTCTTAATTACAGAGTTCTATAGTCTGTGTACCTGGATATGTAGGAGTTCTGTTCTCACTGTGGTCAACAGGTGTGTGTGTGTGTGTGTGTGTGTGTGTGTGTGTGTGTGTTTGTGCACTTGCTTGACATTACAGACAGCCTTTTACAGCAGCATTTGGGACACTGTTATTATCATATTCTCCTCACCAGACACTGCTAATATCATCAGCTATACCTGATTTGTGGATGTGCACTATTCCTACCAGAGCAGGGTTGGAGACTGGCCTGGAGGCTAGACAGAAGTCACCTCATCCTATACTATACAGATCACACTGACAGGGTTTTCAGTCTATCCACATACATCTTGGCAGGCTTTTTAAGCACTGTATTTTCCTGGTGAGAAACCCCTGTGGTCTCTCCAGCTGCTGCATGTCTTGTGTGGTACATGCAAAACAGAGCATTATACTCTATTAGTATTCTAATGAGGTTCAAGTACAGTGCTGTAATATAATCGTCAGACTTGAATACAGTGGTGTGACTCAAGTGCACAACATTGGCTTTCAATACCAGTGTGGACACTTTGTGGTCAAAGTTCAGATTGCAATCTACGTTTTCCCAGTGCATGCATCATTGGGTTTCAGCATAGAGGAACTGTTGTCAATGCTGTAATTAGCAGGGATTTCACTTTGCAGAAGGGCAAAATAAAGACACATTTTCGCATTTATTTGTAGACTGTGTGACTGTGTCACCACTCATTTGTATGTCTTAGCCCCTCCTGTAGTATATTATCATCATAAGTAGACTCAATGATTGCACCAGGTATGCAAGAATCAACAAACGTGGTAAGCCAAAGGCCATATACTTCGGCCTGAGCTGTCAAGAAATAGATTCCAAACAGCAAAGGGCCAAACACAGATCCCTGTGGTACACCAATGGTGACAGCTCTACTTGTACAGGTTGATTCACCAACTTTCACAGTATGTGCCCTGTCAATGACATGATTGGTTATTCATCTAGTGATGTAAGGGTTAATCAGCAGCTGGGACAGTTTCTTAATGATATATGCATGAGGGTGTCCAAATCCTAGGCCAGATCAGAACAGGCAGCATGCACTGTCTTATCTTTATCCAGGCCTATCACACAGAATCAATGGGCTGTGACAAGACCACAGATTACCTGAGTGACTCAGAACATGAACCCTACTGACACAGTTGAATACACACTAAAACACACCCTCCACAAAGACTATGTTCCTGTAGATGTGGGGGCAGCACCTGATGCATGCATGTATAGACACATCTTGACTCTCATCTGTAAGATACACCAACATGTCATCATAGACCTTTTCTAAATGGACACTAGTAATATTCTGGCTGTGTACAATAGATTTGTGTGAGTTGTTAATGCTACATCATGTCTGTTACATCTGGTAAATGTCCTCAAAGAGGTCATCAAGGGCATGTATGATGACAGCATGATCACCCTTTTGAACTTGACAAGCCCAAGGCATTTGATATAAATCTGCACTGAGGTAATCACTCAACACTGTCAGATGTGGCCTTAAACACTTATATCACCAAGTAGGGAGATCAGTGTATCACACACATGGCATCTAAATATGTGAGGTGACATATCTCAGGTCCACTGATCAGGTCCGTACATCTGGGCTGTCTGTTAGGCCCTTTACTGTCCATTATTTAAGTCACATACATCACAAATAACATATACATCCTGTGTCAAAACAGCTATCTGAAGGACTACAGATTGTGGGCAATCACTGACTCCAACTGTGATATTAGTATAATACAGACAGTGTCAACACACATCAAAGACTGCTGCCACAGCCATGACAACACCTGCAATGACACAAAAACATGGGGAGATTTACTACTACATGAAAAGAACACATATAACCCAAGTTAAATCTGGACATCACACCCTATAATCAGACCAATAGGTATGTGACGCCATGTCCTGGGAAAGACAGTATGTGGAACATCCACCAGCATGTGGCCACAGTGCTGACTACTATATAACACAGATACTGGGTATGTGAAGGACATCCACATCACAGGCCATAATACCGCCATTGTTCACAGCCTTCATCACACCAGTAACTGTGTACAATGCATCCTTCTTTATGTACCTTCCTAAACATCTTCCAGTGATGTGTAACTGAAGTGTATCACCTTTGCCACAGTGAGGTGTCACACATTTTATTGGCCACGAATAGGTATTTTTTTTATGGCATAAACACTACTGTCGGATGGTGCAGAACCCTCATCAAGTTGTTACACCAGATGCATGTGTGATACCTGTTCTGGTGATGCACACAGTACATACATAGTTGTTTGACAAAATTAATAACATGGGTAACATTTGTGACAGTGTAGATTGCCTCATAAATATATTCCATGCACACTAGTCAGCTAGCTTGTACTGATCATAATGTCACATACAGGTACAGCAGTGTCCATCCTAACACCTCCAGCAGACGTTATAGTGCAAGGGCAGTGTGCATGATCACCCTCATAGAGTGCATAAATGTCTTAATGGTTATATAAGTGTGCACAGAATCAACTCTGCTCACTCCAAATCACATATGTTATGTCAGTGGCATGGAATTACTGGTGGTATTATTCTGATATTGTCCATGATTGTGGTTGCATCTTTTAATATTGCCCATGAGCCTTTACCTGTGTCCCACTTGCTGGAGCCCTCTGCTGAAATTACACTCATATTCAGGCAAATCAGTTTGCACAGCTTCCTAATATGTACCCTACCCCAATTGTATCTAACATCTCTGATAGATGTCCTCTGCATTATTCATATAAGGATGATTGTCACACAGACATCCTCCCCATTATGTCACCTTGTGTGACAGTCACATAAAATACATTTCACTGTGCAGTCTTTACTGTACCAGATTGATATGTGATTGGTGTTGCTGCTACAACTGTCTTCCATTGGCATGCCCTTTTCTGTTGTACATTAGGTTGTTTCACCTGTCCTGTTTTCCTGTGCTCATTTCTACAATTCATCTGTGTGTCCCTATTCAATACACACACTTCCCCTGAGTGTTTATTTTATATGGCAGTCCATGTACCCTTGCAGATCATTTAAACAACTTTGGTACAGAATGCCAGGAATGGGATTTCAAAATACTCAGCACTGTCCTGTACTGTGTTTGGACCATATACAGAATTATATGTTAAGCCCTGGTGATCATTGTGGCATTTCATACAAACACAAACTGACTATGCTCTGATGTAAACAGGTTTGCAATCCATGTTGCTTTACACAGTTTCCTGGCCAGCAACACTGTTGCCAGCCACAAAAACATACTTATTCATGTTTAAATGTGGTGCGCAGCATGAATATATAATTAGCACCGCTGCTAACCTTGCATCACCGCACACACATGTAAATTCCGTGTAGGCCACCAAATCACAGGGATTATCACTATTATTCAATATTATCAGACTTCAGTTATTTAATTGTCTTCTATTTCCCTTCTTCCATAGCCTAGTAATCTATGAATCTATATGAATTTAAGTATTCCACTACACAATCCTTTATACATAAAACCATCATTTAACCACTTATTCTAAATTATATTACCACTGTAAAAAAAAGTTTATATTTTTCCTTAAATATCACCAATATTCAGACCAATGTTTATAAAATGCTCTCATAGTAATATGATCTTTCCATAATTGTATTACTAATCTCTTTCCAGCTTCATTCCATGTTTCCTCATTTATCCTTTTTATTAATTTGCCTATTTTTGTATATTCCTTGTTTTTCTTTATTTCTAGCCATATTGCAAGATGATCAGAAAATTCTTTCAGCTACTTCTCCTTCTCCTATAACTAAACCTTCTCATACCATAAAATAATTTATTTCAGTTCTATACATACCCCTTTTGTAGTCCATGATTTTTTGTCCCAAAGTTTTACTTTACCACATCTTATACCATCTAACATTTTCTTATATCATTTATTTTCTTTTTATGCCTGCCTCTTAAATCAGAAAGTCTCCTATTATAACATTCATATTTGTCACTACATAGCCTTCTTTACAATTCGTATATGCATATAATAATTCTATATACTTGTTCTGTGTTAAGTCTACAATGGCTAATCTACCCATCTTTGCTAAAGTTACATCCAATATATTTACTGTATTTCTAAAGAATATAGCTATTCCAAAACATCTCTCATTTCCCAAATTCCAGATTACCTTTCTTCCCTATAGTTTCTCTGTTAGTAATCTTTCTTCATTGTGAAAAATCTTGTGTCTTCTAATATAATTACATCTATATCACATGCATTACCCCACTCCAAAAATCCCTATTCTTCTTACTATATTCTTAATACTATTCACATTTACAGAAAACACGCTAAAGTTTTCATTTTTCCTTTATTTGTAGTTTCATAATTTCATAGTTAATAACCAGGCTAGCTTTCTTAGTAGGCCATTTTAAGCCTAACAAATTTCCCTCCCAAAGGTGAGAATCAAACAGTGTACCTTATGTCTGTGAGTCAAACACCTTAACCATTATACAACCCCCCAATCATTAGCTATATATATTCTTTTTCATCCTTTTCCTTTATTTTGTACCTATCTCTTTACATTTTATTTTTCTGTCTTTTACCCTTTTACCAATAGAATTGTTTTTTTTTATTTTTATTACCTCTGAATTTATGTCCTCTTCATCACTTAATTCAAAACCTTCTTCTATGTTTATTATTTTTTTCATCTAATTTTCTGTTTCTACTTCTGACATCTCTTCTTTTTGTTCATTTCTTTTCTTTCTTTTTCCTTACTCTTGTTTTCTTTATTGCAGTCCATCCATAAATGTCCAGTTTTCTTACATTTAGAACATTTCAATTAACATTTTGTGTCCCACTTCGCCACAAATATAACATTTTCTTGTGTCACAGTTACTTATCAAATGTTCTTCTTTTTCACATAAAAATAACTGTTTTGTATTGCCCCCAGTATTTTATGACTACTCAGAGGTGACCTCTGCCTTGCATATAAAGCAAGCTCAGAACCTGTTCTAATGGAAAAGCTGCACATTCGTACATCAAATGATATAAGATGTACTCACTTTAAAGAACTCAGACTAGTATGTGACATCAACAGGACTCTCTGGAGAGACAGATATGTCCCACAGAGGTTACCTCTCCTCTGGAACAAACTTCCAATTCAATTGAAGCAGAGCCCCTCGCTGACCCCATTTAAGCATAATTTGGATGACTAGATGGGAAAACGCAAATTCACTCTGGGAGTTTCACCTGTGTTCCTCTTGGACAGGGTCAGTAGTTGTTGAATTAATTCCACTTAATACCTTGATATTCTTGGGAACAGGGTACTTTTATCATGCTAAGTATATATATATATATATATATATATATATATATATATATATATATATATATATACACACACACACACACACACACACACATACATACATACATACACATATACATACATACATATATATATATATACCGCATTTCCCCAAAAATAAGATCTGGTCTTATATTCTTTCCCCCGCCAAAATATGCATTAGGGCTTATGGTACTTGCGTATTATCACAACCACATTTTCGCGGTTGCGAAATTTGTATCCTGAAATCAAAACAAGTGTAGGAAACACTTTAAGGTGTTATTCAAAGTTGTTATTGTCGAAGAATAAATTTGGATTACCTTCAGGAAGAGAAAAAAATTGAAAAACTCCTCTTCCTATTTTGCATGCTTGATTCGTCATGGCTGCTCTGTTACTGACGAATGGATTATTTTCATTCTGTGGAAGGAATCCTTCTGAGAAGGAACACACAAGATAAAGGAATGATGCTTTTGGTAAATTATTTATGTTTTCACAGTTCGTAAACATACTTCAAAATAAACATTTCAGTAATAAAGTTGCAGTAAGTAATGCGGACAGGCAGTTGTCCGAAATTGCAGTCAGGAGTGCTCCAAACTGTTTTTGCCGGTCAAGCTGGGTTTCTTATGACATGCTGTCAGCCTACTGCATACCTAAAAAGCGTCACTACGTTTCCCCTTTTTTATTGATATCCCTGCATAAAGGAGACTTCATTGTGAAAGAAAACACATTGCATGACCTTTTTAAAACATTTAATGGCCAGATTTCCTAAAACATTTATTGGCTAGATTTCACTATCGGAAAGCAACCAGTATTACTGCGAAAATGTGTTTGCAATAATATGTAAGTACTGGGATTATTATCAGGGGATGCCTTATTTACCCACACCATCCAACAATCTACCTTTATTCATTTATTCATGTACAAAAATCAACATTTATTAATGAACGCCAGTCGACATTTATTCATGTACAAAAACTGACATTTATTCATGTACACAAATTGACATTTATTTCATACTTTTCTGTTATTGGACCACAGTTCTAACGCGTTAAAACAGTTGTGTGAGAATTCTACATAAACAGTGCACCAAACATTTCAAATTCAGAATATCTGCACCTTGGCCTTCACAGATATTCAAATACAGTCATGTCATCTTCTTCTGCAACATTGTCATAAGTGTCCAACCCCCGAATTTCGACCTGAATTTCTTGTGGCTCCATTTCCTGTAGAACTATTAGCCTCAATCTGTCATGCCTAGCAATAGAGCTCTCCTTAAATGAGCACTGCTTGTCCAAGTAGCCTGCTCATAGTGCATTGGCAACACATCTGTAAGTGATTTTATCCCATGACTTTTTCACACAAGTCACGACCTCTTGTAGGCTAGGCTTCACAAAGTTTCCATGCTAATTTCTCTCCATTCTATTTTCAATGTAGTCACTGAGTTCCATGCGCAAATGGTCCTTGAATGGCTTGTTTACTGCAATATCAACAGTCTGGATAGGCAGTCATTCCTGCAGGAATCATTATTTGATCTATTCTTCTCTGTGCAAGGAATTTCTTCATTTCTTTAGTGCAGTGAGTGCTGGCTGAATCCCACACTAGCAGACCTCTTTTGCCACCTCGCAAAACAAGTGGCAGCATTACGCCACCCCACTTCCTTATAGCTGCTTGTGTGCACCAGGCTTTTTCGGTTTCATGAATGTAAATGCCTGAAACACATTCAGTCTTATTTTTCTAGCCCTTACTAATGATTAGAGGTGGGATTTTCTTTCCATATAGATGAATTGCCAAAATACAGGTAACACGTGCACTCTCGTAACCAGTGGAGGGAATGTAGATTGACTAGGTACCCCACTGATCAACTGTTGTTTGAGATCCTTTTTCCATAAACACTGCAGCTTCAGCCATAGCAATCATGTTGGGAGAGTTGGTATTTAGAAAAGTCAATGCCATCAAAAAGGACTTGAATGCAAGTGCACGTTTAATAACTTCAGTATCTTCCAGCTTGAACAGTGTTGTTGATCTTCTTAGAAACAGTTCATATCGGTGAAGGAAACCATCCAGCCAATGTTGTGATGCTTTGAATTCTTCTGGGGATATTTCTAACTGTGGTGCCATTGCAAGGGCAAAAGCTTGGATATCAGCCCTGCGCACAACCAAAGCCTTTGCTCTCCTGTTAGCAATCCACTCACAGATGATGTTTTCCAGCTAAGGAAATAATGGTTGCTGACCTGATCCACACTTGCACTTCTCAGCATTTCCCTCGTCGGCCTGTTGACTGAGGTTATCATACGCTGCATGCCATTTTCGGACCATTTGGAGGTCTAACTTCTTCACTTTGCAGAAAGCCATCAGATTCTTTCCCCAAGTGTCCGCCATGATTCCTTTGTTGTATGCGATGGAATAGCTCTTTCTTTTTGCACTCGTCTTGTCTGGGGCGGTTAATTTGAAGACTTACGAGACCGGAGTGGCAACAAAAAATTACGCTGTTTACAAAGAGAAGGCACACTCACAACCAGGAACTATCACGTGCACGTGCTCTACGCATGTTGTCTGTACATTGATCGATCAAAATACGCCTGCCAGTGTTTATGGGCCAAGAATCTCAACCGTCAAGTGTGAGTGATGGTTAGAGTTAGAGTAAGAATTGTGGAGGACTCCCAGGCAAAGAATCTTATGACTTTCTGCAAAGAGAAGAAGTTGGGTGTCTGAATGGTCCAAAAATGGTGAGCAGAGTACGATAACCTCAGTCAACGGGTGTCAATAATATTATTTTATAATTCAACATGTCCATTGTGCGTTGTTGACAAGCTTAACTGGGGCTAATTTTTGGGGTAGGGTTTATATCATGACCACCCTGGAAAACCATGCTAGGCCTTATTCTCTGGTTAGGTCTTATTTACAAAGAATTACAGTATGTATTTATATATAATATATATATATATATATATATATATATATATATATATATATATATATATATATATAATTTTTCTCTTTCGTTTCTCTAACGTAATATTTCAATCTCAGCCAGCAGTTCATAAATCCCTTTTGTCATAAACTTTTTTAATGTCCAGTACTTCTTTACATAAAGTTTTCAAATGTCCTTTCAAAGTCTTTCTACCTCTGTTTGAAATTGTACATGAATTTTCCTTTTGTGTTTCCCTGTTAAATGTTTTTAACACAAAGTTTCCATGGATTACAGTCTGTCTTTTTTTATATTCTCCAAGAAAAATTTCATATGTCAAAAAATGCCTCTTTGTTAGTATGAATAAATGCTTTTACCTCATGTGTTTTTACACCCAGTGGAGGTATTAAATTGTTCCACACACAATACCCATTCATTTCTTTGTCTTCTTTACTTTAGATCTTACCATGTACTTCTGTTTTTCTTCTGCCTTCTTTTCTGCCACTCCACTTTTGCCTTCTTTTCGTTTCTCTGCATATGTTTTCTTTTCCATCTCACCACTATTCTTCAGGATTGCCTCTGCATCCTCCTTTTGTATTTTCTCCATAATGTCCTACCAAGAAACATCTCCATCTTTTTCTGGCTCACTCTGCACCACCATTTCTTTAAATAAATGACCCTGTAACCCTCCCAGTTGGAGGGCTGTAATGATATATCCACCATTTACTAACCCATCTCCATCAAACAGACTTGTTTGAAACATTGCCTCAGAATGCTGCACGCATTCTCTGGTCTTGATATTTGTTTTCTTCTCCATTTGTTTTACCACTCCATCATCTCCTTCTCTCTCCATCTGCCTACATGTTTTTTCCAGGTCCTCTCTGCACCAGAAACAGAAACAAGAAGTGCTTCTCCAAAATGGGTCCCACTCACAACAATGAAGAGTTGGATTTTTATTGATATATACATTACATATTATTTACATCTATTTACAAATCTCCATACTTTATAAACTTCAATTTAAGCATCCCCCACTCTTTATCCATTACCAAAGTATTATTTTCTCCAAAATCTTTGTCAAAGTCCATTTTCCATTGTATTTAATTTCATTTAATCTCTCGTTCCATATAGTCCAGGAAACATAAATATTACTCTGTCCATTTTCTTCACTTTTTCCTGTTTTTGTGCATCATAATAACCAAATTCTATTATGTCCATATTTATTTTCTCAAATTTTAACAAACTGTTCACCCTATTATGTTTACATATTTCTTTCCACAAATTAACTCTTTCACATTTCAAAAACACATGCTCAGTAGTCTCAAACCCTCCACATTTATTACATATTCTATCTTGCTTTTTTATGGCATATTTGCCTTAACCAGCAATTTTCTATTAGAGACAATCTTCATAAAAGATCATTTCATTCTTTAATCTTTTTATAGTTATATCTCATCATTATGTTTTTTTTCTTATCTATTTCTAAATCTTTTCATGGATCAATGCAATAAAATGCTTTCATAATACTTAAGTACCATTCCTTTCTATTTTTCTCACATATATTCTTTTTTTTTTTTTATTTTCCATAACACAATTTTGTTTTGGTACACTTTCATTTCTTCATTCACAATGCGTTTACTTCATTTTTAACTTCCATTCCTTCCCACAGTTCTTGGTATTTATAATATAGTATCATTTCTTTCAAGTTTTTATTTTCCTTCATAATTCTTTTTAATACCTTATATAAAATGAATTAATTCTGCACATACTATTGGTTGTATTAAACCCAAGCCCCCTTGCTCTTCTTTCATATATATAGAATCCCTCTCTTGAATGGATTCAGTCTAGAGCCTCACATAAAAGAAAATATAATCATCATTAGTTCCTTTTCATACTTAATAGGAATCATATAGATGTTAGCAACATAAGCAAACTTTCCTATTACCACGGTATTCAACAAGTGTGCTTTTTCCTATATGAAAATCTATATAATTTCCATAAAACAGTCATATCCTTTACTTCTTTGAGTACATTATCCCATTGTTTTCTGTATTCAGTCCTTCCAAATATTATTCCCAGTATAGCTATACATTTTCATTGAACTCAATACCTCCTATCATAGCTTTAAAACCAAATCCTTTACTGTTTTCTTTATTTATACTTAAACCAATTTTTTTTTATTTATACTTAATTTTTCATTTACCTTTTCCATCCATATTTTATTTTTAACAATTAATACAATATCATCTGCATAATTATACAGTATTGGCAATTGTACTTTCTTCATCTTTTTGCATTCACCGCTACTTAACATTATATTAATTTCCTTCACTATTACATTCATAACTAATGAGAAAATTACACTACTAGCTGGGGAGCCTTGCTTTATTCCATATTCTTTTTTTTTTGTTTCTTCCCCAATCCAGCCATTTACATTTAGTTTCACATAGTTCCTTTCACAAACAGATTTTATTACTTGTATTTTTTTTTGCATACACTATACGCCTGCAAAATTCCCCATAATGATTTATATTGAATATTATCATAGACTTTAATTATATCCCCTATCATAACCTTCACTTCTACATTTTTATTTATGATATCATCAACTATTTCTCTTATTATCCACAATAACTCTTGACTTCCTTTTCTTATTTTTCCGAATACATTTTGGTCATATATTCTATCCATTTTTTGTAACCTTTTTGTTACTATTCTCATAAAAATGTATTCCGTATTATTCAATGTTATAGGTCTCCAGTTTTTTATCTCCTCTTCATTTCCTTTTTAAATATACATTTTACAATGTCTGTATATATCTCTCTCTTTAATTCCAGTTTTGAACCATTCATTCATAACTTTTATAATTTTTTTTGCCACTCTTTCATTTCTTTATACATACCATATTCAATTCCATCCAATCCTGTTGCAGAATTTATGTTAATATATTTTAAAATTCCATTCAATTCTTTCATAGCTATTTTTTCGTTCTAAATACTCATTATATTCATTATTTAATTGTTTACCTTTATAAGTTTGTTCTATGTTTTCTTCTCTTTTAACAAATAATTCCAATACATATCCTTTAATTATTTTGTATATTCCTTCTTGCTGTCTTATTTGCTTACTTCCTTATTTTTTAATTCTCTTATTATTTTCCTTCTATCATTTTACTCAAATATGGTGCTACCTCTTCTTTCTTTCCCTGTAAACATTTTTTTTGTTTATATAACAAGTTGTTAATTTTAATTTGATTCATTTTATACATTTCTCTTTTTCATAAAAGGATTTTTTTTCTCCAAGTCTCTAAAAGTTTCTTGACTTAATATAGTCTCTCTCTCTTTTTCTTTTCCTCTTTTCTTCCTTATACATTCTAAAAACACTTTTTTATTTTTCTCTTTAAAATAAATCCACCAAAGAGTCCAATTCTCATAAAACTCTCTCATATTCATATTTTTCCATAATGCTATAAGTTATTTTTTCTCTGCTAAATCTAATTCTTTCTCATTAATTCTCTTTATTCCTTTTCTTATTCTTATGTAGTCTTCATTTTTCTGTACTTTAATGCATATAGTCACATGATCTGAAAAACCAGCATACTTAATTCCTTTTTTATAACTTTTAAGCTTGCAGATATTAAAAACTAATCAATTTCTGTCTTAATTTCATTCTTTTTGTAGGTCCAGTAGTTGTTATCCCATACACTTCTTCCAACATCTCATAATTTCTTTAACCATTTTAACATCACAATTGCTCTTATTTTCTCTTAAATTACAATTAAAATCACCCGCCACCATAATGCTCATATTTACACAAACATATTCAAGAATATTTTAAACATCCTTTCTCTATCTGTTACATATGCATATAAAGCTATAATTCTACACACATATTTTTCCATCTCAAGTCTATTACCGCAATTCATCCTAGTTCCACTATGGTTACATATCTAATATTTTAACACTTTGACATAATATACATATCCCAAAGCACATTTCTTTCCCCATGTTCCAAACTACTGTACCATTCCAAAGATTTTCAGTTTGTATTCTTTCTTCCTCTGTTAATACTCTGATATCTTCTAAAACAATAATATGTGCATCTACTGCCCAGAAGGAACACAGGTGGGATCCCAGGGGTGTATTTTCTGTTTCCCATCCAGTCGTCCAGGTTCATCTTAAAGAGGGCTAGAGAGGTACTCTGCTTGACATGGAGAGGGAGTCTATTTCACAGATGGGGGAGTCTTTATGACAAACACAAATGCCAAGAGGTCCAGCAAGACAAACAACGTTCTCAGTAGAAAAAACACTTTAATGTGAAGAGCAAAGCTTTCGGATAAAATCCTTTATCAATACTGAAAATACAAATGCAGATGCAGAGTATATATAGGTCTAAAAGGGTCATATGACCGGCAGCCAAAAAGTCACATGACTCAACCATTAAAACAAAACATGTAAAAATAAATAAATATGCAAAGCTAAAAAATGCAACAGCATAATGCATATATGAAAACAAAAAACATTTAAAAAAACAAAAATGTATATTTTTTTTTTTTTTTTTTTTTTTTTTTTTGTATTTTCAGTATTGATAAAGGATTTTATCCGAAAGCTTTGCTCTTCACATTAAAGTGGTTTTTCTACTGAGAACGTTGTTTGTCTTGCTGGAGTCTTTATGACACAAATCTATCCCACCAAGTTCTATTAATGTCACAGACCAGGTTGAGACCTTGTGTGTGGGTTACGTGAGTAGAGTTTGACTTACAGATATGCAGCAACTTCATCAAGGCTGGGTTAGAGACAGACTTGTATGCCAGACACATGTCACCTCTGAGCAGGCTGTATGAGACTGAGTAGCGGGATGGGGCTTTTAGCTTATCTGTATTGGATAGGTGTTTGAGACCCTGGATTTTCCTGGTCAGTAACCTCTGTGGTCTCTCCAGCTGCTGCATGTGCTTGGCAAGGTACATGCTGAAGGGGGCATTGTACTTGATAATGGGTCTGATAAGGGAGGAGTACAGAGATGTTATGACCTCCTTGTTCCTGGATGGAATACCCTTACTTATGAGGTGGGCCATGTAGAAAGCCTTCCGTACAACAGCGGTAACGTGGTGGTCAAACGTCAGGTTTCTATCAACCTGGGTGGGCAAGTCCCTCACGACTGACTGCATGCTTAGTACTTTGTTATTAATGTGATAATTAGTGGGGATGCCAATTTCCCCAAAGGGGATAATGATGCATTTCTTGTCATTCAGTTTTATATATACTGAAATCTTCATGCCTCAGAGAAAAGTGAATATTCTGAGAAATGGCATTCTTTCAGCCATTCAGTCTCTGTATTTTGGGACTCACTCTAGCGGGTCTTGACATTTCAAATGGTTACCAAATATATCGCATTAACTCTCCAAATCCATGGAAGGAAGCAGAGAATTAATGCCCAGAACTGATAAGATGATACAGAACCAAGATAGGGTGGATACCTGATAACAGTAGCACTTGTTGAAGGGATACTGGCAGAAACCATTTACTCCCTCTGCCAGAGTGAAAACAGCCTTTAAAATTTCTTATGACCCATTTCAGTAACATTGTTAACATTTGACCAACATGGAACCATAGCTATATTCTAAATGCTGAATGACAAACTACTTATGCCACACTTCCACTATGCTGTCACATACTTAGATGATTTGGTCATTCATTCAGTAGATTGGTGGGCTTACTTAGTAAAAATGCAGGCTGTGCCAGAATCTGTAAACCAAGCAGACATGACTGTGAATGGGAAGAAAAATAAATTAGGCATGATGGAAGCCCAGTATCTGGGATACTGTAAAAGAACAGGAATGGCAGGGTCATGAGTAAGAAAAAAAACAGAGACCATAAACAACTGCTCACAACGATGAAAACAACAAGAGCACCAAAATGCAAAATATATCCAAAAAGGAAAGAAAACAACTGCCAGTATATCCAAATGGTTTATTCCAAGTAGCTTCTCTCTCTCTAGCGCCTCGGCTTCAAAAAGCCTTCAAGGAGTATCTTACAGTAAAAAAACAAGTAACATTTATACACACCTTCATTAATTCATTATTCAATTAAAACTGAACAATCAGATGTTAACAATATAAAAACAATTATGCAATTAAATCACACTCTTCCAGCAGCATTCAGTATTCAGCCCCTTAGGAATCAGGGTCTGATATTTCAAAATAAAAATCAATTCTTTTTTCAGAAGTTATTCATTTCATTGTTAACATCTGATTGTTCAGTTTTAATTGAATAATGAATTAATGAAGGTGTGTATAAATGTTACTTGTTTTTTTACTGTAAGATACTCCTTGAAGGCTTTTTGAAGCCAAGGCGCTAGAGAGAGAGAGAAGCTACTTGGAATAAACCATTTGGATATACTAGCAGTTGTTTTCTTTCCGTTTTGGATATATTTTGCATTTTGGTGCTTGTGTTTTTTTCATCATTGTGAGCAGTACGATTTCTTCATGGCCAGTGATCCAGGAGCTAATGTTCCTAGAATTTTTAGGGAGGAAAGCTCAGGTACCTCCCAGCGGACAATCGAAGGTTTCCTGAACAGGAACATGGAGCATAATTCTAACCGTACAGATGGTAATGTGGAAGTGAATTCAGGCATCCCGGTTTGGGAACGTTTTCTGGCAGAAGCCAGAAACAAGAGAGAGAGTAATCCCTTTGCTCATGTCGGAAGGCGATCAACTGAACATTCGGGTGAAGTAAAAGTTTTGTTGTCTAAATTAAAAAACTTAATGGACAAAGAAATGCTAACTTACTATAATTATACTAGCTTACAAAGATATGTAGACCTCAATATAATACCGAGAGGTCTTAGAGCTGTTAAATTTCCATCAGAACCATTCAACACCTCTTGTTCCACTGATAAAGCATTCCTAACCAGATGGGAGAAGGCAGCGCATCAATGTTCCATTGAATGGGTTAAGATATTAATAGAGCGTGATATCTTAAAATTGACTAATATTAAAAAAGACATAACTTTACTATGCACAAATTTAATGTCTGTCTTGGACAGAATTAAATTTGAAACATGTCTAATAGAAATCCAAGATAAAATCACGACACATGAAAAGAAGGTAATAGATCAGAAAGTGCATAAAATAACTAGAGATTTACGGGACTTTGAGAATGAGACTGCTTTCTTTGGAGGTTCCAATCAGCAGGCTCGTTTTAATAGACGTTACTCTACAGCTAACGTCAACCAGCAAGATAGAGTGAATAGTACGAGGAAAGAGAAAGTGCAACAACCTAACAGAGCTCCCAGGTATAATGTTCAAGATGAGGAATTTCCTCCATTGTCGTCACCGGTAGACTGCTTTTTTCCTGAACATTTTGGATCGTACAGACAACAAGGGAGGCAACAGCAGCAGAAGAGAACTTTTGCAGAACAAGACGCATATAGGGGAGGACCGGCGCAACCATGGCGAGATAATAAAAGGACAAAATGGTACTAATTTTTATAATTGCAACAAAGTTATCAATTTGTCTGGTTGTTTTGTGAAAAATGAAATTTACGAAGTTCTGAATCATGGTTTGAAGTTTGTTCCGACTATTTTACCTAAAATATACACATGTAAAATTGAAATATTTCAGTTTGTACATAAGCTGCACTTATGGTATTATTTTAACCATGTTGTGAATAAGAGAGAGGAATGTTATAATTCACTTACTAATGGAGATTGTTCAGATAGTTATGAAAGTAATATGATGTTATCAGAAGATTCTTTTGAATCATGTGTAAGTGAAATGAATGCTTATTGTGCAATAGATACATCGAATGTTAACATAAATAGTAAGTTTATGCCACCATTTGTGCACGAAGGCATTAAAAACTTCCATACTATGATAGGTTTTGAAACCGAACAATTAATAAGTAATATGAATATTACTAAGATAAATTTTAATTTATCTAAGAATGAATGGATAGAGTTGATGAATTTTTCCAAACAAAATGAATTGATTGTAAAGCCGTCAGACAAAGGTAACAAAATTGTGATTATGCATTATATGCAATATATAAAAATGTGTATGAATTTATTAAGTGATGTTACAGTTTATAAAGAAACAACTAGAGAGGCTGTTGCCATGGCAAAAGAAAATTATGTACAATTGATTAAAAAGGGCTTGAGATTAAGTTATTGGACTGAAAAAGATGTAGAAAGTAAGTTAGATATAAAGGAAAGTGATCCTGCATATTTCTACTGTCTACCAAAAATACACAAGAACATAGACAACCCTCCAGGAAGACCGATAGTTTCAGCGAGGAAGTATTTCTTACATAATTTAGGGAAAATTTTACATCAAATATTATTAAAGGAAGCTATTAAACTTCCATCATATATACAGGATTCATTTGACTTTTTATATAAAATAAGAGATGTGGTTTGGAGCGAAAATATGTATTGGTTGACAATGGATGTGAGTAGTCTTTATACAAATATTAAAAATGAATATGGTATTGAAGCATTATTAAAACAAATGGGAGACTCTCCTTTAACACACTATGTTATTGAATTAGTAAAGTTTTGTTTGGAGAACAATTATTTTATTTATAATAATACTATCTACCATCAAATACAGGGTACAGCCATGGGTGCAGCATTTGCACCCATGTATGCGAATATTTACATGGGTATGGTAGAATTAGAATGTATTTATACACATACTTTTGTTAAGCAATATGTTATGTACTATTTTAGATTTATAGATGACTTGATTTTCTTTATGTAAAGATGGTAAAACAGAGAGTAACAATTTTGTTCAAGATATTCAAAAAAATAGATTTAATATAAATTTGATGGGATACAAAGTGGTAGTATTGTTTCTTTTTTAGATGTAAATCTAAAGGAATAGTGGGTGAACATGTAGTTACTGGAATACACAGAAAATTTGATAGTATCAATCAATTTTTGATGGGTAATAGTTGCCATCCTAAACATGTTATAGAAGCAATACTTTACAGTGAATTGTTGAGAATTTCTCGAATATGTAATAATGAGGAAGAATTCCTCGATGAGATAAATAAGGCATGTGACATGTTTAAAAATAGAAATTATGACAGTCAGTTGATTAATATGAGTAAAAATAAAATATTTAATAAAAGGTATCATAGGTATCCCAAAGGATATATAAGACATAAATTTGAGTCAGGTAAAAATAGTGATAATAACATCTATATGGTATCTGTATATAATATATGCAGTGAAGATATAAAAAGATGCATTTCATATTTTTGGAAATATTTACAGAATTTTGAAGAATTAAAAGACATGACAAATAAAATGTTAAAATTTAGTTATAAGAGAGGAAGAAATATTAGAGATATAGTAGTACACACAAAGTTTGAGTTACCTATACAGAATTTAGTTAGATCTGTTCAAAGTATAGGCACTAAAGAGTGTGGAAAATGTAAAATTTGTATTTATGTGGAGAATTCTTTCCCTTATATTAATGGAATTAGTTATATACTTAAGGGGCATTTTAGTTGCACCACAGAACAAGTGATTTATATTATTAGATGTGGATGTAAAAAATATTATGTGGGTCAAACAAAAAGGATGTTCAAAATTAGGATTATGGAGCATCTGAGAGACATAAAAAATAAGAAAATAGAAAGTCTATTAGCACAACATTTTATTGAATACCATAACTCTGAATGTAATAGTTTTAGAGTATCTATTTTAGAACAAATTGTGAGACAAGAAGTTAGTGAAGATAGGATTAGATATGAACTTCTGAAAAAAGAATTGATTTTTATTTTGAAATATCAGACCCTGATTCCTAAGGGGCTGAATACTGAATACTGCTGGAAGAGTGTGATTTAATTGCATAATTGTTTTTACATTGTTAACATCTGATTGTTCAGTTTTAATTGAATAATGAATTAATGAAGGTGTGTATAAATGTTACTTGTTTTTTTACTGTAAGATACTCCTTGAAGGCTTTTTGAAGCCGAGGCGCTAGAGAGAGAGAAGCTACTTGGAATAAACCGTTTGGATATACTGGCAGTTGTTTCTTACCATAAACAACTGGTCTGTATTCTCTAATAACAAAGATAACTCACAGGCCACAGAGACTCCGGCAGATAGTACGACCAATATACACCACATTATGCAAAAAATAATGGATTAGCGCTTTCAGTTATTAACTGTAAACTTCATCAGATCTGATTGTTTATTGTTCATACTATCGGTAGGTCTAGGGGCAGTGTTATCTCAAGACATTCATTTCGAGGTGCATCATTTATGCTATGTCGATAGGAAGCTGAGTAATGCAGAAAGAGATACTCAGTCATTGCAAGAGACTATCTAGTAGTAAAATGGGCATTCTTTGCCCTGAAGTATTATTTGTTAGGAAAATGCTTTAATTTGATAACAAATCAAGCACCACTGAAATTGCTGTACAGGCAGACTGATGTCAATAAGAAGTTGTGCTTCTGGGTACTATCCTTCCAGCCCTCTCAGTATACAATGACCCACAGGCTGTAACTACAGAGATGCTGATGAGGGACTACAGTCCATCTTTTTTATTCCAAAATATTTAATTTTGTTGTGGAAGGGGATGTTGTAATGTGTTGGTTCTAGTACAGGGGTAATGTATGCCTTTCAAAAATGCATGCTGCAGTAGTAAGGCAAACATTATGCATTAGATGAACAAGATATTGATTTGCCTGTTACACTGTTATGAAAGGAAGAAGCCTGTAGGATTAGAACCGAAAGTTCATTCCTAAACGCAAGGCTCACAGTGTATGAGCTGGCACATACATGGAAAGCCTGGCAAATGTAGAATGTGAGACCCGAGACAGGATTAACTTGTGAAATTATACTTAATGTATGCATGTATATATATGTATGGGCGTATGGGTATATGTATATATATATATATATATATATATATATATATATATATATATATATATATATATATATATATAGATATATATATATATACATATAGTGAGAGAGAGAGAGAGAAGAGGGGGGTGGAAGGATCAAGGGAGCCCAACTGTACTTTGAAACATAAAGGGGGGGGAGACTGCAAGAAAATGTTAAAAAACTGCCTTAATATTAAGGTAAAGACTTGTAATTCCTGAAGCAAGTTCAACTTTTTGTTTTAGAAAGAGTGAAACTATTACCTTATTTTATTTTGTCTGAATCAAATATGATGAGATGTCTCTTTAATGCCCCATTTGGTATGTACCTCTCAAGACATCTGCAACAACTGGAAAGGCCACAGAAATAACTCACTAAAAGAATCACAGGACTAAAGCAGGTGCCCTATGTTGACCGCCTTAAAAAACTCCATCTATACTCTGCTGCATATCGTCTACTCCGAGGCGAGCTCTGTTTAACATACAAGGCCATGTCAAACCCAGAGCTGTTGAACATGCTACACTTAAAGAAATCCCAATCCCTCAGAGCCACATGCTCCAGGGATCAAAATCTTATCATCACAATAAACAAAACATGCTGGAGGGATAGGTTCCTGACCCAGAGACTCCCCAGACTCTGGAATAGACTGCTCATACATGTCAAGCAGAGCGCATCTTTGGCCCTCTTCAAAAGGAATCTTAATGATTGGATGAGAGAAAGGAAATTCACCCCGGGGATCATGTCAGTCGCCCTGCTAGACAGGGGTCCAGGGAAGAAATAGCCAGGGAATTGTTATGGCTAGGCTTGTATAGGCCCTAGGGCCGATAGCCTTGTACCAACCTATGAACCTATTTATGGTTTGCACACTGTGGAATAAAAACAATGGGCATTGTTTTATTAAGCCTAAGAATTGTGGCTTATACTACCTTCTGTGGTAATTCCCCTGCAATAGGCCTGAAATGTATATAGCTCAGAAAGCACATATGCGTGTCATACCAACCACCATTTGTATCAAAATCAGTATAAACAACAGCAATTGCTTCACATTTTATCATGAAGATAGGTTTGTGTCTTCTTTTCTCTCTCACTTCCTTCCCTCTTCCCTTTCTTAATAACATCTCATGTAAAGTCTTTACCATAAGTGTAAATGAAGTCCGTACTTAATGGATACTTCTCCAGGAAGGTTTTCCTGTTGCAAATCTGCGACTTTCAGTTTCTTTTCTAGAATATCCCTGAGATTCAATGTCTACCTCTCAATATCAACATATCTATATATATAGATATAGATATAAATAAAACAATATATATATATGTGTGTGTGTGTGTGTGTGTGTGTGTGTGTGTGTGTGTGCGTGCACGCACATGCACACACACACACACACATGAGTATACTCAGGTGTTGACATCAATAATGCTGACAAAAGGTCAATAGCACAAATGTTGACAGGTCACTTACACATGCAAGAAGAATACCCTCGTAGCATGCAACAAAAACTACAAAAAAATCCCAAAACATGTTTTTTGCAGGGGGCCAACCCACTGCATTCCCCCCACACCTCCTGCTAGTTAAATATAACAACTCTGAGATTGCACAATCCCCAAGGAAGGGGTACATTCCTCAACCCCAAAGACTTTAGATCTTGCACACCTGTCAACCTTTTTGTGTCAGCCAAAGTGTATTGACAAAACAGATGTCAACATTTGGGAGGTTCACCAACTTAAATGCTTGTGTGTGTGTGTGTACAGTACGTATATATGTATGTGTCTATAGGTATATATATATATATATATATATATATATATATATATATATATATATATATTTATTTATTTATAAAAATGTAAACTGTAACTCATAAGTGGTGCATGTACCTACTACTGTGCAACACCAACAACAAAAAGATGCAGCCAGCAGTGGTATAAATATCTCTGAAGTCCGTTGTAGTGCAGCATAATGCAAAGAGAGTCCATTTCCATTATAAATAGTCTCAAAATGCTGTTATCAAACAGAAAATCTGCATGAATGAATGTAGCCAGAAAGTTCCTTTTAAACTTCCCAATAAATGTAAACAGTCTTCAGAGTACTTACTGTTTTCAAACAGTTTAGCATGAAATAATGTATCCAGAAGCTACCTTTTAAATTTCCAATAAATGTAAACATTCTTCAGAGTACTTACTGTTTAGAGACAGTTAATCCAGCATGAAATAATGTATCCAGAAGCTTCCTTTTAAACTTCATTTTTAAATGACATCCTTATACCAAATGGTTGCATTTTAAACCAGCAGGCATCAAACAAACTTCAAAAGAGCACTACTCAGTGCTGCTGAAGAAATAAAACAGCAGACCTCACCTCATTGGCATCATCAGTGTGTGACAGGGGACACAATGATGATGCTTAAATGCAAAGTGAGCAAGGAAGAACACCCAAATTCTCTCTAGTAAAAAAGAAACAACACTGAAAATTAAACATGTTCATTAAGCCTAGGTTTAATCAGAGCCCCTAAATTAACAATCCATAATCTCTCTTTTTGATCCAAAACTTTATGTTTACCAAAATCAAACAGATTTTTACCCAATACTTTGTCTTTTCCCACAGATATAAAATGGGCACCTTGATGTCCCAGGCTAAATTTGTACAAAGCATGTCTAGTTCATCTGCAGTTCATATCACTTTCATGAAGAGCAATTCTATGCTTAAAGGGCCTAGAAGTCGGACCTACATAAAAGGCTCCAAACTGGCATACAATCATATTAATTATACATTCAGTGTTACAAGTAATGAGAACGAATTTCAAAAACTTTGGTAGTTTTCACAGAAGTAAAAGACTTTGTCTTTGAGACAACCTTACAATATGAACAATTACCACTAAAAGTACTACCATTAGCTATATTCACCAATTCACGCCCACTAAAATTAGCCTTTTTGAACCCAGATAAATGTTCAGCTATATTCTTATCCCTTCTATACCCAAAGGGGCAATGTTCACCCAATATATGCTCAAAAAATTATCAGCCTTTAGAATATGCCAATTCTGTTGAATTATTTCCTTGATTTTAAATGTGTTAGATCTATATGTGGTAATAAATCTTATAACATCAGAATTATTCCATCTCTTACTGTGCTCATTGTTCAAAAGAAAATAACTAGATTGTCTTGTGGCAAAGTCTCGTGCTCTTTTTACCAGGGTGTTGTTGTAACCACACCTCAAAAATCTATTCTGCATCTTAGCTGCTTCCACATTAAAAGTACCATCATTACTACAAATTCATCTAAGTCTTAAAAACTGATATTTTGGTATATTGTTAACCATAAGACTAGGAAAGCAACTGTCAGCTTCCAGTATTAAATTTTTTGTAAAAGATTTGTGGTATAAACTAGTGGCTAACGTGCCATCAACCATTTTAGTTATATCGACTCTAAAAAATCAATGTTAAACATCTGTATCCTGTCAACAAACTTAATATGATACTCACTGCCATTCAAATATTCTGCAAACTGTTGCCAAGAATCCAAAGAATCAGTTCACACATGCCAACTATCATCCAGATAATGTCTCCACATATTTAGCCATTTTTTAAAAGGGTTATTTTCAGTTTAGATCAACTTATACTCTAAAAAGCCCATACATAAATCCACATAAATAGGGGCAAACGTGGCACCCATAGCAGTCCCTTTAATCTGGAGATACCAGTCCTTCTTATAGTAGAACGCACTATGTTCTAGAACTAATTTCAGTAATTTTAACAAAATCTCAAACTCGCTATTTTAAGAAAATTCTAGTAGAAAGCTTTTCTGTTAATGTTAACAAATGTCTGTCATAAAATTCAACTAATAATTCCAGAAACATCTTGGAAGCTACAGATTGCACTTTCTGCCACTTACAAATGAATTGTTCATCATCTGTACCTACTCTAGGTTTAACATATACCCATAAACCTCTGGGTGCAATGTTAGCAGACAGATGAGCTTTTTGCAATTTAATATGCCAAGCATTAGATCTACCCTTCATAGAACAGTCTGTAAAACTTATAATCATTTTTCCATATCTTTAAGTTCAGTATCACATATTCCAGTACTATTAGTTTCACTTGTTATGAAAGATGTCACATCATTTTTATCTTCAGCAATCTTATAATAAAACAGCTTTAAATCTAAACTTTCAGCCATATTAAGAGCCTGCATCAAAAAGTACTCAAAAGGTCTTACTGTGCTACTGGTTTTATATCATATAGTAGAGACACTGACCTCCCTCCACTATAAATACCTACTACTGTGCAAGGATTCAAAGTACAACACCAACAACAAAAAGATGTATCCAGCACTCGCATAAATATCTGTTGTAATGCAGCATAATGCAAAGAGAGTCCATTTCCATTATAAATAGTCTCAAAATGCTAATTGTTATCAAACAGAAAATCTGCATGAAAAAATGTAGCCAGAAAGTTCCTTTTAAACTTCCCAATAAATGTAAACAGTTTTCAGAGTACTTACTGTTTTCAAACATTTAGTTCAACATGAAATAGTGTATCCACAAGCTTCCTTTTTATAATAAAAAAAAAAAAAATATATATATATATATATATATATATATATATATATATGTATGTATGTATGTATTTATATGTATATACATACACACACAAAACCATATGCAGGTAAGCACCACATCAGCTGACTTTTAGGAGGGTCCTCTGTACCAGGTAGTGACTGGGATTGGATGACCATATCATTACAAATTCTGATATCTGGGCATTGTATCACAGGACTAATCAACAAAACCTGATTGATCAAGTCCCATTCATCAAAGTCATTGTTCACTACTGACTACGTTGTCCCAATCAGCAAAAAGCACCTTTACGTCTGGTAATTGATCAAATGGTTTGTTGTGTTAGAGATCATGCAAGCAGTGAGTAGAGAGAATAGTTAATATATTATAATATAGAACCAGCTGTTTTCCTATCTCCATGTTAATATGATATTGGAGTTAAAATATAAGTAATAGGTGGTGCAAAACTGTTCAGCCGCTATGTGGCAACATGGAGGGGCAAGAAGATTTGCTTTGGTGTTTTTAATTAATTGTGTTGATGAGATCATGAGTATTTTGTGTGTTTCCACTTGATGACTAGGATTTTCTGTATGTGTGGCCAGCCAATGAGCTGTTTATGATTAGTGAAGAATTAGTGAAGATATCCTTTAAAAAATGTCTTAGATTCCAAAAACCCTGCATTTTCAAGGTCTTACATTAGGGGAATGCATCACACATCAGAATTAGGAGGAGACATACAGTCCCATACTCTCCAATTCTCCACAGTACAAATGAGCAAATATACTCAGAAAGATGTACCTGACCTGTCTCCTACTAACTACAAATTTGGAGAGTACAGACTGTTATTTATCTTACCCAAGTGTGCAATTTCATGCTAATATAAATGAGAAAACGGAATATCACATGCCCCAGAAGCTTCTTTACATATGCACCTCCCATTCACAATGTGTACAGATTGCCACCAATTATGATACCTACATAAAGGACCTAACATCTTGCACTAAATATTCCACACTCTAGGGAGCACTCTAAGGTAGTATCCAATAATAACTGTTCTTATTCTCTAATTTGTATAATTGCTATTTATGTCTTGATGCTGACAACAGTTGTTTTATGTGGGGACAAATATGTAAATGTATACACACATAATACAAGAGAATAACATTATATACTTAAACTTTTCACAATAACAATTTGCCAAATGGACGAAGATATTCAAGAAAGGGTAGATGGTGGAAGGGTAGAAGCAGAGGGTCTTCTTGGAGATCAGCTTATATAGTGAAGACTCATATCTTTTATATTTTTCACTGACAGACCTTCTGCAATGGGTAATGGCTGAGAAGAACCTTGTGAAATAGAAAAACATTTCTCAGGGTGGCAGAAGCTCAGAAGGCAAAAAGTGGTTCCCATATGATTATTAAGTGACAGTCTCATGAAGAAAGGTTTATCAAGAAATGTAAATATAAAGGTATATTTTACAGATAATGAGAAAACAAAACAAATTGCTAAAGGGAGCAACTCTCCCCATGTGAGGCTTTTTACCTGTATAATACTAGTTCTGTGGTTACACAAAAGTAGGCAAAGGAGAAGCACTTTTAAATGCCACAAAACAGTCTCATAAAATCAGTGATCTTGATGTCCTTCAAACAATTATATACAAATTCATTCAACTAAAAGTTCATATTCACACAAACAATACTGGACAAAGAAGTATCCTACTGAACCCAAATGAATGGCAGAAAACATAAACCAACAAAATTTTGACCAAAGCTGAAATATAACCCCTATACTCAGGATAATAAAACAATCCGATAAAAAAGAAAAACAAGTTTATCAAAATGTGACCCCAATCCCCTAGAGATCACATGCAAAACTAAACTTCAGTTTAAATAAAGCAAAACATCAATGTAAGAAATTTAACAAAAATTCAACAAATGCGCAACAAACAAAACATTTTGATCGATTTTAGGAAAACCCCAAAACATAAGGGTACAGAAGCTTCTGTCTTGAAGTACCAAAGTGTTAAAGAGGCCAAGTTCATGGACTCATGGTCCAATCAGTAATGCATGGTGACATTATAAACCACTAACCCAGAGGCTGTGGATTGATTATTCATTCTTCAAACAGGTCCTAGAACTAGCCACACGCTGGTAGAGTGACACAACAGCACTCCAGCCAAAGTGGGGTTAGCCGCCACCTAATAACAAAATATGATCAGTTCTCAATCTGTTTGGATAGGGTTTGCTTAGCCACAACCAGGCCCCTTTACCTGTTGCAAAGTACAAAAGGCTTCTCTATCTTATAGGATCATAGGAGATTACTAGGCTATTGACCTGGAGGTCATTTTAAGCCTAGCCATTTCATCCCAATGTAATATCACAGAAATGCTAGTCAATACCCAAGATTGCATTTAGTGATGAACTGCCCATGTCCAGGAGGGCTGTGGGCTCTATCCCCGGTTGAACAGTGTCATAGAGGTGCTCTGCTTCACTTGAATTGGTAACCTGTTCCAAAGACGTTCATGTGAACTTCTTATATATAACCTGAAACAGTAATGCATATGAAGGGTATGAAGGACTTTATTCTCCCTGGATCTTGAGCCTAGGAAGAAAACATGGAGATGAATATACTGCTTTAAGGGCAGCACAGAGAACAGTTTCAACAAGAAATGTGGATTAGGGTTTAGGTATTCTAGATCCTTGTGAAGAACCAACTATGGCTCCCTATGATAAAGATCTGTAATGCTAAAATCTTATAAATGCAGAAAATGGCCAGCAAGAAAGTATAGTTGTGTGAGGTGTTAACTTCAGCTGTAGAAATTATGCCTCACTCCAATCTCTCTAGAATACTAACTTATGGGTACATGCCCTTTGTCTGCCTTCCATTTCAGCCACTATTTCCTCCGCAGTGCTCCCCTTTCTGTTAACTCTCTCCTCTCTGAGAGGGGTGTAGGCCACAGAGTCTGAAAGATAAGGATACACCATCATATCTTTGGAGTCTTAACTACAAAGAAACATGAATATAAAAAACATACTACCATGAAAGAAGCACCTGAAAGCCCCACCACCTCCATCCCAGATACAACAAATATACAATGTTAACCATAAAGTGAATAGAACTACAGTATTGTTCAACAGAAAAGTGCATGACTCCAGCCAAGTCACTTACTCCTGGCAACAGCCATCAAGATAATGGCTGTATGCACTTGGCATCCACTTAGTTATGTACCAAGGCAAAATATGCGGCCTGAGAAACAAATGTTTCTTTCTAGGTTCTTGATCTGTGCACCTGGTGGAATGTTCTGCATAGAAATTTTACACGCATAAAATTTCACTAACACTAAGCACAAGGACAAGACAGATGGTGCATGACATAGAACCTTAATCAAGGGAATGGGAAGACAGAGAAGGTTTAGGGACCAAAACCATCAGAATGGCAGAAGTAAAGATGGGCGTTTACAGTTATGTTGCCTTACACAGATGTGCTGCATTACATCTCCTCCCCATCTCTTTAGAATAATAGTTATGACATGTAGCAAAGTCATACATACCACAAAAGAAATGAGAAGATAACACCTAGACACCCAGAGGAAAAAAAAAACAGTATACCATAAATTTGCAAGTGGCCGCAAACTACAAAAAGACCAACTAAAATGAGGAAGTAAAGAAAGTAGAACTCCAAAAAACACCCAGAAAAAAAGCCAAGACATTTATATACATTCCTTTATGAACAAATAAAGTTTGTTGTAAGAATCTGAAAACAACACAAAAGCAGCCTTCCATCCAAGAAAGAAAAATGTAGGAAATTGTTTTCAATTTGCAAGTTCCGATTGTGAAAATGTTTATTGCTGCTTCTAAAATGTCAATAACATTGTGTTCTTTAGCTGTGGACTTTTTTTGGCATTACTGCAGATCAGAGAACCAGTTATGAAGAAAAATGCAACTTAGGTTAAGGTAAGTAACGCTGCCAATCGTCAGAGTAAAAGTTTAAGCAAATTCAGAGAGAACAGGTTGTTACATCAGTTTGTTAAACCAACACTGAGATGTGCAGGTCTGATGAATAATAAATGAACAACTTTTGTACTGTAGGTTTACAGAATGACAACGTAATGAAGCGAAAAAAGTCACCAAGCACCAGTTTATTCCAAAAGTTGAGCGCTTTCAAAAGAACAATGTCAAACTTTCTTACAAAAGCGTTCAACTTTTGGAATAAACTGGTGCTTGGTGACGTTTTTTGCTTCATTACTTTGTTTTTCTAAGTTTTGTTTTTTGCTTTTTTATAGGTTTACAAAATGAGTTTCAGGATGACCGGTAAAGCACCAAGAATACAAGATATTTTATTTAAACCAGACCTCATATATTTCATTCATGCATTTCTCTGTTAAGTTAGATTAGTATTACCACTTCCCACTGATTTTAAGGGGTTGAGGTAAGCGAGTAACTCTTCTGTTGAACAAGGTTTAAGACAGTTTCTATAGGAAGCTATGAATGCAGTGTATACTGAATGGTTTCCAACAGTAGTATTAAGGAACTCTTTTTTTTTTTTTTTTTTTTTTTTAATAGTTTCATAAATATATATGTACTAGGCTAACGACCACCAAGGACCTTTATAAGCCTAGCCACGCAACCCAACCCATTTGTGTCCCTATGTCATTTATTAGGAGGGGGATGTGAGTTAGGAAGTTTCTAAAGGTTATGTGGGGGAGGGGGTATATTAGTTTGGCATAGTTGTTATCTGCCTCTTTCATGGGGGTTTGACCTGAGGCAAACTTTCAATTTCCCAACCTTTCATCAAGGTTACACTTAAATATGGTTAGGGATGGACTCTGCTTCACTTGGATGGAAGATACTATTCCAAAGCATGAGGATCCTTTGAGACAGATATCTGTCTCACCAACATGCCCTATGTATGTTGCAAGCAAAATTTAAATGCTTGGATCTAGTGGCTCTGATGCTGTTCATTATGCAGATGAGCAAAAGGTCCATAAGAGATGGATCCAAGGATGCCTTGTACGCCAGGCATAGAGCGCCTCCCACTAACCCATAAGACCAAGACAGGGCTTTAAGGTGATCCATACAGGATAATGTGTTTATACCCTGGATTCTCCAGGCAAGAAACCTTTGTGCTCATTCCAACTGCACAATATGTCTGGCTGGGTACATGTCAAAGGGGGCATTACACTCAATGATGGGTCTGATAAGGAACAAATAAAATGGCACTAGGACTTCCATGGACTGGATGCCATGCCCTTACTTATAAGTTGTATGACATAGAATTAGTTTCTTACTACCTTGGCCACATGTTAGTCAAAGGCAAGATTGCTGTCTACATATGTTCCCAGATCCCTCACTAGTAGGCCAACTGTTAGGGGTGTCTTATCAATGGAGTAATTAGGCTGTGTGGCCCTTTTACAAAAAGGTACTATAATACATTTCTTGGCATTAAGTTTTAATTTACAACTTTGGCACCAGTAACTTGTTTGTGTCAGATCCTCTTGTAAGATGTTTGTGTCATGGGGGAATATATGATAGCTACCAATTTGCAGATATCTGTAAACTTGGTCAGCCAAAGGGCCCTGACATTAACCTTTACTTCAAAGAAGTAGTCCCAGCATGGAGCCTAGAGATACCCTGCCGGTGACTGGTCTTTTAGTTGAGGTGGTCTCACCATTTCTGACTTTCTGAGTCCCGTCTGTGAGCCATCTGGCAATCCAGCAAGTTATATAGGGCTTTATGCCCAGTTTCGTTAGTTTGTCAACTGTACCTTAGGGAAGTACTGTATTAAATGCCTTAGCCAGTTTCAGATAGGCGGTATGCACAGTGTTATCCTCATCTACTGCCTTGGCAAACTTCTCAAGTCCACCAGGTTTAGTAAGCAAGACCTTCCCTTGACAAAGCTATACTCTGTTAGGTCCAGTGTCTGAATGTTGCCTATGTTTTTTTGATCACCTCCATGATAATTCATTCCATAGGTCTGCATATTAGAAGAGTCAGTCCAATGGGTCTGTAGTTTTTAGGGCTGGTTGATGGTCCACCCTTGTGAAGTGGGATAACCATTGTAGTCCTCAATTCTGGTGGTATAAAGCTTGTTTTGAGATTACAGTTAAAAAGTGACTCAAGTGGTCCTGATAACTCATGTTTCAAGCTATTTAGGAGGCATCCCTGCACATTGTCAGGGCCCACTGAGTGTGTGTTTTTTTTGGCTTTAGTGAGTAACATCAGGACCTAGTCCCTGCTAATAGTTGGGGGGGGGGGTAGGCTAATAGGTATTTTATGTGGGAGGGCTGGGGGGAGCAACGGGTGAAGTTTGAGCAGAATTTGTCAGCAGCAGATTCACTATGTTGCTTTGCTCAGTGAAGGCCACATCACTGACTACCATTTTGGAGCAC